>NC_049170.1:99262154-99617596 GCF_009769625.2 Cygnus olor | reverse complement strand
AAAAAAATATTAATACAAGCATAAGATTCAGGGGAAATGCAGTGGTCTATTTTCCTGTAAAGGTAATAAATACCATTAATAGGTGAAGTTTCCTTATTTTGGAATAGGAATTGTTTTCTCACCTCAACGCACAACACTTTTTTTGTTGTTGTTTTGTTTTGTTTTTATATCACCTATGATCTATCTCATCTGTGATACATAACTTAACACTAAAAGTCCTCCTGTTTCTGTCTAAGGACTCTCCATTTTACCATGACTCGTACCAACCAGATAAGTGGTTTCTGATGTTTCACTATAATTTTACAGATGCAACAATATACTTTATGACTGCCTTTTAAAAAAAAAAAAAAAAAACTTGTTGGAACACACAACTTTGGCCAGAACTGTCAGATTCATTCTTTCAACAATAAAAGCAAGCTTTTGGAAAGGTTAGAAGAAACTGGTCAAGGGGCTTTCAGATTAAAGGCAATTTAAAGACTGCTCTGATTTAAAATGTTTTGCAAGATATTCCTTTTTACCTGTACATAGAAATCAAACGTTCATCAAATGCTTGAATGGATCTTCAAAGTATTTTAAGATAAAGGTCATTATGCATTCCTCAATATACAATACCAATCAGTGCTGCACGTTAGAAAAGGGAAAGATTACTAAATAAGTTATGGGGACAAGTTTTCCAGACATGCTCTATACTACCATCGCATTCATCAATGTTTATCTATATTATTAAGAAATAGCATTTATCAGATCTTGTTTGCTTTTAGTCATTATGTGGTATGAATCAAAAAATACGGAGCAAAAGAAATACATAGAACTAGTCTTCACTCCCATTCTTCTGTTAACAGTGACAGCTAACCACCTGCAAAAAAAACTTCTTGAAAATTATTGCATCTGCATGTCCCAGACTCACAGCAGGAGTATTTGTTAAGTTGATTGCCTTTCAAAACAGTGACTTCAGACAACTGGTCTGTCACCTCGCTTGCATTAGACAGGCAACTAACAGGGCTGCCAAATAAGCTAGAATACACAGCCCTTGAGGGACCAAGTTCAAGCTTTAAGTTTTCTTAGTTTCTAAACAGGGTTCATAAAATAAATAAATAAATAAATAAATACACTCTTTAGTTTTTCAGCAATACATTTTGATTAGTTTATGAACCAACATGAGTACTCAAAACTACAGAGAGAAATTTTGTTGTCTTATTTTCTCATGTAGTAGTTCACTGAATAAATGCTCTTTCTCCTAGTTGAAGTGTTCATGGATAAGACGAAACACATGGTAAGGGTCACAACATTTATTTGTTGGTGACCAAAATAAAATAGCATTCTTCTAAATTCAAGAATATCCTGGTCATTTCTGAAGAGATCAGGCAGGTTTTATGGATTTGCTAATTGTTTCCATGACGGCTTCACTTCTGGTTTCCACAGCCGTATGTTCCTTTTCATTGCCAAGAAGTCTATTCTGTTGATTTCTAGATAAGCTCCATTTTTTCCTGTCACACATTTTAAGGACTGAAGCAGCAGAACAGCTGGGATATCAATGGAGCACTACGTAGAACAGTGGGAAGGTAAATGGAGGAGCAGCAGCCAGCAAACAACCAAAAAGTGATGGAAAAACTTGGTGAATCACTTCTTTCTTAACTCAGCACTAACCTACATGATGGTGAACTGACAAAGTACTTATTTATAAAAACATACATGAGATACTGAATCCAGGAACTAAAGAAGATAAACAGGCTCTTTAGATTTCTTAAAGACATACTGTCCAGACCAAGAGTATCAATAAAATTTGTCTGTGCTTTAGAGTTTACTGCAGGATGGTCAGGAACCAGAAAAAAAGAAATCACCACCCACATCCGTACTTCACAGAGTCTCTATCATAATATGCAAAGTGTCCCCTATTACTCTTTTCCCAAGATACAAGCTAAG
The DNA here is from genome assembly GCF_009769625.2 of Cygnus olor. Lineage (NCBI taxonomy): Eukaryota > Metazoa > Chordata > Aves > Anseriformes > Anatidae > Cygnus > Cygnus olor. Next base: position 99,615,673 of record NC_049170.1, on the reverse strand, counting down.
GATTATTTCAAGGGACAAAAACCTCACCAAACAGCAGAGCCAAATACATAACTTGCAACAACAAGTTGCAACATTCATTGCATATACATTTGTAGTAACTTTTAACAGAAGCAAAGGTGTTATAACTAAGTAGTTTTAAGTAAAATATTGTTCTTCCTCATTTAACTGTAACAATAGATTTCAGCTTTTTTGATGTTGTCAGAATGTTTGAAAATGATAGGTAGGTTTGTTCTATTTTTACCATTTCTTCTGGACATTACACTAAAGTTGAGGGTTTTAAAAATAAACACAAGGTTTACTACTAAAACCTTCAAGTTCCTGTATAGAAATGCTACTGTATTCTTTTTACACATCGTTACATGCCCTAACCTCTTTTGACTGCACCAGTAGAGGTTACTGCTACCCATCTGATGGATACCTTTCTTCCTCCTCCTCTTCCACTTTCAAAGAGAAAAATGCATCTGAAGTTTTCCAGGTGCTGTTTTTGTTAGCTTTTGCTTTACCTTTAAGTGTGCAGTGAATAGCACTGAAACATGCAAAGCTCAACTAACAAATCACACTTCGGTGCAAGATTATACAGGATAACACATATATATACAGATGGTTTTAATTTAAGTGACATTCCATTCACACACTGGTTTTCTCATAGCCAAATACTCATAAGATCCCAGTAGTCCATGCAGGATGGCTTGTGGTGGGTGACACGCAGTTTCATGGAACAGCAGCTACTGAATTCTTACTGGATCCTTCATGGACTGGCAACCTGGTGGGTTTTGGATGCAACTTTTACACAACTTATGACTTCATAGTGACTGAGAACTTTTGCCTCATAATCCTGTGCCACCTCTGAGTCACTGAGCGATATACTGCTAATGTATTCACCCTTTGTGTTTCCTCTGCTAGCTCTGGCCTGCCCTTTGTTTTAGGCTGTCTTGTGTGTCCCTAGGTTGAATGTTACTGAAAAACTGCATGCAGATATTCTGTGATTTTATAAAAATACCAATCTAAATCCCATTGATACATCTCATTCTTTTATCCATCCCTTCTTTCCTTGTTTCTTCTGGTGCTTTCACACTCAAACATTCCCATTCATACTTCCTTTATACCAACAGTAACATTTCTGTTGCGTATTTCTACAACCTCTTCACCCATTACACTTCATGCAATGCTTCAATCATATGTCTCTACTAAGAATCAATGTCATTCTTTCAAGACTGGAGTCCTGAAACAACGAATTAAAAGTGTCTATCATATGTAGAAGCAAATATGAAATATCCAGAGACTCAGAATGATGCTAAACCTAGCTATAGTTCTTAACAAAATCACCTCTTTCAAGACCATAAATTCATATATGCAAAAAAAGGTTATTGTAAATATAATCACCTGGCCATGTGATGACCCTAATACCTTGATTATCACTAGGTAGGCATTTTTATCTTTTAAATCACAAATAAATCACACTCAGGTGTCCTCAAGGTTATCAGACAATCAAAGGGAAATAAATGTTTGACAAGAGTTCTCAGTTTTATTTGCATTTTGTGTGGCTTACTGTTTTTCAATAGCTTAAAAAAAATCACAAAAAAATCACCAAACAAGTGCAAAACATTCTCTAGTGCCTCACTATGACGCTGTGACAGTGATAAGTTTGAAGACAGTTTTGCTGCCCCAACCACCCGCAATCCTGTATATATTCAAAAAAATAATTTGCCCCTTATTTGGACCAATGAGAGATCATTTCATGCATAAACATTCTAAGATAATTCATTGGCCTACAGAGCTAATACAATCACCTGAGTCAAGCAGTAATGCACAGTGTGTTTTGTATGCTTTGATTTTCAAATGAGGGTTAAATAATTGCAGAATATTATAGTAACTTTACTCAAGTTATTTTCACGTACACATTCAAAAGACACAACACAAAATAACCTCAGACTTGTTTATAAGCAGATCATTATTTAAAAGGAAATAAACAACAACAACAACAAAAAAAAACTTCTACAGGCACTAGATAACCCTATCGTCAACCTGGCAATCCTCAAAGTCTGAAGTTTGAGGCCATAGTACCACCTCTTTATTGACAACCTCAGTGACAGGACAGAAAGCACTCTCAACAAGCCTGTGAATGATACTAAATAGAGGGCAGCAGTTAACATACTGAAAGGCAGGACTTACCTTTCAGGGACCATGAATATCCTGCACATTGAAAAAAATAAAATGTTCTACATGTTTTGTGTAGCAAATGTGATGCTATAGAAAATTCATGAAGTTCAACAAAGGCAATGCCAAACTCTGCATCTGGAAGCAACAGAACAGACCGAGGATGTCTGACTGGGCAGCATCTTTGAACAAAAGGACCTACTTGTCTTGGTGGACAAGAAGTAGAGCATGAGTCTATACCATGGCTTTGCAGCAAAGAGGACTAACCACATACTGAACTGTCTTAGAAAGAATATAGGCAGCAGGTCAAGGGAATTCCTCTCAATTCAGCAATTGTGAGACAGCACCTGGAGCACCACCTCCACTTTTGGCCTTCCTGGTCAAGAAAGACATAGGCGTACTATAGTAGGTCCAGCAGAGGACCATCAATATCATTTGGAGCCTGGACCATATTGTTTGTGAGAAGGGTCTGTGAGAGCTGGGTTAGTTCAGACTGAAAAAGAGATTGCTAGAGGTGTGGGGTGAGGTAGAAAGTAGAGCAGAAGATGGATGGAGCCAAACTCCCCTCAGACACACACAGTGACAGAATTAGAGTCAATACATACAAGTTGCAACATGGAAAATTTCAGTTAAGTAAAAAAAAATAAATAAAAAAAATTAACAACCCACATACACACTTTGTTCCTTCCAACCTAAATGATCCTATGAATACAAAAGAACTCTATGCAATCATATCATCCCCTGTAGTCCTATTCATCTGAATATAATCTGGCATAAGAATACAGGCAGAAAGCTTTGTTTGAGAACAATAATAATTTGATTTTTAAAAAAGTTACCCAATTTCTGTCAAACACATTTGGATTCATAGCCATACTACTTTTGCGGTAGCTTAGTTCTTTTCCAGATATTTTCCAAAGTCCGTGTTTCAATTTCTACCATCTTCTGCCACACCTGCAAGATGCTTTCCTTTTAACAAAAAAAAAAAATAGGGAGGAAAAGAGGTCTTATTTAATGAAGACTCCAAAGTTAAACTGAATTTCGAGGGGGGGGGGGGAGGGGGGGGGGATGTCCACATGCATCTTCTTATTCCTGAACTTTTTATGAATGCTAACTAGTTGCCCACTCAGCTGAAAGGACGAATGCCTCCATTTCAAGAATCTAAAGCATGTATTCTCTCTCACCAAAGGGCTCTTTTAAACCACAGCACAAACATGGCAGAATCTATTAACCTGTTATTGAGAACCTGTTTGATGACATTTTTGATGTTGATTAGTTTTCCCTTCTGTTTTAAGCAGTTAGAGCCCGCTTCAAACATCTGAAATTCATCTAAATCACAAAGTCACGATAGTTGCATACTACTCTTTCAATAAGCCACTGTTATTAAAAAGTAGCAACAATTAGAGCCAGTAAATATCTTTAAGAGGTGCTTTCACTCATAGATAAAAGTCTTAATTACAATATGTTTCAATACCCACCTTCTTGACAACACAGATTTGTTGATTGAGGAGCTGTATTTAGCAAGCATATCTAGCTTCTCAGTATTCATATGCATAGGTATGCCTATACACAACAGAAATTTTCTATATGCGTTCCTTAATCCAATTCTCCCAAAAGCCTATCTAAAGCTTGAAGACCTTTAAAAACACCAGAAAATATCATGCTGAGAATACAACCAACGTTGACAAAAGCAAACACAAACAAAACATGATGTACCATCAACAACAGTCAACGTACTCTTACTATTGCCCATATCATGCTGGTCCAACACAACAATATCTATTCTTTATTAAATTCCTATGCTATTTAATATTTAATAGGTTGTGAAAAGTTTTACTTGAATAACAACCTAAAACTGTATGAGAATTGTATTTCTAAAGCCTTCTAAACGTTCAGGCCAAGAAGGGAAGTTAAAATACTTTAAGTTAAAGTCTTAAGAATTTTAAAAGGCAGTAAAATAAATTAAATGCCTACTTGTAACTAAAATTCACTGAAGTTGGGAACCTCCTTCCCACCCTTTGGAAAACAAAATTTGTAGCCCCCTATACAGCCACTGAGTTTCCAGAAGAACTCAGTGGCAAAGTCAGCCTTCCTGGAAGTGGAAACAACTACAGTCTACTTTCAAAATTGAGGACTTTAAGTTAAAAAATAAAAAATTACAAAGTCCAAATCAGAATTCTTTCTAATTTTAGGACTAACCCAAATGCCACTTCCATTATGCTGCCCATAAGTATCTGGCACAGATTTAGAGAACGGTGGGAAAAGTCTATCTGAAAACATGCCAAGACCAAATCTAGTCTTAAAAAATCTTTAATAATTTTAAAATTTAGGTCTATGCCTTTTGCCTTTATATTTTAACACATCTAAAATCTCTATAAAAATAAATCTAAAATTAAACAAACAAAAAAAACCACAAATATCCAGTTTCTTCTCCCCCATCCTCCCCCTTGTTTTATTTGCTGGCTTGTCTGATTTATGGGAGATTTTTCAGCTGCTGTTACTGTGTTCTGACTCTTAGGCTCTATAAAGGGCTGACATCCAACTCTCTCAGCAAAGGTCACTCTGAGGCAGGGATTGGGAAGTATTAGAGAGCTTACAAGGAGGAAGAGATAATGACAAAATCCAGCATTTTAAGCCCCCTGCCATAACCCTCCCACAAGATCCTCAATGCTATGAGGGTGTTTTGTTGTGGTTTTTTTTTTAACCATTTGTTTTTCAATCAATAAAATATTTATTTACTTATTTATTATATATTTTGCCTACAACTCTTCATAGCCGGCTTCAGCCTTCTGGATTGCAGCTAACAAATACAAAACAGATTAAGAAAAAAAAAAAAAAACAACCTCAGCCTGTAAAATAATTTCTACACAAGCCACTTGGTTTACAAACATCTTTTATTCTCAGAATGCACAATCACAGGTCAACAGGAAATAATCATGTTTTAACTTTTAGCATCCCAACGCATCTAACGTCCAAAGGAGTATCAAATGTGCCTACCAGATATATGTCTAGATCTGCAGTTAAAACAACTTCTCTCCATGCATTTCAACAGGTATGCTTAATGGATTTGCAATAGGGGCAAAAGTGAAGCAAAAGCAACTGAAGATGCAAAAGCCAAATTCCAAATGATAAACCTTCAGAATTCAAAGTGCTAGAAAACAAACCGCAGCAGCATTTGATAAGCTACTTGTCTGAGTCAACAAATCATTTATTTTGGAAAATATTCAGGTCACGTGCAGATAATTTGACATGCTTCCCAACTATAATGTATGTACTAGTTCTCTGAAGTCTCTATAGTTATTATACTAGTGACATATTTATTTTTTTTAATTACTGCATATGGCTAGCTATACAGGGTATTACAGAGTTCCAGTCAACAAAACTGCCTTTAGGGGATTTTAAAAGGAAGAAATTGCTAGCTCATTTTGGTGAAGATAATAACGATAAGCAGTAACATAGAGTGCAGTGCTGAAACCTCCAAAATTCCAGATGGGAGTCTGTCTGCACTGTCAACCAAAAAAAATTCCCTGGTGTGTCAGGATGGGTCAGAGGGCCAGTCTGTACTCCACATCCAGCTACTGGCAGGAAAACATGTTTTTAGAAATGCCAAGTTTGAAAGAGCTATGGGCCAGGCTTGATTGCTTCTGGGGGTCTTTTCAAAAGACATTCTCAAACTCCGCTACTTCCTACTTGACCACAGAATGTGCCAGTAGAGATAACATACAAAGAAAATACTTCTCCAACTCGCATCAATATTTAATTGATGTTAATCAACGTAAACAATAATGTTTAATGACATCAAACAAGATTTAAAAAGGAAGCCAATTCATTTTAAAATCCATTTCAACATAACCTCAGGTTATATATATCAAAATACCTTAATTTAAATTGTGTTGCTATTATATTGCAAAATTAAGCATGAGTAAATTTTTTATATATCAGAAACTTGGATCTTTAACACTTCATTTTTCCTTTTGCAATTTTAGAGTTAATGTAACATTTTTTGCACTTCTAATTGATTTCTTTAAAGTATTCATAAATCAAAAGACTCATTCTTAGTTTAAAAATGTTGAAACATGCTTTTATCTATAGCTATTTAGTCATATCTCTGCATGATAAGATTTCATATCAGGTTATCATCAGTTAGAATAAAAGCAAAATTCTGATATAATTAAAGCTATAGATTTTCCTGCATACCTTACTAGGCAGAAGCTGGCACAGGCAAATACTTCACAGGAACTTTTTTCTCCTAATTCTCCATCTCTCTTCTCTCTTCAAAGAGGTTCCCCTGAGAAAACCAAAAGCATCAGTGAAAGCTTTTACCTCAGTTGGAATTTTCAGTTTCTCCTTAAATTGTAATGCCATTGTATGCCAAGCACATCGGGGTATATTTGATCTATGATCTCAGCATTAGTATTCAAATTAAGGCCTGTGCACAGAGCAGGAAAATATTTATTGAATATTCAGTCACATATTTTAGTTACAATGTTTGTAGCTCTCATATTTTGTTTTTTCATAAATAAATGAGCAGTGATTTTGCAAATATAAATGCTCATAAAATCAGTATTTGTTTAAAAAGAAAAATGTGTAAAGGAAGTGATTCCCAACCATTAAGTATTTTTTGCAAAATTCAGCATTTACAGTATGCACTGCATCAGTCCACTACCTCATATTTCACTCATCCTCAGTGGATGAGTTCTAAAGCCAGTTAATATAGTACGAGTGGCAATCATTGCCAGCTAAGCTACCTGCCACATTAATTTAGTTATGTGAGTTATCAACTATGCTTATATAATGCACTGGGTGTTATTTAATCTACTGCCCCACACGAGGTCCTCACTGTATTTCTGCCTACAGCTATCAAACCCTCAATACCATATTTCTAAAATTTGGCCAAAACAAACTTCTACAGTGTAGTGGGTTTTCATGGCAAGGTTTTGGTAGTGGGGGGCCATAGGGGTGACTTCTGAGAGAAGAATCCAGCAGCTGCCCCAAGTTAGATAAGGGCCCTGCTGCTGTCCAGAGCCAAACCAATAAGTGATGTTGTTTGTGCCTCTGTGAGAGCATATTTAAGACAGGAGAGAACAACAAAAAAAAAAAACTGCTGGACACAGCAGCTGGGAAAGTGAAGAGAGAGAAGCAGCCCTGCAGACCCCATAGTCAGTGCAGAAGGAGGGCAGGAGGTGCTCCAGGCCCCTGAGCTGAAGTTCCCCTGCAGCCTGTGGAGAGGCCCCTGGTGGAGCAGGCTGTCCCCCTGCAGCCCATGGGTCCCACATGGAGCAGATCTCCACGCTGCAGCCTGTGGAGGAGCCCCCGGTGGAGCAGGTGGATGTGGCCTGGGGGAGGCTGCAGCCCATGGAGAGCCCCCGCAGGAGCAGGCCCCGGGCCGGAGCTGCAGCCTGTGGAGAGGAGCCCATGCAGGAGCACGGGGTCTGGGGGGAGCTGCCACCTGTGGGGGATCTGTGCTGGAGCAGTTTGCTCCTGGGGAATGTACCCCGTGATACAGAGCCTTGTTGGATCAGTTCTTGAAGAGCTGCTGCCTGTGGGCAGCCCCCGCAGGCTCAGTTCGGGAAGGACGGCATCCAGTGGGAGGGACCCCACATGGAGCAGGGGCAGAGAGTGACCGTGAAGGAGCGGTGGAGACAAAGTGTTAGGAACTGACCACAGCCCCCATTCCCTGTTACCCTGCGCCACTCAGGGGGAGGAGGTGGAAGAAGGTGGATGGCAGGAAGGTGGTTTTAGTTTCTTTCCTTTGATCTCACTTCTCTAGCTTGTTAGTAACAGGTAATACATTTTACTAAGCTCCCTCTTCTGAGTCTGTTTTGCCCATCATGATAATTGTTGAGCGATCTCCCTGCCCTTATCTCAACCCTTGAGCCCTTTTCATTGTATTTTTCTCCCCTTTCCCTTTGAGGAGGGGGAGTGAGAGCTGTTGTGGTGAAGTGGTGAGTTGTGGTGTTGTGTTGTGGTGAGTGTTGTGGGAGTGAGAGCTGTTGTGGTGGAGCTTAGCTGTCGACCTGAGTAAAACCACCACATACAGCTGACTCTGAAGGAAAGGGGGTAGATGAAATGAAGTGTGGCAAGGTCAACTGAAGGTGTATGGATTACTTACCAACACAGTTACAGCGCTGACAGTAGTTCAAGGCTATTTTTAACACAATTTGAAAAATGCAGGAAAAGAAAGGGGAGAAAATGAGACTATTAAGCCAAAAAGACAAAGGACAGCAGTACAAACATCCTCAGCTCTCATGTTCAGATGTTACTGATTCAGATGTTACTGAATGCATTCACACCGGGAATAGAACTAATAGCACTCTTGGGTTCCAAGAGTCAGCAAAAGTCAAGACGGCTCACAAGCAACATGGTTCTCTCCTTGAGCAGTTCTGAGGTAGTACTACTACTGGCAGTAGCAACTACCGAGGCTCTCTGATGTGTTAGTGGATTACTGAAAATGGAAGAAAAATATTCCAGATTAGAGATGCATAATCTCGTTCTAGATGTAAGCAAATTGTTTAAACAATGATAATTTGGTTGATCTGCAGGTTTTCATTCAAAATATTTTCATTAATTTAATCCTACTACATAATTCAATTTCCACAAAGTTGCATACCTCACCATAACATAGTAAACATGAAAAAAACCTTTATAATACATTGTGGCCTTAAGACATTTTCATCCAAAAAACTGTAAACCCCTAAGTACAAAAATAGCTTTCTCTAGGTAAAAGCAACAGACGGTTTTACATGTTAATAAAATCCAAAATAACAAGATTATTAAGAAGTGCCTATAACTTGAACCTCTTTCAGGATGCTGTTGATCTAAAACATATTTCTACCAGTTCCACCTCATTATTCTACCAATACTTTTTCCAGTAATGGGTGAAAGCTTTTATATATGCCAACTGAAACTTCTTATTTTCAGGTGCAATGCGTAACACTGACCTCTCTGCCAAAACCAGCCTGCTCATACAGGCCCTTTCTTCAATAAATACAAAAGATACTTGCAGATTATTTCACAAACATTTATCCAGTGGTGAGTCATTGCTGCCAACTGGGCACACTGTATTTCTCAGAGGAACACACAACAGCACTGTTGTGGTAGGCTGAAGGGAAAAGACTTATTTTCATTACAAAGCCTTTCTTTCCTTTCACTCTGTGGAAATGTATAGTTTAATATTAATACAGAATGCATTTTTCCACTGACCGTCTCTTCTTGCCTCCAGATTAACACCACAGACATTTTTTCCTGCTCGTAATATCAATTACCTTTCACACAGCAGCTGGTTCTTCCATTTATTACTTATCCCACATACAATTCTCACAGCCATTTTGTTAGAAGAAAAATAAATTCAGGCAAACATATCTTCCAGTAAACTATTTCAATCTTAGATCAGAATGGTTATATACAGGTTATTTTAGGTTAAAAAATATTCATATTGATTTTTCAAATTGGCTGCTAAAAGGAAAAAGAACATTAGACAGATGATCTGATCTTGGCTTCCAGGGACTTGCTATACAAGCAGATTTGCTCCTTGATGGCTAAAAAAAATCCATAGTTAATTGTTGCCAATTGAGACAGTCCATAGCTACTGATTCATAAGTATTTACTTTAACCCTGTAGTCCAAGTGAAAACAAATATGATTTTTTTTTTTTTTTTTTTTACCTACAGATGTATGTCTACGTTTATTTACCTACACAGAGCAAAGGAGATGTCTTACACTAGGTGTCAAGTCTGGTAAGAAATTAATAGAAGATACAACATTAAAGAAAATAGTAAAATTAAATTAAGAATATTGCCATGAAATAAATTTCAAAATTGTGATTACACTCTCAAGTGCACTTTCCCTTCCAAGAAGGTACAATATACATATTAGCACATCATGAAATACTTTGCACATACAGAATCAGAAAGATGTTAATGACTAATGCTCACAAATTTGAAAATTTTGTCGTTACAATATATGTCAAAATGCCTAAAAATTATGTCAAAGAACAAGTAATATGGAAGTCACCTGAGATGTTCTAGGCAGCTGACTGTTGGGGTGGGAGAGGTTTTCAACACATATATCAATATCAGATTGTGCTAGGTATCCCATTCTCTTCACATGCATTGGCACTGTGCAAACAGTCACACAAAATGATTCTGCAGGGAGAATTTTGCATACCTGTCCCGGTACACATCTAACTAAGCATCCATGCTCCTATAAATAGTGAAAAGTTAGTCTTTAATGCATTGGGTTTAACTTAATCACTTAACACTTAACCCACAGACCTCCGAAGAATGCTTCCTTCGAGTTTCAAAGGCTTTACATTAACTAATTGCATAAAATTTTTCCACATGCCTTCTACAGAAGTACTAAATATTGCCAGAACAGACCTACAGGCACTATGGCAACTGAGGATCTAAACATATTTCCAAATGAAAATTATGTTAAAGTTGATATTAATTGTACACATTAAATAAGAGTAAGGTATCTTTTAGAGTATTAATCTCTGTAAAGGAGTGCTAAATTTGCTGGATTCTAGATATGTTAGTTGTGAAAGTGCATTGTTAATGCGCCTGTAAAACGCAGTGTTATCCATCTCTGAAATTCCTGTGACAGAGTACTCTCTTCCTCTATCAAGGACGATTCATCAGTTATAGAGAAGAATTTTTAAAAAGATAGCATTATTACTCTATAAAAAACAATAATTTGCAAATGCAACTGAACAAATATCTGTGTGAATTTTAAAAATTCTCGATACTCCATTAAGATCACCGGGACATAAAAATGGCCTGACAAATACTAATGTTCTGAAAGGGACTGTGTTTAAATTGATTTTAAGTCAAAATAATAAATGGATTTCCTTGTACATTCTAAGAAAGCTCCTTGTGCATCTGAGAGTGGGAACGTGATCTTGTGTAAGAAATAGTACATTTTTTGAATGTGAAGAAACTGAACCCCTACTTGAAACAGTCTACTCCAACCACATTTAACACTATGAACAATATGATTTATTTTTGTTTTACGTTCTTTTCTCAGAATTACGGTAATGCCAAGTTCTGTTTCGAAGTTACAGAATTTATCTAGCTAATAGAGAACTTCAAAAAGGAAAGCAGAAGAGAGGAAAGAAAGGACCAAATCCTGTTACTTTACAGTTCTTCATCCAGAAAAAAAAATTGCTATGTGTCTAGATTTTTATGGCTGTTGTCAATGTAATTTCTGAGCTTCTTACATATATTAATTGATTTGTTCTCCAGTAAAAGCTCCAGTACAGAAAAATAAACTGCCGATTTACAGAGAAAGAGCCACTTCAGAGATGAAGTGACTCACCCAAGATCACACAAAAATACTTTGGGCAACACTGGAAACTGAACTTGAATTCAGATGTACATGTCTCATTTGTGAAGTCAGTTTCCCTTTCTGGTAAGAATGGAGATGACAGTAGCTCATGCAACACTGAATAGTTTACATGCATTAAATCTCAGCAATAACCAAAGAACAACCCCAGGACAGATCTATCCATACCCAGCCAGGCACTCCCCTCACCAGTAGAACTGGAAACAATCATCCTGAATTTGCATCTGTATCAGAAAAGAGTTTACAAAATTACTACATTTACACATTTTGCAGTATAATTTGGCTGGGGGGGAACACCACAAACGTGTGTATGTACAGCAAGAAAAACATTTCACTTTGATTTGATTAATAGGGGACCAAAAGAAATAAATTAGATGGAGGGCACAACCATGCCATTTGTGTGTCCTCTCAAACACAGCTTTCTGCTCTTGCAGACCCAGGAAATTTACAAAAGATAAGCCCAGAAGACTATGTAGACTGCAAATATGCCACATTTTTTTTCTGCTGGTTAGCACACTTAAAATGCCTATCCTCCTAAACTTAAGAAATTCTAACGGCAACAAAGCTGTTCAGAAACTGAAAATATGCTGGTATTGTTGCTGCTGTGAGCAGCAGCAATGCCTGCTCTTGAGAAATATCCTTTTAACCTTGAAAAGGATTGATGACTTCATGCAGTGATGTATGGGGATATCCGCTCAATAGTTATGAGCAATCGCTTCACCTTGCAGGCTATAGCTACCAGTAGAGATGCATGCAGTTGCAGAACCTAGTTAATCACTGTGTAGTCTGAGCATTGGCTGGATTTATAACCACAGCTCTAACAGTGCAGTTGAGTACAGTTTTATTATTTGGGGAAACTGTATCAAAACTGTGTCAAAATTAGAAGTTTTCAGGAAAAAATAAAAAAATAAAACAAAGATGAGGTTCATTTATGGGCTTCTGAAGCCTATCATTTAGAATTTTGTTGCATATAATTTTAATCCAAGCAAACCTAAAAACTACTACCATAAGACTGAAAAATAAGCATGCTGACAAACTCTGTTATATCCATGACTTAGGTGTAAAACATCAGACTAACCATCCACCCAGCAGTGCCCCAAAGTCCTCACAATGTCAGTTTGACTCCTCTTTAGCAGCTTGTTACTTTTCCATGTAACCTAATAATCAGCTGCTCAGGACAGCAAGAAGGTGGCTCAAGGAGCATAACAGAAGCATGAATACAGAAGCTAGCAATGAAAAAGGCAATGAAAATTACATTAGTGCCCTAAGATGTCAGAGAACAGCATATATTTCAGCCTTCGCTCAGAACATCAAGTGTTTAACTCCTTAAACTGCTGAAAGTCCTCAAGTTTTTCAGCCAACTATCTGGGAAATGTTCTTGTAAAATGAAAACCATTACAAACAAGAAAAACAAACAGGAAAACAAAAACCCACAAAACAATATTCCAACACCCACCTTACGTTTTCAGTAGCATCAACAGACAGGGTCATGCAAGTTGATGTTCCATTTCTTCTATATTGATACAACAATTCTCTACTCCTCTACCCTACCCAGCACTAAATAAAAGCTACAGATAGAATCACCTTTGTTCTCTATTTTTATTCAGCAGCCTTAAAGCCTGCTGCTTTAGACTTTCCTGGCCATATCTTCTTTTGCGACTTGGACATTTTTGCTTTTTATACTACCATGTACACAACGCGCCTGGTGCATCTGAAACATGACAGAATCGTTGAACATCATAAAAATAAGGCTGTGTATGCACTTCTGACCAAGAAATCCTGAAGAACAAGGTGCCATTGTAGGGAGTTAAGAATTGCCCAAGATTTTTCTTTCTACAAAGCACTATGGTTATAGAGCAACACATTACATTTCATGTCAAAATAACACCAGCAGACAACTGAACCATTCTCAAGCAATTCTCCAGACTGTTGTGCAACTCTCTACCTAGATGGCCTTCACAAGAGAGCACAGGTATAGATCACACTGACTGTTAACGCTCCAAGTAACAGGCAGGACAGGGTAAGTGGAAGGGACAGGAAGGAAAATGTGGATGCCAATTCAGCAGTGCTCAAGTAGTCTGCGTCCATATGTATATATGTATTTGTCTCTGCAAGCCTAAGGAAGATCAGTCAAACAATAAGGGAAAGACAAATGCTTTTCCCCACTATAGATGGCACTATCGGCTTTAAGTTAAGCACAAAGGGAATATTTTTTTCATTACCACCATGGACTCCCAACTTTCCTCTGACTCTTTATGGTCAGCAATTGCCTTAGCGTCAGGGCTCAAAAAGCAGAAGTGAAGCTGCAGAGCTGTTGAAAATACATGAGCCAGAGACAGGGACTAAATGAATGAGTCCCATGTATAATGCGTGAGATTTGACAGATCTGTGGGATCTGCTCCTAAATGATTCACAGCCCTAAGAAAACCAAGCATATGGTTCTTCAGATACCTGCTCTTGAAGGGTTCTTGCAGTCATTTTTTGTCTCAGGGTGGAAACCAGGAGAGGGAAAAAAAAAAAAAAAAAAAAAAGGAAGAATTAAAAATTCTTTCATTCCAGTTTACCCTAAAACAGAACACACACACGAGTCCAAGCTCATCTTGCTTTCAGAAATGTGCATGAAAATATGTATTGAAATATGTATTTGAAATTTAGATTACCTCTCCTCCCTGCAGGAGCCAAGCCTTAATTCAGCATTAGATTTGATGCATTTCTATAACCCCTTATTGTTTTGGGATCGATCTCTCATTGCTTTGGCTAACCAAACACTGAACCTGCTTCTCAGTATCATCTTCCTATCACAATTCAACTGATAAATACAAAGCCGCATTCAAATTTGAGGGACTTCCCAGATAAACACTTGCTTGAACACCTATTCAGAGACCTTGGGAAATTATACTAATTATACTCAAAGTGACCACTTCTCCCCATCTACAAATTTAAGGAGTTTAACATTTTCATTAAAAAGGGGAAAACACGATAAGTAAGCAGAATAATGAGTATTAATTCCTAAAGTGTAACTAACGCCATAAAATTTCAGAGTTTTTCCCTCTGGGGAAGCAACTGTTCAGCCAGCTGGTTGCTTTCCCTTCACTTCAGTAACAATCATTCACAGTTTGAGGCTTAAGTCTTCTAGATAGCAAGACCTGGTGTAGGCTGCACTGATCTCTGCTGCAATGCATGTCAGCCAGGTGCCTGTCAGTCTGCAAGCCATGCCTCATGCTGCCTTTCCCATCAGCAGCTTCCACCAGCCATGCCTTACACCAAAGCTCATCTAATTTTTTTCTTTACCAGCAATTTTTTGTTTTATTTCTTAAAACATGCATATCATGTTGAGAAGAAAATCTCTCAGGTCACCAGAAACTTTGGCAACATCTGCCTCATACATTCCAGGAAAGACTGACTTGTGCCTTTTGCACTTCTGATGAGTGACCTACAACTTTCTTTTATTTTCCCCTTCTTATTACGCATCTTAAACATACCACCACATCTTGAGAAACACAATTAAATTTAAGGTCTCTGTAAATTTTTAGAATTAATCATACAGCAGTAAGTCCCAGGTATGCTGTGAACAGGAGAACAAGATTTTTAATCAAGCAAACTGTGTACTAACTAACAACATGCTTGCAAGGCAAAAGTTATATACTGATTTATTTTAAGTTGCTGAAATAGGGGCGATGGGATGGAGTAAAGAAAAAAGAAACAGAAGCCAAAAGCAGAAAGTTAAGCCAAAAAGCAAGCTCTGAGGGGAAACAAAGGTAAGATCATATTTATCTATACAGCTGTAAGAAAGCAAACCTGGTTCCATAGCTGTTGACCCTATGATGATATGGAATAGCCCGTACGGCAAACAGTATTTGATATTTACCAGCAGACTCTCAAAGGAAAATCTCTAGGAGTATTTGAATTTGCTTTTTCTTTTCCTTGGCTTGTCAGAGAAGAAAGATGTCTCTCGCTTTTCGCCACCATCAACAGAAAAGAATAAAACTGAATCCACCTAACTCACTCCTCGTGAAAGCAATCTTAAGAACAAATGTTCCTCTTCTCCCATGCACACACACATAACCCTGATGACAGCAATAGAGAAAAAATTTGAGCATGCTTAGGTACCCAAGAAGAACAGAGGGTTTAGTCAGCAAAGTTGAAGGTCACCAAATGTGCAACAACAGTCTTACCTGGATCACAAAAGCCAGCTTTCATTCGTGAGCCTGATAAACGTAAAAAAAAAAAAAAAAAAAAAAAAATGAACAGAACACAACTACCTATGTATAGTATGCTTAAGTCTCCAAATTTAGGTATGCATAGGAGCACCAGTTAACTGTGTTTTTCAGTACATATCTTTACATTTGGAAGTTTTTTCAAAGCTTTTTTTTTTTCCCCAATTTAAACATAACATTCAACTATGGCATTGGTTTGATAACAAGAAATACTGTAGGTCGTATCTTGCATAATGAAGTTATGGCTAATATAAAACACCAATTTAACAGGCTGAAAAGGGCATAAAAAGTCTAATTTTATTCTGCTACAATTTAGTATGCATTAGAGAGAAAAATACGTAAAGGAATAAGGGAATATACTTATCTGCTAATATTGCCAAAAGGAAAAAGTGTTGACTTAAAAAAAATAAAATAACTAATAGTGGTCATTCCTTTTTCCTATATAGTACCAGAATTTCAAACTTTTAGTACTATAAAAAGTCTAGGAAGTAACGGCCCCTAACTTCATATATTCCAGAGTAGAAAAGTATGCCAATAAAGCCAAATATCATAAAAGTGGAAATTTTTAAATCAGAAATTTGAGCTGTATAGTTTTCAATAAATAATCTGACATGCTAAAAGATATCTTTTATTAATTTAAGTATTGACATTAAAATAATTTTGTTGCAAAATGAAAAGACTAAAAAAAAGGTTTCTTTCATGTTTCTCCAACTGCAAAATTATAACCAAAATATAGGAGCATATCTGTGAAAGGGTAACTTCAAATTATTACATTTTCTAGTTCAGTTTACACAAATTGTGCACAAAGCTCTCTCTCCCACTCTATTCTCTCATATTTCCTACACATGCACACATACGCCATATTTAAAACAATACCCTTGGTCCACAGGTTAAATCCTGACCGATTTCCTAGGCCAGTTATCCAGGGAGCTAGATGCTTACTTCCGTGTAAAACTTCCTAATATTGAAGGAAGGGTTGAGGCAATCCCAAGCACTCATACAGATTGGGCAAAGAACGGATTGAAGGCAGCCCTGATGAGAAGGACCGGGGGGTGTTGGTTGATGAGAAGCTCAACTTGAGCCAGCAACGTGAGCTTGCAGCCCAGAAAGCCAGACGTATCCTGGGCTACATCAAAAGAGAAGTGGCCAGCAGGTCGAGGGATGTGACTCTCCCCCTTTGCTCTGCTCTAACGAGACTCCACCTGGAGCCCTGAGATCAGCTCTGGGGCCTCCAGCACAACAAGGACGTGGACATGTTAGAACGAGTCCAAAGGAAGGCCGTGAAGAGGATCAAAGGGCCTCACTTCTACGAAGACAGGCTGAGGGAGTTGGGGTTGTTCAGCCTGGAGAAGAGAAGGCTCTGGAGAGACCTTATAGCAGCAGCCTTCCAGTACCTAAAGGGGACTACAGGAAAGCTGGGGAGGGACTCTGTCAGGGAGTATAGGGACAAAGGGTAACGGCTTTAAGCTAAAAGAGGGTAAGTTTAGATTAGATATCATAAATAAATTCTTTACTCAGAGGGTGGTGAAGGCACTGGCACACGTTGCCCAGAGACGGGTTGCCTGTGGATGCCCCATCCCTGGAGGTGTTCAAGGCCAGGCTGAAAGGGGCTTTAGGCAAGCTGGTCTAGTCGGAGGCGTCCTTGCTTATGGCAGGGCAGGGGTGGAATTAGATGGTCTTTAAGGTTCCATGCAACCCAAACCATTCTGTGATGTTGTGAAGGATCAGGTGGTAGTAACTCCTTGGGTGAGTTACTCCCACACCTTACAGAAGTGTGTTAGAAGAACTTTATAAATGATGTTGTGACAAATTATGCATGTCATCCTGGCTTTAGTGCTTCTCAACTAATGTTAAGAAACATGAGCACATACCCTGGAGTTTGGGGCAGATTTGTATAGCTCACCACAGTTCCGGCGTTCTATCCTAATTAGAATTCAGAGGCATGCGCAAAGCACGCTTCCTATATTAGACATTTTATAACATTACAATGACAAATATTTCATCTTCACAGTGGCTATAGTACTTTTATCCAAAAGCTCCGTGGGTAAAAGAGTTGTTTAGGAAAGCACTGTGCAATGGAATCTCTTCTGCCTGAGGAGGTTCAAATCTACTTATTTCCCTGCAAGAAGAATATCCTAGCCTACAGAGGCTGTCTGGCCTGAGATAATTTACCTTCTCATTGAAGCTGTGCCACTTTGTAAATTGTGATCCATGATTTACTGGACCAGGAAGAGGACTGACTCATTGCATGAGTGTGACCCTCTCCTCTGGGGTTATACACATTCCCTTGTTGAGAGAATACTTCAATCCTTTTACCCTACCTGCAGAATCTCATTCTATTGAATGAGCATATGATGGTCTTCTGTCAACAAATACTTGACCTTACTTAGGCCTATATGAGGCTAAGAGCTAGCTAAGCTTGACCTTACAGGCCAAAACATAAGTAGAGCCTGTAACACTACAGTTATGAGAAAACCATTGTCATGCATCTAGTACCTATGGGAGGACAGGGATGATCTGAGAGAAGAAATACTAAGATGTAGGATGGCTGAGCACACATGGGTTATTCTGCCACTACCACAGCAGCCCACTGGGGGGCAGATGAAAATTCTTCACTTTCTATATATCTACAATGAATCCATAAAAAAAAAAAAAAGCATATCTAAACTGTAGATTAATACATCAGAGGAACATTAGATATTATAATAGGAACAACAAAGAAAGATCTCATTCCGAAACAAATCAATACCTATACCAAAAATTACTCCTTATCTCCAAACTTTGTGAGAATTTATTTTTGGAGGCAAATACTAGACATCCCAACATCTGACTAATTATTTGTAATTTTCTCAAAGATCTTGGTAACTGAAGCTATACAGCTGCAAAACATTACTCGGTCATTACATGATTACACAAATATCAAAAACAGTCACAGCTTAACAACAGCAATACAAAGCTGTCACAACAGGCTGCAGACTGAATGTTCTCCCCAGGTTAGTTCCTTTAGTGGCATTTTGGTGCTGCAGGCAGGCTGACATCTGGTCTGGTGGTGCTTCACAGTATATAAGGAATCCTTGAGTTGGGCCAATCCTGACAGAAAACACAAAACCCTCCTCTTAGGCCTCCAGAAAAGAAGACATCACATTGTTGCACTTCTGTGCTCCACCTGACCTCTGCTCATTCTACCAGCCCTTTGTAGGTTTTACCATCTGAGAGAGAGGCACCTCAGCCCACAACACGTTTATTTAAGCTGGTAGCTTACCATGACTGCAGTGAGCTGCAGGCAAGCATGGCATAGATCCACTGTTTGCTTGTCTGGCCTGGGCAAATCAGGCCTGGATCAGCCCTACAAGTGCTCTCTGACTCCATAAATAATAAGCTTCTTTTCAGTTCTTGCCAAACAAAAGAATGAGGAAGATGGAAGACTGAAGTTAGAACTAATTCTAGTGCACTTCCGCAGAAGAGACTTCTCCTTTCAACTTAACACTCTGGCCTGCATTCCAATATGTTTTTATATAATGCATTACATAGCCTGTGTCCAATATGATGGTGCTCTCTTGTTCAGGTCAATTTGAATTTTTCAAGTAGGGTTTCCTGAGACGTACTACCATGCATTTCAAGATATGTAGAGGATGTTTCCATTATTCATTGTGTAATGCCATAAGTAAAAACAAATCTTTCTAGGAAAACAATTGCTACCTCTATTATAGCTTATATTGATTAAATACATGATTTAGAAAATTAATGGACAATGAAACAATAAATAGCTCTTTTCTAAGTTGACATATTTTCAATAGGCAAGGTTATTCTATCTTGATTTAACTTAGTTACAACTCCTTATAACAAAAATTTGCAATTTTGCTGGATTAGCATGCCCTTTAGTGAAGACATTTGCTCTTTATTAGCTATGAGATGTGACTGTGGACACAAGGTATGCTGAACAGTATTGATGCCGTTGTAATGCCCTCTGCGACATGATATGCTCCTAACTGAGAGAAGTTGGATTAATGTTAAAAACTATTGCTTTCTTTCAGAATACAGAAGCCAGATTGAACTGACTTTCCCAAGCAGGGGGAAGTTGCATACTCTAGACCCACCTCCCTGCCCTGTTGTTGTTGCATTTGCATACCGGCTGCCTGATTCTCTCCTATGCTGCACGTTTTATAAAGTAAATATAAGATGCCAGTATTGTAGCATACAGTAGGAGAGGACAGATCCAGTTGTGACACTGCTCAGCTAGCAGAGGTGTTTGTTATGACACCATTTGTGTTTTTTTTTTTTTTTTTTTTTTTTTTTTACACTACATAAAGCTTACTCTGCAGCCACGATATGTAGTGCCAGATTCCCCACTCCACTTCAAGTGTCATGATTGCACAGTGGAAATCAATGAAGTTACACAGCCAGAAAATTAGTGAAACACAGATCGACCCCCACGCCCCGAAGGGACTTTAGTTCACTGGTGGGAGAAGCAATCCTTCTAACACACATTTGTCAATCTGACTCCATTTATGTCAATTGTAAGTATTGCTTTTGACTTGAAGGGAGTAGCCACACTTATGTCCTGTTTGGAAAGTCCTCTGGAAACTCTTTCAGAAATCTATTTTAATCAGATAGAGGTTAAAAACCTGTACACATGATGAATGGTATTTAAATGAAGTTAGCAGTATTTTTTAAATGTGAAGACAAAAAGGTATTCAAATGTTCTAATGAAAAGCAGCAATTTTCTGAGCAACACAAATTAAGTGACCACTGTTAATCCTCCACATCTGAGAAATAAGATCCTTAACTGAGGCACATTTAATTTAAGGTTGACAATTTATAGAAGGTAAATTTTAAGTTGTGTGCAAATCTACACAGTCCCTTGTAGAAAAAATCATTAATTCACATGAAGCAGAAGATACCACACAGTGAACTACAATTTACCAGCAGAGAGTGGGGGACACATAACTAAATAATGGCTAGTGAATCACACTGTGAACTTCATTTATATTCTCACCAAACAATCACTACTGATGTTCATTAAATAAAGCACAGGTTGATAACATTATATACTCTAGGCAAGATAATAACCTGTCCCTTCATCCAGTTAATGTTCTTTTCAAGTCTTTCAGACTGATCCAACCAAAAAGTTGAATAAACAGTAGACAATTTTTACCATACAAAATAGGAAAGATCATATAACACAAATAAAGAAATGGATTCTAAATGTTGTTTCTTGCCACTTTGCTTTAAAAGAGAGATCAGGAGACATCACCAGGCATGTAGTTCAACCTACTTGGTCAGATAACTGAGGAACGCAGCACAGAAATAAGACTAAAAATACATAGTGCATTTCACGCACACACACCAAGAAATATTTTTAAGCAAAAATAAAAGCTAAAAAAGAGAAGTGGGTGTACAATGAGATTAAGCTTTATATTTTGAAAGAGCAAAAGAAATTACACAATAGTTAGGGCACACACTGCTTTTATATAATGAAAATAAAATAGAAATAAGAACAAAACCTGTGTTTTTCACGATGTCATTATTTCAGATTCTTCCTAAAGAAGACTCAGTCCTGCCAAAAGAAATACTTTTTTCTTCTGCTAAATCTGTTACAATAGTACTGTAACTCTTGTAAGTATAGAAACATGCTAATTAGGATATGTGCTAACTATGCAAAAAAGCTTTCTGTAAATTCCAGAAATAATTATTTCACTAGCACAGAGAGTTTTTAAATGAATCTAGGTACTGGAGAACTCAGGTTCTGAAGTAATAGGAAACCCTCTCCATCAAAATGACAGAGCTTTGATAGGCACCATTTTAACTTTACAAAGCATTAGTGGTATGAGTGTGTAGTTCTTCAGTGTATTAAACAATACTTTAAATTTATACGTGTAGAGAAAACGCAAGGTGGTTTTTTTGTGTGTGTGTGTGTGGTTTTTTTTTTTTTTATGGCCACCTCATTCGATGATGTGATCTAAAAAGATCTCTCCTCACTGAAACCCTCAGAATATCATTTTTAGAAACTCACTGTTCAGACACCTGCCTGAAGTTCTATCCCGTTAGCCATATCCAGCCCGAAGCAACATTAGACCTATGATGATATCTTGAAAAATTAAAATGATTTTTGAATGGGAAATGAATCTTTTATATAAATAAATATATATATATATTTGGCAAGAGCCTGAGATATTGCAGAAGTTACTAAAAACAAACATTTAACAGCTATAATCATTAACCACAACAATTTGTTTACACTTTTCAGGAGGACAGAGCAACTGCTGTGCAGTACAAGTAGTTTCCAGCAAGCGTGCTGAAAATACACCAGAGAGTAACACACACAGAGAGAAGCCACGTCCACTTACGCAGATTATCATGTATTACTGCTAGATTTTTTTTCTGTAGGACTCCAGTCAGCATAGCAGCATACATTCACTGGGGTGCCAAGCCCCCTGTTTCCCCCAGCTTGAACAGCAGTGACACACACTCTACATCCTGAAGGAGAGTTCAGTACAGATCTGAGTGCTTAGTGAATTACTGGCTTCATCTAACAAAGCACAGCCATTTCACATTCTGTTTATAGATGCATCATGGTGATTCATAGACCTTGCCAAAGGGAGAATTATACAGCAACACTCTTTACGGCTAGGGAATCTTAGCCAAAAATATAGGCTTATAGCAAATTGGTCTCCTGTTTCCTTGTGATTCTTCCACTAACTGATTCCACTACCTCCCTAAAATATATTTACTAAAAATAATGCATTATTAAATGAGATATAGGGTGGCTCTTTAAATATACTTTTACACACCTCTTGTCTATTCAGCTTCAGAAAGGAAAGAATAGATTTTGTTTGATTTTAATAAGTACAGTTAGATGGCATACTTTCTCACCTGCATCACACAGGAAGGATTACAAACAGGTTGTGGCTGAGCTTGCACTGTAACCTCCAACCCTCATGCAACCACCCCAGGGAATTGTTCATCATTACAGCCTCTGCCTTCCTTTGAGTACGAAGGGAGATCAGGGCTAGCACACCACAGGGAGCCTTCTCTGATGATCGACAAACTCAAAATGGTTCGAGTCAGACACATGAACGAAGGGAAATGGATGAAAAACAGCTCGATCTCCTCAGTATCCAGAGGGAGACCAAGAAGCTGCATGCCTCAGTGCACAGGCAGTACTACAGTATGGATGCTGCCATGAATCCGCACAGTTGCTGGCACAGACTCAAGCTGAATTCTGATGCAGTCTTTCAATATATCTAGAAAAGAAAAAGCAGATATGAGCTAAGTAATATTTTCCTTCATATTTTGACAGGGCAAAGAGTACAGACCACTTTTACTCTTGATGCTATCCTATTAACTGAAAAGACAATATGTTGTATAGGATTCAGTGCCAGTTTTTATGAAGCAAAGGCATTCAAATTTCTCTTCACTGTAATGGAGCACAAGTTGTTTTGTTAGGAAAGTTTAAAATGTACAAATGATTTGATGAAATCCTTCGTTTGTGCTAGAATATGCACCCCTGTCAAAGCTGGAGCTTTCACACCAACACATTGATTCCACTAAAGTTTTGAGCAAGATAAGCTCTGTGCACTGGGGTCTGCTTCACACATGACAGAAAACTAAATTAAAAATGTAGCATTCTGATACAATTCACAGAGCATTTGAAAGCTCCTCCTAACTCCACTGTGTAAGAAAAACAAATTTAAAACCCATGAAAGTGATCAGAACATGGAGTATTGCCAATCTGCCCACCACAAAATTTCATGATGTGGTTCAAAGTTTTGGAAACACATATGCACCCCGGCTTCCTTTCTCTACAAGTTTGTAATTGTTGTTTCAAAGATTGTCACGGAACAAACCCTCTCTTTCCTTCTAAATAGAGCATTTCTATTCAAAACACTGATTAACAATTCTCCTTTTAAACAATAAAACACCACTCGACCATGAAGTGATGCCATGTTTTATGTTGTAGGCCTATCAGCCACCTCATTCTTTGAGCTTCATTGCTTTGAGGCAGTTTCAGGCTAAAGTACTTAGATAAAAGACTGCACAAGTATAATGATGGGAATGCAATAAACAGCAGGCAGGCAATAGCATCACCTGAGCACCGAGCACCAGTATGGTCGCAAGCACCATGCTACACTGTAATGAGGATACTTACGTCACAGAAGATGTTTTCATGAACTGAAGTTTCTGAATGTTTAGAGGATTGAAAATCCTAAGACAACATTTCCAAGAGTAGATGTGCTTCATTAATATGCTATTACAACCATCTTTTAATTCTCTTTCTTCCCATGCATCCTCACAATCTGTTACCTCTCGCACCATCCATGGGGTAGGGCCTGGTGCTGACTCAGTGGGAATTACTGTCCTGACTGCCCCACTGTACATCAGCTATGCTAACTTTTCCTTAGAAGGCTCCCAATGAGGTCCTGCTGCTTTTATAGTTCAACTTAACTTAGATCATGCTGTTTTAGAATTCAGATAGTAAAACCAAACCCTTTTGTCTGCTCTTTTGGATATGTTTTTACAGAGCCATACTTAAAGACAGCATTTACTTTTATTGAAATCATTCATGCTGTAAGTTTTACTTCACCTGAGTGTAAAGGAACATAACATCTCTAGAGTGCCAAAATAATCTTTTTCTATCCTTCACTTAGAGTAGAAGATTTGACTTGCTCAGCTTCTTTTTACGGGTACTAGACACTGGTATCCAGTTTCAAGGACAGCCATCACTAAAAGAAGTTAGGAGCTGGGGAAAAAAACAATATTATCACATATCTTCTGTTCTTCCCAGCACTTTAGGCAATCCATTTTAGATCCTAAACATTTTGATCCACAGCCTACAGCAGGTCAGCTCAACATTTACCAAGGTCTGCAAGGGAAATGTCCTGGCTCTGCCTCTGCTGCTCCATCCAGGCACAGCTGGGACCACAAAGCCCAGCTACAGCTGGCCCCAGGAATCCAGTGCTGCATCTCCCTGTACTTCTAGTGCCATTCAATTCTCTGCCAACAAAAAGCCTGTTAAGGAAATGCCTTCTGCTATTTCTGGCACAGGGAAGGACTGCAAGGCATTGCTGCATCCATCTGCATTTTCAGCACTGAACAGCCTGTTATTTATTTTGTGTCAAGCATCAGATTTCCCCATATGAAAAGCAAAAATACATGTATAGCCACAGAGAGCCTTTTAGATTACAGAAAGTAAAACAAAGAATGTAACAATAAGAACACCAAGAGAAATCATGCTGGAACGTGTTTCTTACAGATGTTTACAGGGAGCTGATCATAGAGTGGCTGCATGTCTGCTGACAGCAGGATGACCGTGGAAAACTTTATAAAAACACAGATACTAAACAACAATTACAGCAACTGATAAATGCATTACCCCCTATCTATGCATTATACCTGTGGAGCACTGAGGTACTTGATGAAGACACTGCTACTGCCAGAAAGATCTTCTAAGCTGAAATACAGCATGAATTAATAGAATTCAAATGATGCGACACAAAATACCAAAGTTTGTCTTTGCAAAGCATTGCTTTGTCTAACCCATATAACTTCATTGAATTTACTACCGTATTTCAGCTCCCAGATCTCATTCCCAGTAATTTCTGAGTTACTGAGCAAGCATCTGCTTCTCACTTTTATAATATTAACATATTTTTAAAAACATGATTTTCCAAAACCCAAACTTCTACTTAAAAATTGATTTAGGGGCACTTACATTAAATTAGTCTTCCTAGTCTGTAGTTAGTAGATCATACCCTACAGGTTCAAAACTAAACATGCAATGTCTATTCTAGTCTCCTGTATATGATACCAGGAAGAGATCCTTGTGGATTCTGAGTACCCAATGCTCCACTTGGAATATGAAGGAGCTGATGTTTAGCATCTTTACATATCATACATACACAATGCATGTTTGGCACTTGTGTGTGTGCATATACAGAGCATACCATTGCAGAAAAAAAAAGTCAGCTCAAAGCACAAACTGCTCATATACAGAAGTGTTTTTATTGTCGCTTTCCATGTATTAAACCATCTTCATGAAACTCTAGAGCCTAAAAAGAGCTAGGCTGGCCCTCATGCAGAGATAGCAGAGCCAAAATCTATTCAATCACTTCACCCCTGTCACTTCTCCGTTCATTGGCATTCACTGACACATAAGCAGAGAGGATGTATCCAAGCAAAGTGGCTTATTACTAATTGCACCAGCTTCATTAATACTGCATTGTGTGTCTCTTGGCTATAGAGGGCTGGTAATGCAAAAGATATCAAAAGCTTTTCAAAATGTATGTATAAATAGTTGGTCCAATATTTTACATGAATATATTAGCAGTCTCTCCTTTAACAGCCCAAACAGGAAAAAGGGTAGTTTATCAGCTGTTCACCAGAAACAAAGGGGAAATAGCTTTAATCTCCCAAATACTCAGAGCTATTTACATCATTCCTATGCCCTTTATGTAATTAGGCATTACTTCAAAATGAGAAATTCTCAACGTGGTGCAAAGTTATCTGGCTGTAAACAGGACTATCTATGGTGCTTTCATTTGTAGAAAAATCCTAACAACAAAAATGTAGATAAGGAAAGGTCTTTATCGGAGGCATCCAGAACTTGGAGGAAATCACTCCATAAGGACCATAGCTACTTCAAACTCAAAAGAAAGAATTCTAGACAATACCAAAACGGAGGCATAGGTATCTTTTTGCTCAAGTGCAAGACGAGGACTGCTTCTTGCAACTGTTTACAAGTGTCTAAAGAAAAAATCTCCATGCTAGTGTGCTGACCAAATGACTATCACTCTCCACCTCTGAGCAAAGCCTTATGTTCTGGGCAATGGATATCTGTAAACAGGACAAGTACATGGGAAATGTGCTGAATCTTTTATACTTTCCACCTTTCTCCATTTCTCCTGGAGACCAGGAAAGTCAGTGCGAGTTCTGACAAACATACTACTACAAGCTGCATGTGCAACTTTGACCAGCCACAAAGAGCCAAGCAAGTAAATATCCAACTAAATGCAGTATTCTTCACCCAAGCTAAATTCTACTACTGTCTCAGAACAGATTCAGCTGCTCCCAAAAATGAAATGAAAAGTTTTCCGGAGTCATGAACAGATTTTTGAATTTCAAGCATTTCTTCCCCCTTTTCCTTACTGAATAATACTTTTTAATGCCATTGAACAGGAAGCCTCACTGAGCATTTCTTACATGGAACTGAAATCCCAGACGGCATCCTGCTGTACCTTGGGTAATACTTTTGTTTGAGCTACAATTGCCAATAATTAGAAATTATTAGCTCAAGACACGTGTTGTCCCAATAAACCTATCAACCTGTTTTTTAATCTTGAGATGAAAGTGCAAACACTTTCCATCATGCAAGGGAGTCTATGCATTTCAGGAAATATTTTAGTCAGTAACGTATTATTTCAATTACTTATGGCCAGCAGTTTAGTAATTAAACTGAGCATGAAATTTGGAGATGAACTAGTCGATTTATTTTTTTCTTTTTCACTTAATCTCTGATGGGCATCTTTTATATTGTTTAAATGCAACCATACAGATACATGAAATTCAAAAAACTGTTTCCTGAAATCACTTTGTTTTCACTGGATCTGCCAGGGATGGAGTTAACTTTCTTTGCAGCAGCTGATATAGCACTGCAGTCTGCATTTCTGTCTAAAGCAGTGCTAGTTTCGGCAGTCGCTGAGCAGCGCTGGCACAGCCTGTAGGCTTTCTCTCCAGCCACCTGCCACCCCGCATGCACACACTAAGGCCAGCAGGCTGGAAGAGGGCACTGCCAGGGCAGCTGACCCAAACTGACCAAAGGGATATGCCATACTATAAGGCATTGTGCTCAGAAATACATGCTTAGGGTGCAGGACATTCATAGCTATAGCATTTGTCCTCCCATAGCTATAGCATTTGTCCTCCCATAGCTATAGCATTTGTCCTCCCAAGCATTTGTTACAGGAGCTGAGGCTCTGCTTCCGAGGAAGCAGCTAGACACTTACCTGCCAATGGGATACAGTAAATGCATTCCTCATTTTACTTCACTTGTGTATGCTGCTTTTTCTTTCCTCATTAACCTGTCTTTATGTTGACCCTTGAGCCTTTTTGCATTTCTTCTGTTTTCTCCCCATCCCACAGCAAAGGGGAATAAGTGAAAGGTAGGGTGGGTGTTAGGCCGCTGGCTGGGGTCAAGCCACCACACCGAGTTTTGTGAATATTTTCTGTAGTTGACCATCCCCCTTGCCTTCTGTGGATTTCATTCAGAGTATCCAAATTGTCTCTTAAATGATCTAACAAAAGCAATTTCCTGTATAGTTTCTCCAGCTGAAACTAGGCTACCTCTATTTTCAAGCTGATTTTGGTAACAAAGTCACCAAAATCTCAGAATAAAAACTAAGCAAATAATTTAATAAGCAAAGAGTTAATTTGATATACACATATAGATAAAATGTTTTTTCAAATATTGGGTTTTGAGAGCTGCTTAAAAAAAATAAAAGAGAGAAATCAGATATGTCTATTGTGGGGATCAGTATCACCCTCCAGGTTTGGTCCAAATTGATGAACTACTGAACAATTTCAAGAAACCATTCTTTTATATAGACAAGGCTTTTGCAGTACAACTGTTTAATGTTCCAAAACTAAACATGCAATGTTAATTCTGTTTAAATATTTACATAAGAGAGGCCCCAGCTCCATTGGAGCCCCCTGTGCTGGGAAACACTCAAAGCTTCAGGAATGATAATGGCCTGCTGCTGCCCCACACCAGCCAGCAGTGGCACAGGGACACCTCCTTTCTTTATTGATAAGGCACCGACACAGCTTGGCAAGAACTTGAGTCCCAGTGCCCAGTTTACTCTTCCGACCTTGCAAATTCGATAGGCAGACTGTAAGGAGGGAGAAGCCAATTTCCGTGGGTACACAAGCAAACACGGGGGAAGAGAACAGCCTGCCCATATCTAAGCAGAACGTACCAAATACTGAGATAACACTAACTGAAGGCAACTCTTAAAATGCTTTGAAATTCCAAGTGCTCTACCTTCACACCTGAAAATAACCTGTTATCTCCAAGTCACGCAGTGACCCACACACAAAATACCGACGTCAATAACTGCATGCATAGTAGCTACAAACATGTATGCATTTGAAACGAACCATTCCTATGTTTCTGTAAGGATTTGTAACTTCGGCTATTGAAAGACAAGGGCATTATTACCAAGTTCTTATGGAATGGAAATATTTGGCTTTAAAACTATTTCAGAACCAAACATGCAACTTTTTTTTTTTTTTAAGGAAAACTGAAATCATGAGAAACATTCCTTTGAAAGCAAACAGAGGTATTAGAAAGGGAGCTGTGCAAAACAAATGAAGTCAAGATCATTCTGATTTGTTCAATCTTTGCTATGGTGTTGCAGTTTTGATGCTTTATATTTCAAGTCTCAAGGCCTACAGAAAGATTAAGGAAATCCATCTAATGTGTGTCCACCAGAGAAAAGGCTAGAGCAGCTACAGAAATACCGTGAATAGCATTGCAGTTTATCGTTGCCTAACTATCTGTACGTAGAATGCCATACTAAATCCAATATCCAAAGAAGAATAAAGGAAATTTGTTTTACACTTAAAAAAGCAATTGATTATGCTGACTATAAACTGTATGGGGTAGGGAAGGAAAGCAGTGGACAAGCATAGTAATTTGGTTATATGCACAGGTTTAACTGCTGAAAAAAACAGGCATACTCTTCAAAGTCAGGAGTAGGAAAGGCTTCTGAGAAGCTTTTAATGCTTTGTTTTAGTGGCTAATAACAATTAAACCAATGAAGACTGTCTGGCTACATATATGCAATATAAAGTAGCAACTTGCAAACATTAACCATTTCAAGAACAACGAAAATGTTTTCAGCATCTCAACTAGCAAAGTGCACAGAAAATTAAAATGACAAAGATCTTCACATAACTGGATTATACCATGTTTGATGACAACAGCTTTCACCTTTACCGTATTTTCAACACTTCTCTGAAGCAGAAAGCTTCTGCTAAGAGGCAGTGGTGGCATAACTCACTGTACGGGGGACAAACAACACATGCTTGTCTTTTACATCCATTTATTGTTGTTGTATTCTCTCTTATATTACTGCAGCAATAACATTGCAAGCTCTTTTCCCTGCAAAAACAAATAAATAATGCCCCAGGGAGCTCATTCACAACATAGTTACTCTTAAAGGCTCCAACCACTG
Source organism: Cygnus olor (assembly GCF_009769625.2). NCBI lineage: Eukaryota > Metazoa > Chordata > Aves > Anseriformes > Anatidae > Cygnus > Cygnus olor. The sequence goes on along the minus strand of NC_049170.1, from coordinate 99,585,730 downwards.
CCTGCTAAGGCACTGCAGAAGTGCACAGCTGGACTCTGATTCAGCTGGCGAATGGAGTGAAAGGAATATTAACAAGTATATGGCTTTTTTCCAGTGAAAAAGTTTCTTCATCCTAAAAATTTCCCAAAATAATCCATTCCCTTCCAGCATATCTAATCCTGCTTAGATAGAGAAAGGATTTTCAAACTGAAACTGCAGTCTAAATAGCATCTCACCTTCTGCCTTAGTCTGACAAGGACAGCTACAACAGAGATGAAGACACCGGACCAGAAGAACAGGAAGAAAAGGAGGGAAGGGGCTTTTATAAAATATCACTCCTTCTCTTCCATCATATTTTAAGTGAAAAATACTTGAAAGCTCACTCTACAAAAGAGTAACCATTTTCTTGAAAGTAAGGGGCTGATGGCTTAGCTTCCTCCCTGAGGTCTGCCTCCAGGACAGTAATAGGGCCTCCTTACTAAGGAACAATCATAGTTTTGCAAACAAATACAACAAAAAGGTTACTTTTGAGGCTGGTCACTTTTGGAAAAACAAACCAATTTTCTAACAAGAAAATTCAACATCTCATTCACATTTGTTTTGTGTTTAATACTGACATAGCTTCACCCCCGTTAAAATCTGAATAAAATTGTATTAAACAAACAAGAAGTGGAGCTGGCTTTCAGTTCAACAAAAGCACTTAGAAAGTGACAGAGTCATGCAGAACAGTTGTAGATAGAAAAGTTTCCAGTAATAAATAATATCACAATGCTTTCAGTTTGGGGGGTTGTGGGTGTTGCCACACAATTGGCTAAGAACATGTGAGTGCCGTGGTCATACCAATGGGACTTTAAGCTAAATTGGTTTGGGTATAAACCCTGACTTTGCTCTTCCTTCATAAGAGTCTTTGCATTTAATTCTTTGCACCCTGTGTCTTTACTGACTCAGATTTGCTGACAGTTTTCTGCTGTTCTGGTTTTAAAAGACTCTGAAGTTGAAACAAGAACTAATTAGAACATTTCCAGTGAAACGGGTCAAAAGTTTTCATGTGGAAGATATCCAAGAAGTGTCAGGATCAGGTTCTAGCTGAAGAGAACAAAATTAAAATCTTGAGCTTTTAAAATGGAAAATAGTCAACTTTAGTGCAATTCTGTTGTGCAGCGTCATCAAAACATTCCAGTTTTGTTCTTATTCAGGTAAAAAGCCAAAGCCCAAAGCCTCAAAACACCAATGAGAAACAGAACTGTTCTCGCTGGTCATTTGTAGCAAGTATTTCCATTCACAGAATTAGAGACGTTAATAACAAATCTAATCTTCAAAAATACTCAAGATGCTCAATACTGTGAAGTGTACATGGACATTTGAACTACTTTTTCATAATCATATTTTTTTGGAAAAAATAAGGAACGTACTAAACCATTACTTTGCAACTTATTTTTCACTGCAAGTATTGTAATTTGAAAATATTTTCAATAGTTCTTACCTTATTAGAGCTTAGATCACATTTTGAAGTAGAACCTACAAGCCTGCATTACATGATCTCATTTGAAAGTGTCACTGGTATGTTCTGAGGATATGGAAGTAGAGATGAGCTCATACTAGCACACGTGCTCTTATGTAAGAGACATCACTGGGCTCCTGTGCTGTAACAAAATAAGGATAAAAGGAAGTATTAGCCTGGGATCTTCCGTTGTTTCCTCCTGCTTTACCAATTTATATTCCATTAAAATTCATTATGGGCTTCTCAAATTAAAAGGTTATGAATCAGATCTTATGGGTTTTGCCACATAGCATTTTTTTCATATTTCGAGCCTAACTCCACATTAGTTCAGTCACCACTTTAACATAATCACCTAATTATCTACAACAGTATCAATCATATGCAATAAAATCACAAAAATAAGAAATACTATGTCACTCTAAACAAAAATCACATGCTGAAAGCATCTGAGTAAGAGAAGAATGATAAATTCTTTAAGAAATGCTGTTGTAATTTGTTAAATCTTCTAGATGTATTTCACAGACCTTGTCTGTCTCTAATCACTCTTTTATATTCCTTTATGTAACATTGCCAGATACTGAAAGCTTTCTTCACAGCTTACAGTGCAGACACTGGTGTGGTTCTGTACCTAACATACCAAAACACTTTCCCATAAGAGATCTGAAAATCTTATGGAAGGGTTCACATTTGAAAACCAGAGTCTCAAAGTATGGAGAATAAAATAAGCAATGAGCACATATGACAGTCTCTTTGCAACATATAGTGATTTTATCATATTCTGTGAAGAAAAAAAAAAAAGAATGGTGTAATCTGACACATAATGTGGGTATTTTACAGCACATCACACCCAGCAAATGGCTTATGGAACTGCATTTAGAAAAACCCCACTGATTCTGCCAGCAAAACTATAACTTTTCTGAGTTGATCCTGCTTCCTGAATTTCTTTATAAACATGGTATATGTAGGCAGTACCATCTACATGGATGGAAATATGAATCACAACACCTAGCCCCTCTAGTCAGACAATAAAGCACAACAGTCATTCAGTCCAGAAGATTGCTTTGCCTACTCTACACATCCTTGCACAGAACCACCACACAAAAAACTTGCTCAAACCTTGCAACATACTTGAGACTTGCAATAAAAAGGTCCAAAACCACAACTGTAACTTGACACATGAAAAACAAAAAAATCATTAGCATTGCCAAGGTCTTGGTTCACTGGGAGTTCAAAGAACCTGTTACTGGAGATTCCCAGGTAATACCAAGAAGCTAACATGCACTACTGCATAAGATAAAACTTCCCCATGGCCTCTTCCAGATTTGGCAAATAGAAGGAAAGCAAAAAAGATTTTACTTCCAGAACCACAGATCTGGTACAACAGGTGAACTCACCAGTGCACACCAGCCAGTCCCACAGGTGCACCAATGCACCAAGCAACCCACTGTCTTTATTAATAGACAAGTTTGAAGCTTCAGGGAAACAAACAAACAAACCACAACAACTTTCTAAACTCCACCATCACTATGCCTGAAGCCAGGGGATATCTGCTCTGTCTGGATACGGGCTTTAGGATCCATCCCAAGGCTCCCTTGTTCCATTACTGACCTTACGTATGACAAACACACAGACAAAACAGAGTTGAGGTGAGGATTTCACTGCTTTTCACCTCTCATCCCCCTTCAAGCCCCGACCTTCTCAGAATATTGTCACTGCTGGCAACCCTCTTGTTTTGCAGTTTCTACTAGACATACATATTTCATTAGATGTTTTATATTCTCAGACCTACATTCACCCATTTGCACTTACTGATTTCAGTCCCTCTCCACTATTATTGTCTTCTCACAACTGTTATTTGTTGTGAAGTATTTTAAGCCCATCTGTATGAAAGAGCCATGAACAAAACAAACTACATTGCTTTAAATGTTTCCTTAAAAGTTCAATATAGTCAGATTAATTTTCTGCAAAATAAAATATGAAAGGCCTCCACTATAAATATAACTCCTCTGAAAAGTCATCTTATTCCACTGAAAATACCATACTCAAAAATAGAGACTCTTTCAAGAAAAATAGTGGGGGTAAAATGTCCCCGTCTCTTTTGTATTTGTGAAGTTTAAACTTTCTGTGTAGGTTTAAATCTCTTTCCACCTCCTCTCTTCTTTGTCAGCCAGAAGAAGAACAGCACTGGGGTCCCAGTGATGAGGAATGACTCACCCACAAGTGCTGAGTCACAGTCACACCAAACACACTCTTACATCTTGATGGAGCATCAAATGCAATAGCTTCGCTTAGTCCTTTGAGTTTGCCGTAATTCCTATGATTCACTCAATTCCAAAACTTTGATTTCAGATGTCTTATTTTTACTCTCAATATATATGCAGTTGTATAATGCTTATACAACTCTTCAGACCAATTTTTTGCAATTTTTCCATTAATTTCAAGCTATATCCCAAGCTTCAGAGACAAGGCGTGTCACTTAACAGGCCTAATAGGCCTGTGCAGTGCATATTGGTTCTGTTTGGAAATGCTGATCTTCCACTCTTTTGACACCTAAAAAGATTTCCAGCTGACATTTGAAAACACGTGCCTTAGGACTTCATCCAGCCCTGACTCACGTCAGCAACAACCTACCATTGGCTTAGAGGTGGTGCCTTTCTTTAGAAGGGGCCCTCAGTCTGACAAGGTCAGACATGCAGAAGCGAGTGCTCAGTTCTGGTCAAACACATTATATCCTCTGTACAAAATGCTGAACAAGTCAATGCTGGAGTGACAGATTTCCAATTCTGTAGTCACTTCAGTTTGTTACCTTTTGTCCTATCTCAAAGTAGATAAAGCAGAATTACTTCACCCAACTGCTTATCGAATTCTTTATATATAGAAGAAGCTAAGTTTGGCCAGAGCTCAACTAAGGTAATTAACAGATGTATTTCTTTCCACAGGAACTTACAGCAACACTTTGTCTAATTACTCCTACCATTTCATCCATAATTCCGAGAACTTTTCTAAAAGGTTGCAGGCAGGCCAGCACAGGGGGATGAAGGAGACTCATCGCTGACAGAGGGAAAGGCAGACACAATAAATAAATTTCTGATGACTACCACAACGCCATACCTACTGGAGGTAATTATCACCATACTGTTATTTATTTTTCTGTCTTCAGGCACAGTCTTTGTGTTTCCTCACTGTCCTTTTCTGTAGCAGCTATACTTTACAAGTTTTATGCTGGCTTACTGGTTAATAACTCTGCTATGCTGAAGGCACCTGGTCAGTTAAGTACATCTGGAAAATCTTCCCGTGCAAACATACTGTGAGGAAGGCAGGGGTCAAACCTGTGCATTTCTAGGCACAAAACAGAATGTATATGCTCAGATATAATCCACACAAATTCTACAATAAAGGTGGGATATCTTCACCCTTGCTGAGGGATAATTGCAGATTTAAAGCTTCTTTGGCCAGCTATTCTGACCTTAGCAATATTCACTAACAGCATGAAAAAACAAAAAGCCAACTGAAAAAGTAAACATTTGGCCTTTAGTCATACAAAATTAAGTTGCAGGCCACACCTTCTCCATAGGACGCAGGCTCCTAAGCCCTCCTCCAGACAATTACACAATGATGTTACTTTTTTTTTTTTTTTTTTAAATCCTATCCATCTTTAGCTATAAGCCTTAGCTATAAAATTTTGCTGTTCTCCATTATGCATATGCAGTATCACTAAATGAGATGCATTCTGATCCTAGTGACCAGGCTAACAAACCGTGCAGGAACTGCTTTTTTCTGTAGGCACCTGAGATTCAGCAAGCTATCCTGACACTATTGCTCTAGACATCCAAGATCTACTCCTAATACATAAAGCACAGCCACAACAAGGCAATTGCCACAAGGCAATTAGTTGCAGCTCTTCCTCCCTCCCCCTAGGCTAAATTACTGTATGTGTGCGTCAGTGAGAACATGAAGAAAAATGCCTCAAGAGAAGAAATGAGACCCACCCCTGAACAATTCATATCTTGGTATTGAAACACTCATCTTTTTCTGGGGACTGGTCTGATCCTGGTTGGGGACAGACATGAATCCAGGCCTCAGACTATGGTGAAGAGTTCTGTGTTGTGCAGAGAAGAAGCCACTTTGGCACTTGCACCTCCTTTTTAAAAGAAAAATTCCAGTTTATTCAAGAGCTGAAAAACTTCAGCACAATACAACTATCATGAAGCTGTAGACATACAGGTGTCAATTTTGGACACGCTGATTTTTCTTCCATTGAGAACAATACTTCACCAGGAAAACATCAACTACCTTTATCCAAAACTACCACCTCCCTCGTTTATAAACACAAACCACATCTCCATCTCAAAAGAAACACACTTATATTTCTAGTCATCAGTGCCAGAAACTGTGGGACAACCAGCTTCCTTTTCTGAAGCTCTGGCAAGACAAATGTTTGAAAGCTGCTACTGATTTAAAAAAAAAAAAAAAAAAAACACTAACCAGCAAGATCTTGTCTGGAGAGAAAAAATGCATAGGATCAGGGCAAAAGTAGTAAACACTGTATGTATAACAGACTTTTATAAGGGTCCCGTTTATTTTTTCAAACTGTAAAAAGATATATTTTCAAACACTCAAATTCTATTTTTATCAGGGCTATCCTGAGCTCATGCAGCTCAGTGACCTTGATACACAGTGAAAGCCAATACAGTTGCCGAAGACTGATTTCAATAACTTTCTGGAAAGAGTCCAGGGCAGATTTTCTTTTGGCCGTCTCTATATCAAAGGCAACATTCAAGCACAGAAAAAGGAAGACAGACGGTAGCTGCTCTTACCTGGTGTAAGAGATCTGCAGTTTGCTGCTGCCACCGCAAACTTCATTGCAACATCTTTTCTGTAGGGAGTGTCAGAAGACAACTACATCCTACCTGTCACTTACCATGGCTATATGCAGGATAGCAATGAAATACCACATTTCTATTCCTGCATCAAAATGTGCAAAATTTGCTTAAATTGATTTTTTTTTTTTTTTTAAGAAATAGAATAATCTTACTTAAGAAGGGTTGGATGTTTTTCCATTATAAGCAGGGGAAAGTGCTGCAGTGCTGCTGTTTCATTGCTACCAGTTTCATAAGAGTAAACATCCCCTAACTTAAATATAGCCAACTAGCCAGCTACCAGAATATTATTATACTACCACTGGAGTCATCAAGATAAAACAAAGGAAAAAAAAAAACACTGATAATCTCTGCGTTAGCCAAGTGTACCATGATATTAGCCTGTCTACACAAATAAGAGCCTTCTCAGTCAGCCTACAAATGTCTCCAGCCCCGAAGTGCTCCACTAGAATCCTCGGACTGCATCTCTCTGCACACAATTTAAGCTGCTTTCTACAGGATGCCAAACAAATACATTCACAGGGACAGAGCATTACTAAAACAAATATCAAGACATGAACAAAAGCAGACTTGAACCAGTAGCTGAACAGAGCCAGTCCACCCACTTCTGTGATAGCCCTGCTTATGACTCCTCTTAACATCTCATGAGAAATTATTTAAAACATTAGATTTTCATGTTTGTTTTCAGATTTCTCTGAAATATTTACTCATGGCCAAGTGGACTATATTGTTTATTTGTCATTGGTCAAGCTGGGGCTGTTCAGCCTGGAGAAGAGAAGGCTCCGGGGAGACCTCAGTGTAATCTTTCAATACTTAAAGGGGTCTTATAAAAAGATAGAGAAGGTCTCTTTACATGGGTAGATAATGATAGGACAAGGGGAAATGACCTTAAGCTAAAAGAGGAGATATTTAGACTAGACATTAAGAGGAAATTCTCGACTCCGAGGGTGGTGAGGCACAGGAAAAGGTTGCCCAGAGAAGCTGTGGGTGCCCCATCCCTGGAGGTTTTCAAGGCCAGGCTGGAGGGAGCCTTGGCCAACCTGATCTAGTGGGCGGCATCCCTGCCTATGGCAGGGGGTTGGAGTTAGATGATCTTTAAAGTCTCTTCCAATCCAAGCCATTCTATGATATAAGTAGTGCTTTTCTATTCACTGGATGATGCTTGCAATGAAGCTTGAAGTAAGGAATCTTGCTAAAACTCTAGAGAATAAAGCCTGGAAAGATCAAGGTTCACCAGGCTGTTAGCGCACACAAAAAAGTCATTTTAAGGCACTTTTCAAGCCTGGCTTCAGAGCAGAGGCTTCAGGAAGAGGCCTGAATGTACCCTCAAGCCACCTACATGGTTACAGGTGATAATCATAATGAATACTAATTAATTATAAATTGTAACAAATTTTGCCCAATTAGAAGTAGACAGTATCTAAAAGTTTTAATGATTTACTTAATGACATGCTGGTAGCACAAAGCAGCCAAAGCTAGTACTTTCTTCATGAATCCATTTTGTGAGTATAATATCATAAAATATCCTTTATCATATTTACTCATGCACACTCATCTTTCCTTACATAAGTACCTGAGATCAGCACTGAACTCCCCAAACATTACCACACATTCCATTAAGGACTGCATCGCTTCAGTTTTAATAACATTAATACAGCATTCTCCCTTGCTCTCCCCCCACCCCATCATAACCCTGCTATTCCAACTTTTCTTCTTTTCCTACTAAGCTCAATTCTCGAATACACTCGTGGCACCACCTAATTCATTTTTACAACAGTGCCAATGAATCCTCCAAGTGCAGCCATATCACAAGTACAGAATCCCTCAAATCCAGCACATAAGTGTGCTTTTTCTCAAGCAATTCTAGACAGAAGGCAAAGGACCCCAAAATTTGCATCTTTATCAAGTTAAAATAATTATTTTTCAGTACCAGATTCAGGATCCTAAAGCAATATCTAGTAGTGGCTCCAGGTTATAAACATAAAAATGGCTTGTAAATAACTGAAATAATCTACTGAGAGGAAAAGAAAGCAAATCAAGTTTTATCAAGTTCTTGAGGACTTAAAAAACAGCAAAAGGGAACATTTTGTAATGTATCTTCGTAGTGGAAAAAGTCCAAGAAAAAGGAAAAAGAGGGGAGAAAAAGGAAAAGAAAATCCCACTATTTTACAGGCCTTCTAAAATTTTGATCTTATAAAAGGCAGAAGATTGTTTATACAATATTTCTGGCCAAGCTAGAAGCAAAAAGCCCAAGAAAGAATTTAAGATATTTTGTTTGCATGAAATATCTACCTTAGTTTTGCATATCCAAGAGTGTAACTAACTAAAATATATTTGATGAAAACACTTATAGGCTAATTTCAGTCTTCCTAACATCCTAGAAGAAGCTGTTGATGTTTACGCCACGTCAGAGCACAAACAAAACGGAGCTCTTCTAGCCATCCCCAAAAGCTGTAGTGTATGCACTGTGTGAAAAAGGACAAAAGATGACATATATTTTAAGTGTTAATATGTCACACAATGTATTTGTACAATCTTTTCAGAACTGTCACAATATACAGAATATTTGCCATCAAAAAACTGCAGTAAAGCAGTACAGTACTATCATGACAATGGGGCCAATCAGCTAATCTCACAACGACTTTGCAACCTGGAAGATGTGGATTAATGATGACAATTCTGCTGACAGCGAGATACCGCTGGCAGGAAGAAATGTGCCGCAATGTTACTCTCCAGCTGGGCTCCACAGACAGTGATGCTCCTGTATTTTGTCGTACGTACAAGGTGCCATTGACTTCTCTGATCCAATTGCTTGACCAGAGTGAAAAAGCTGATGGAGGATTTCAGTTTTTTTGTTATCCACTTTGTTGCTATTACTGTCGTTTGTCTTCCACCTAGACATACTTGTTAGTCTGATAATACAGCGCTGTAATTACTAACAAATGGCCCAGTTCTGAAAGTTCCTACCTTACTGTAGTCAGATGGGGACAAAATATAACATCTTTATATAGCAACTGCTATAAACACACCAGAACTGCATATAAGAAATTCCCAAGTATTTGGGATCTTTATGTTAAAAGATATATATAGCCCTGCACATCACTTTCACTTCCTTCTTTCCTGCTGGATTTTTACTTTTTTCTACGCATCATCCCTCAGTAGGTTATAGCAGGGAGTAAAAATCTTTCATCTTTTATGGACATGGTAAGGTAGCAAGAGAAAGGAAGTTTGGGGTAGAAGTAACAGCTATCAAAAAGAAGCTTTTATTTTTTTTTCAAAGTGAAAACCATATTGGGTAAACAAAAAAATGTCATTGTCTCATCTCTCTCATAATAAAATCAAAGTGCTGGAAAAGTTTCTGAAGATGGAGTGTGTCCTCAGGCTGGATTATTCACATTTAAAGCGGAATGTATCGTATAGCTAGTTCAATCCACTTACAATATGTAATCATTTCACACAAGTCAGAATTCCGTTATGTAAAATTAGTGATGTAGAATGGAAAGCCCCAACAGAAATAGAAGATAGATAATTAACTCTGAAACAGGAATAACTCTCGCATTTCTGAAGGCTAAACAAAATATTTGATAGAAGTAACAGGTATTTTTCATTCCAAAGTAGTTTCCAAGGTTTTCTTCCTCCAGCAGTACTCCTTTTTTCTCTAACCTACCCCGTGAAAAACAGAACTTGCCTTTCTGAGGTGATTAAGAAATGCAGTCTGTCCACTAAAGAGAATTGGGGCATTCCAACCCCCTCTTCATCACTGTCTAGAGCAGGAGAAACAGTTTGGCAGGGTGAAAAAAAAATAACAGCCACAGGAAGCTATTTGGGTATGAAAAAAAAGTTTTGTTAAAGAAAAAAAAAAAAACTATCTATGCTCAAAGCTCGATTTATTTTTGTAGAAATGAAAATCATCAAGAAGAGAGATTTGTTTCTATTTAGCCTAGACTGACCCCAAATTCCTTCTTGTATTTTTCATTTACAAGAAACAACCTACAACAGAAAGCAATAATTTTGCAGAAATATACAGACCCAAAAGCTATATGTTTTGTCTCATAAACCTGTCAAAGAGACAGAAAGAAAGACAGAAGGAAAAGGATTTTCTCTCCTCACAAGATTTCCCCTCAAATTTCCTCATCCCAGCCAGTGAAATCAACTGGATTTAGATCAGCTCTAACACTGCCACATGCAACCACACAAGAGGCTCAGTTCACCCTAGCTTAGAGATAATCATTAAGCTACTGCAGCTTTCGACACAAACAGAAAGTAGGACTGGCTTTGGAGAAGAATCAAATCAGAGAAAAACCCCTGTTTAGATGAGAGCCTTCAGATGAACTCAATTTTGTCAGCACCACGAAAGAGGCATTCTCACAGTTGATAAAGAAGATGGATCTATTCCCATTCTGTGTTGCAGAAGAATTAACTGTTGAAATCTCAGCCTATGCCAGTCCACCCCATCTGTTCATACTCACTACAGAAGGACATATACAGTAGGACATATACAGTGAAATACAGGGAGGGAAAAAAGGGTATTCACACAGGCCACCCTTTGAAGAAGAGAGGATAAGAAAGATTTTTTTATGCCTCTAGGCTACAACACAAGTTAGGATTGGCCTCTAATGCTTTATTTATCATATAGGTCATTAAGATCTTTGAGAGATTTTGCTGTCCATGCAACCCCTAGACTAAAGTAAATCCTCAAAAAATGGCACTCGTTATCCGAGGTCCAGACAGCATCTAAGCTCAGAAGAGAGTAGAGCAAATGCAAATGGACTTGTCTGCTTTGGCTTTCTGAAGATTATCTGTACCTCTTAGCAGGAGCAGCTGGGCCCTCCATTCACAGTTAAGTACTATCTTTTGTGGAAATCCATAGAAGGGATCATGAGCGGCTTCTCCCCATGCCGCCTTCCTTTTGGCTCTGGCCACCATCCAGAAGCTCCCCTGAGCTGTGAAGGGAAGATCCCCGCATAAGTGACCCTCTCCTCATGAGACCTGGAGAAGCCAGTTGATCCACAGGATGACCATGCAACCTACCTCTAGAAGCCTGACATAAGTACACTTCCCCAGTAAGACAAATCAAGACTGCTTTCCCTGGAGATAATCTTCCTGAAGACATCTTCACATGCAACAGTGAATGACTTTGCACAAGGTGTCATCCAGGGGTGGTCCAGAGGCTTCATTTTCAGATAAAAGCACTACTATAAAAGCATGATTAGGTTACTGTACACATACATTGAATTAAGTCTGCCCATTGACAGGCAGCTCAGTCTAATAGCTCATAAACAACAAACATGATGAGGTAAATCTTTTTGTTTATTTGTTCAGCTTGTCTTTCAAACCACAAAATACTTGAGCTACCTGACAAATACTTGAGGAAACAGCACGTTGCTCACTGTAACTGAGTAGTCTTAAGTTCATATAAAGTTAGTCCCGTCCCGGTATTATCAATACCAGAGCTTCCTTTTTTTTTTTTTTTTTTTTTTTTTTTTAAATGTTTACCTCTAAAATATACAAACCATTTTGCAAGCCAGTACAAATGTATTTTTCTCTCCCTCAATGAACTTAGCCTCTATCAGATAAAGAAGGCTCTCCTAAAAGAGTTCTATCTTGTAGCCTGAGCAATTAATCATCTTTGTAACACAGCAGACTACAGAAAAAGTCAAAGAATGTACTTCATAAAAGCAAACCATGTTTTACTGTTTCTCTCTTCAGAAAATAAAGAAAAAAAGCTAAAAATAATACTGATGAACTCTGAAACAGTCCATCTTCAAAGCTTTTACCAACTGGAAAGACACAATGTATGGTTAATAAATACATTCAATAAATAGAAAGATGAACTGCTAAAAAGTCACAGCTTGCACACCAATTTCTTAAAAAGACATACTGAGCAAGGGCATATGACCCAATATATACTTCCATAAAAATATCACTGTTGCTTGCATTGGTACCAAATATTGAAAAGCAGTTTTCAAAAATAAAAATAATCAAGAGATCCAACCAGTAACCCAAAACAAGCAAACAAACCACATTATTACAGTTGCACAATGCAAGCTAACCAACTTAAGCTGCTCACTAAGAGGCTATACAGAGAAGACCAGTATCGCTATTTAATAGCCGACGTGGACCATTGAGTAGGCAAAGCATCTATGTTATGCAGTGTGAAAACTGCTTGCCTGGGACAGATCTATTAGGCTGAACAGCTTCACCGATAGAGACAGAATTATAGACATGACAGTACCACCAAGGATATTAGATCATAAAGGAATGAAACTAAAAGATTACTGTAGTAACTGATGGACTGTTAAGGCCTGGCAAGTCTATTATTTTTTCCCACTCCTGATTTCCTCACATTGTCATTCTACAGCTAATTGCCTAATTAAAAGAACTGTGTGAGCTTAACAGCACATCTACTTCTCGTGGAGAGCTGAGAAGATTCAAGATTAAGAACACATTGCCTCTTGCCACTTTTGGAACAATGACAGAAGCAACATTAGCAAAAGAAATAATGTGGTTTTGTTTTTTTGTTGTTGTTGTTTTGTTTTGTTAAGAACTAAATTCTCTGAGAACATCAGATTCACAACCTGTTAATATATAGAGCACTTGCAAGTTACCCCCAGACATCAAGCAAACACAACACACAATGAAATGTATGTTTTACAATCCCGACATAACATGGGAGGAGCTAAGATTTCAGGAAGTAGTAGTAGGCAATTCATCTGTCATTTTGGGTATTACAAACCATGATTCATAGTGTCAGCATATAGGTGCAAGCTTTTACTAAGCAGCTTGCAAACAACTGTCAAGGAAGGTTTTGAGGTGGCGTGGTTTGCTGACAGGCTTGGGGTGCAGGCAGCACTCTTAATGGGCAGCAGAGACCAAGAATCCTGAAAGCAAGATTAGTTCACAAATTCAAAATGGGAGCATAGCTTGGTGCACTGCCTGGACTTTAAACACAGCATTTGTTAACTGAAGAGCTGGGATAGACAATGCCTCACAGAGGAAGCATGAAAAGCTTTCTATTTTGAACCTCTTTTTCCTAGCAGGATGGCTCTTCTAAAGCAGATCAAATTTCTTAAAAAAAAAAAAAAAAAAAGTATTCCTAGCTACTTTGTGCCAAAATGAAAAAAAAACAGTTTATTCATCAAGATTTAACTACTTTACCATATACTACTGATACAGAGTTGCTTAATTTTCAAATGTTCCATTAGCAGCACCTTAGACTGGTGGTCTTTTCAAAAGCAAAGCAATAATTCAGTATTTCTAGAGAGGACAGATTGGAATACAGATGCTTCACCTGGTGCATAAAATTGACCCACGCAACTTCTAATTACTTTTTAAAATAGTGGCCTTAGTGTTGAGCAAAATAAGTAACCAATCGGGACAGTTAAAAAATTTCTTTTAGCCAAAATTACAGAAATGCACCCATTTTACCTCCTACTGATCCCTTCTATTTCCAATTTCCTCCCTTGTTTGCCATGCTTCCAAAACACATAGTCAGCACTACCCACAGAGTTATTCAAACAAACAAAACCACAGCAGTGGGACAGTTATTGATCCCATCTCTACAAGTTTTAGATTGTGCTCAAGAACCAAAAAACCCTGTTTTTACTTTGATTGCTCTATGATCAATAGGATTATACCATACTTCACAGGCTGAAGGATTGATGCAGGTTATCATAAAATACTTTGTTGAATTTCTTAAATGGTGTGAGATTTTTTTCATTATGTTATCACAAAGTTATTAATTTGAGTACATATCCATGTGAATAAGTGGTCGATTCATATGTGGGATCTACAGTTTCAGCTTTATAGAGTCCCAGAGTTAGACACACTGCCTTTACTTCTGTCAACTTAAGACTTTAAAGAAAATCTTTACAACAGCTTCGGTTTAATGAGGTTCATCATTACTGTTGTTTACAAGGTCAGATTCTGGAATACTGCAGAAGTTTCAGCACTTCATAGTGCTGCCTAATATTTTTGAGTCATACTGCAGAAACTTATCCTTCCCACCAAATGTTTCTAGGCATAGCCTCTAGGAGCCACATTAAAAATCTGTTCTTTATCAATTTAATCATGTTGAAAAAAGTTTTTACATCAAATTTTTACCGCTACTCCAAGGAACACAGACGTTCTCTGACAACACAAATTAACCACAGTCTGTTAGTCCTTAAGGTATGCGAATCTCCAATTTAAAAAACAACTAAGTTGCAGCATGCTTGTCTCAAAAAGGTCAAGCTGAAGGTGCAGTTAGAAAGCTCCATAGAGTTTTCCCCAAGTATGAAAGACTATTTTCATACTATTATTCATCTGTGCTATATAGGGTACGGAGGATTTAACCTAACAGCACATATAACCATTGAGCAGAATAACTGCAAATTTACTTCCAAACTCATAATTTGGCATATTACAAGTAATAGTTTCCACTATATTCTACAGCTGAGATGATCAGGTGACAAAATTTAATTTACTTGAAGAAAATAACAAAAAAAACACTCAGCTCATTTGTCTCACAAGCCAAAAAGCTTGTCAGAAATCACAAAACTCAAAATTTGTTCATTCAGTCTGAAGTCTCCACAGTATATTTTTTACTAACTGCACCATCTACTGGCAGAATCTTGCAATTGTTTTTCAATCGATTCTTCCTCTACACAAGTTTTGATACTTCAGTGGTTCTCCATCATCTAACAACCTTTGAAAGATCACAGGCAATTTCTGTGAGGTTCATAAAAGGCAACAAGAAAAGCAAATCCATTTTCAGACTTAAATTAGCTATTAGCGTGCCTTCACCTCAACTGGAAAAGGGTACCTAAATCAAAGAAAACTAAAAGCACTGTCCTAGTTCAATTATTAAAATAGCTTTAGCAGTGCCTTTCCACCAGCAAGACCTCCTCCCCCAAACAAACAAACAAACAAAAAAAAACTAATTTAAAAGATCCAGAAGACACCTAAATATTTCCACAGATTTGTTTAGTATAACATCCTTGGTGGACACACAACACAGGTCAAAGAAGTAGGACCACAATAATTAAACTTTGAAAAAGAACTGCATGAAAAAAATAATCTAGATGGTGAACACAGTAACTGGAATAGACAAGGAAGATATTATCATTCTTATTTCTGCTCTTTCATGCATTTTAAGTTTACAACTCATACTCATGCCAAAGCAGGAAAGTGAAGCAAATAAGTCATCTGTGTACCATCTAGACTATAAACATCAACAAGTACATACATTATACAGCAGCACCATAGCAGTAACAAATCACTGACAGGCTTTCCCCATATAAAATGGTATTTGTTTGCCAGTATTTTACAGTTTTTAAAAGAGTTTAGTAATGCAGACTGGATGTGTCTTAAACTGTATAGCAACAGGAACAGCAAAAAAAATATACAGTTCATCTTCAGAAACAGTCACTGAAAGCACTAAGCTTCTCTTTTCATTTTTATACGGTCATTTGCACCCACTTCTGTCCTTAACTATATTCTGGGCTCCAAATCTTCCCCTGTAATTCTTTGCTGGAAAAAAAACAACAACACTGGAACAGTGTTGACATACAAGAAATGCTGGCTTCTAATAGTGTGCTGCATTGCAGCTTGCTCTAGGTACCTGGCAAGGATACATGAATACTTTCCCTTCTCCCCGCAAAGCTTCCACACCAGGTGTTGATCATAAAGACCGCACCCTTGCGCATATTAGAGGGCCAAAATGTAACCATCACATGCAAATGTAGGGAGCAGCTTGTCTGCATCATGTGTAAGGGATGAAATTCCAAAATTGCTGCATCTCACTTTGAAGCTTTAGCCATCAATCTCAACAAAATACAAGGCTAGATAAATTACTGTCCCTATTCAGAACAGCAACATCTATATTCTTCAAAAACTACATTACTAATGGATTGTTTTTACCTCAGAATAAGGGACTAAATATTCTTCACACACACCAATTTCTATGAAATTACTATAAGATCTACTCCAGCCCACACAAGAATCTATTTGTATCCTCACTGCAGCTTTGGCAGTACATCAATTACTTTGACAATCCTCACAACTGTAAGAATATGTATAAACCTTGATCCAAAGATGAAATACTGCTTTCATTAGCTTTAAATAGCATTAGATAAGCAAACCTGCCAGCTATATTAGGACACTTCATTATTTTACTATGTTCTACAGGAACCACCTCCTCTCCTTCACCTCTGTCTTATAGCTTGCAGCAATACACCAGGGGATACAAAGAACTCAAAAGCTGCAGCAGACTGTGACAATTCCGTGTGTTAGCCACACTATTTACTCAGAAAGTCTTTTATTCAAATTTAACAGCTTGCAAACATTCACTGTCCATTTCTCAGATAAAGTTAAAGTGGTGATCTTTTGTTCTGCACAATTTTAAAAAGTAGATAATTACAGACAGATGATCATAGGTATAGCCTATAGCCTACCATCACTCCACAAGAACACTCTTCTGACCTGTAATGAGACAGGAACCAGTGTCAGAAATTTACTGCCTTATGATTTAAAAAGGCCCCAGGGGAAAGGAGGTAGCACATACCTCTCAGTTTTCACTTCTTCTAACTAGAGATTATTTCTGATGCTTCCATGAGACACTGTTCTGAAATATTCAGTGACTAAATAAATCATTTGTGCCATTTGTCTTTACCCCTACTACTTGTACAGCTAAGTAATTTGTCCCCCTGAAAAATGTAAAACTGTCTTAAGGATTTCTCAAGATTATACGTGACCTACTACACATCCCCTGGATGACACCAGATGCCCCAACAGTAGAGTTCAGAATTTGGCTCTGCAGCTTCTGCCTGCTGCCATTTTTCCCAAACTTTCCAGTGTCATCCTTATTAGAGTCAAAGAGACTGCTTTGTCCTGGTCACAGCCCTGCAACTCCTACTACCCTGAAAAGGTTTTCCTTATTGTAAAGGGTAGCAAACGTTTAGAGAAGAGTAACACCCAGCTCTCTACCACTAGCGATTTGGGAACCACTACCCTTAAAGGTTGAATTATGAGTCTACTTCTGTTGTCAGCTCTACATCTCCACTGCCACCTCTGGAGAGCCTTCATTGTTTAGTCTGGGGTCTTTAACTACCTCCCTGACTCTCCAGGCCTTTATATTGCCAGAACTCTTCTCCCTTACAAAGCACATCTGCGTAGAGTATATCAAAGCTAACTGGAATGTAAAAAAATAATAAAATAAAATAAAATAAAAAATAAAACAAATTGTCAACAAGAAGTCAAAGATTCCAGATGCAGAGTTTTTCTCTCTCTGACAATCAAATATTCAAACAGTCTAATTTGGAAGGCAGGTTAATATAGTTCCCGTGAAACACCATTAAAAAAAAAAAAAGTTAATCTTACCTTTCAAGAATTGCTGAGAATTTTGACAATACACGATTACAAACTGAAAGGACTTTCTATTGTTACTACATCATGAATACTACAAAAAAAAATTTACATTATTGATACTGCAGTAAGATTGTTAAAGATAATAAGACTACCTAGCAAACACTGTCCAGCAAATACATATTCAAAGATCATCTAAGAATAAAAGGTTGACAGAATGAGAGATAAAGGAAGGAAAGAAGGAAAAAAATATATACATATGGCAATTCCTTTGATCCAGAAGTATTTCACTATACTTTTATAATAAAATAGCATTTTCACAATACAATTACGACACAGAAGTGGGAATGATTTCTCTAGAAATTCATTGGCTTGCCTTGCTGGGCTTGAGCAAGACAGAAAAAACTTTTTATCTCAATATTTACTGGCACAATATTTCTACACTAAGATAACCACTTCTAACTTCTTTAACTAGTTTTACATCAAAATCCATATACGTATATAAAATAGGAACTGGAAGAATGTATCTTTTCCTACAGTCTTGAAAGAAGAAAACATCATTTTGCAAACTGCACACTCCAAGTGCAAGTAACATTAACATCTGCATGCTCTCACCTAACCTCCTCCGGTCCTGGGAAGCAGATGCTCAATCTTCCTCCACATAAAAATCAAGTAGTACAGAAAATTGTAGAAAAAAGTAATAAGTCTATCTAGGTTTAAGTTTCACTAAAACATTAGCAGACACTTGCTATAGATGTGTAAATTATTCCAGCATAATAAGCCTTTTGCTAGTTCTTCTGACATTATGGTTTTGTTAATTTGAAACATTTATCCTAGATGTGTTACTATTCCCTCTGTGCCTAAAAGAACTTAGAAAGCTCTCATTAGCTCATTCTACCACTCAGCAGTACAGAGGAAGGACTGAAGACAGGTATCAGGGAGCAGGAAGCATGGGGCTGCTCCACAAGGGAAGCCAAGCTGTGGCCACAGGCCCTGAGCAGAGCCAGGCTGGTGACAGTAGCAGAGGCTGGAGCTCATTACACAAGGTGAGGTAGGGCTGGGCCAAGGGTCAAACCGCAACATCCAGTCACCAGATCAGGCTTGCAGCAGGCAGGGCTACTGGCCTGTACTGTGGGTCTAGGCCCGAGCTCTGACTGGAGCTCCTCACCACAGATGGAGACCCCAGGTGAGGCTGGTCAGGATGACTAGTGCTCTCAGGTGCTCTCTAGGCCCTGATAGTAGGCACTCATTGCAAAGGCATGATGCCACAACATCAACCAAACTTGGAAGGAAACATGACTGTAAATGGGCTAGTTAAAAATACCTTTAAGTTAGCCTTTTTTTTTTTTTTTTTAAATCATTCAACTGATATTAGTTCCTGATGGCTAAGAAATTCGAATGAAAGCTTACGTGAACAAAATCCAAAAGTTCAGAAACACCAAATACACGTTTGTATATACAACCTAAACTCTTTGACTGCAAGTGACTTATCAGCTATCAGTTAGATCCTTACGTCTTCCTACAGGTTTCCCCACAACACCTACCCAACATGTCATCTCCTTGACCAAATGGAGGAGCAAGTGGTGTAAGGATGCAAAAGCAAAAGCTAGCTGCAAATTGAAAGTATAAAGAGCAACTTGTTCACCTGCACATGATTTAGCCTACTGAATTCAATTCAAATCCACAGCCCTAATTTAGACCAAGCACCTTCTAACAAATACATGGAAACAACGCTGCCCAGAACTGATATTTCACAATACTAAAAAGCATTTTAAGAATTCTTATTTCATAGTGTGGAAGAATTATCTGGTGCATGTCAAAATGAGTTGACGTTCAGCGAGATTATTCCAGCCCTACCTAGTGTATGAATCACACACTTCTTTGCCTTATCTGCAGATGCCAGCATCTGCACCTTATTTACAACACAATTCTAACTGTAATTGCCTTGTAAATCTGGAATAAATCCAGTAAAGTTAATGAACGTGATTCAGATTTTTATCAGTTTGAGAGTAGTTTGGGCCTTTAGTAGACAAATGGACCACAGGCTGTGAAACCAGCATACTGAGAATGAGAAAGTCCATTTGTTTAAGGGCAAGGATGAAAATAAACATGAACAGCTGTCTCTGTCACTAGGCAGTCCATCTAAATGAGGCAAGGTTCCAACTAGAAAGAGTTGCACAAACATATTATAGTGCATATGAAAGCACTAAAAGTTTCAGAGGCAGCTTTACTTTTGATGTTTCCTGAACTGTAGGATCTACTTTGCCAAATTGGAGCGTGTTTGCAAAATAGAATCCATAATTTTATATTTGAGTGAGTGCTTAAATTTTGAGAACTTCTTTCCTCTCCCTACTTAAGTAAATCAAAAGATATGAACTTAAATTAGACATACCAGGTGAAAGCTACTTTAATATGAAGGAAAGCTGGGGACACAAGGGATAGAGCAGACATGTCTAGGGGTGAGCATGAAAGGGGAGATTCTCACACTTCTCCTACAGAAACAGCATGACTTGCAGAAGTCAGTGCACAGTTGTAGCCTTACTGGGATTAATTGAGAAATTGTGAGTTAGCTCCCATGGAGGTACAGAAGAAGGTCCCTAGGAAAGATAGGGTGGGCAGGCATGTAGGAGGAATCACACTACAAAAGCATGTCTTGAGTATATGCAGCTTTGCCATGGGACATAAAACGAAGTACTTAAGAGCTTGTGGGTAAGAACCAAAGACCACACCAGCACAAGTGATGTTGCAGTAGGTGTCTGCTACAGATCTGATCTACAAAAGCAAGCAGATGAAGCCTTCTTTAGGCAGCAGGAAAAAGCCGCAGTCACAGGCACTGGTACTCTCAGGTGACTTTAACCACTTCAACATCTGCTGGAAAGCCAATGCCGCTGGACACAATCCAGGAGACTTCTAGATTTCCTGATGCAGGTGGTCAGCAAACCAACCAGAGGAGGTGCTCTGTTGGATCTGCTATCCACAAACAAGGAAGAGCTTCTGGATGATATAAAGGGCAAGGGCAGCGTTGGTAGCACTGACCACAAGACTGCAGAGTTTAAGACCCTGAGATGAGTGAGCAAGACAAAAAGCAGAATTAAAAAACCGGTCTTCAGAAAAACTGTGTTTGGTTTGTAAAGGTACCTGTTTGACAGGATCCTGTAAAGAACTGCCCTGGAAAGCGAAGGGGACCAAGAAAGCTGGCTAATTTGCAAGGACAACCTCCTCTGAGCAGAACTGTCCTTTCCAGTGGGCAGAAGACAAGCATTGCAGAAGGCCAGTATGGATGAACTTGGAGCTACTGACTGAGGTCAAGTACAAAAAGGAAGTACAGATAAGGCAGGTGCACATTAGGGAAGGCTCAGCATTATTTAGCACCTACCACCCACAGAGATCCTGGTACCCAGCTAGAGTTCCTAAACACTTAAATAGTGTAATTATAAAAATAATACCTCTGTACAAGAAGTTTGTGAAGTTAGAAATCTAACAATGTTCCCATCTTATTCTGAGCTATCCATATAGTTCTACCATCCTCTTCAGTTAGGTAAACACACTAGCAGAAACCATGTTCCAGAGGGACTATTACAGTAACAGCTTCTTCAATTTTCAGTTTTTACAGAAATTTCAAGCAGACATAGCTGATGTATGTTTTCAATGATAACCAGTCAATGGCCTTGAGCGCAAAAATCTCCAAAGAAAAAATCTCCTGTGCCCTGTTAAGTGATTTTATAGTAGAGACAGAATTACTCATATGAAGTGCAAGCACTGCCACCTCTCAAATGTAGTCTTATGTCCTCATCCTCCCATCCCTAATGCCTGCTTGCTCTTTGCCACTTAGCCTATTTTAAATCCCGAAGAATAAGGCAGTAATTCACTTCAGTTATGACCCACAAATATTGTAACACAAGTAATCCATATCCAGCCTGTAAAACCAGACTGGAACAGCAGTTAACAGTAATTTTAACATTCTCAAAAATTCACATTAAAGGCTAAGAAACTCATTTAGCACAGTGGTTTTATTTGAATGTTTAAGTGTTCTGTCTTGCAGGAAGTAACTGTCCTGTCTGGGCAGCTCAGCAGCTTAAAATAACCCGTGTCTGTACATGGAAACTAAGAAAAGAAAATATCTGTGAATTTTCTAGAATTTCAAGCACCACAATGTCAAGTGTCAAGCTATTATAAAAAAGTCCACAGTTCGATTTGCTGTAAAGTAGCGACAAAACTGGATACAGCAGCTTTGAAACCCACTAACCAGCATCAATCGTGGGTGCCATTATCAACTGGCACCATCAGCTGCCAGTGGAGAGAGCTCAGCGTGCTTGTGGCGTGACCCCAGGATATTCATGCTGAGGCACAGCACAGAACTGCAGCAGTCTGTCACAGGAGCTCTGATTGAGGATTTTGTTTGGGGGCGATTTCATCTTCTTGCAGATACCTTCTCATATCATACCAAGGAAAGAAATAAGAGAACAATGCAGCAGTGGATGCCTGAAAGCTTCTACAGCAAAAAAAAACTAGAAGGAAAGCAGCAATCCTAACAGCAAACCATTGGTAAGGATCACACAATACATGCAGTTTGGTCACTCTACCACAGGTGTCTGTCCTCTCCCAGCTAATGCTGGGACGCTGCATTGAGCAACACAAATTTCCCAGAGATTTAGGAAGATGAGAAGTAGCTAAGCATGCAGAAGGGCACACTGCAGTAGCTAAGAACAATGAAAAACCTTCTTTCCTTTTAACTGAATGAATGATTCAATGAGTAATCTCCAGTATGCATTAGCAATGCCCAAGGAACAGAAGCAGAGTACAAGAAACACACACAAAGCTCTTATCTGCTACAAGTTGTCAAATTTCAAATAAGATAGATGAAATACCAGTGATCTTAGGGTAATGCAACTCATTGAATTAATCGCTAGACTTCTGAATGTTTTAGAAGCTATTAAAAAAACAAGAGACTGTTCTACTACCTCAATAAGCTTTGGAACGAGACCCTAAATCATTGAATACTCAGGAGATTTACCTTTCCTTAATTATTCCTATTCAATTACTCAGGATTCCCTAAGACGCATGAACAAAAGAAAAAAATGTCTTCACAGCAAAACTCAGCATATGTTTTTGTTCTCCAGTCCATGCTGTGCTTGTCTAGTTTTCTGGATATCACAAGTACAGCATCTTAGGTCATTCAATACAACAAGTTCTCTGAGCCAGTGTGATGCTCATTGAAGCTTTTCAGTAAAAATTATAACTTCCTTGGGAAAAAAAAAAAAAAAAGCAGACAGACATGCATGACTGCCACCAAGAAAGCACCAAAGTTTTGCAGTCAAGGAAAAGCAGCTGCATAAGGAAAGATTAATTTTATATATTTGCAGTGCATTCTGCAGGTAATGTAGATTTGAAACATCAGTATCCCATTGGAAGCAATTTGACAAGCCATGGGAAGATAAAAAAGGAATCACAAACCAAGCACTGTCATTTGTTGACAAAACAGATAATAGCTGCTCTGCTGGATAAATAATAAACTTACCAGAACATTAGCAGATCATCATTCATCCCAAGCATCCTCGGTAAGCCACATGGAAATTATAACCTACATATACAACTATAACCCAACATACCCAACTATATACACAAAACTGTGCAACTCTACACCACGTGCATATGCACACACACACACACTCCCTTTCATTAAATTACAGCCACTGAAACAGCCACCAACATAGCAAATACTTAACAGCAAACACTTTTCTTGCATATTGAATCCACTAACTTTCTCCAAGAGCTGCCAGATTCACTCCACGTTCACTCAGCAGTATGTGAACCCTGCTGCTTGAACGTGTTTGAGCAAGTCAGAAAAGAATCTGTCCAGCTATAATCCTGCTCCATAAACAGTACAGTGCTTATTCTGGAGCATTTCAGCATGAGATGGGCCAAGTATCTTCCAAACCTTAGCCAAGAAATCTGCACAAAGAAGCTATATTAATTGGTATTTATCTTCTTCATTTCATTCCAACTGCAGGGAGATATATCCGTGTGTCTCAGACCAAACCAAGAAGAGACTGTGCCATGGAGCAGCAGCATTCCCTCTGACTCTGGGAGAACCCCTGTATTTAATAGCCCCAGGCAGCTATGAAATTCAGTAAATTAAGATGTACTTAGTTCTGCCATGATGGTCTAATTTATCCTCACTTGTCTAGAGCATAACCAAGTTCAAATCTTCTCAGTTCATTCCAGTAAATTAGATGCAGGTCCTTTCCCCATAGACGTATCACAAACAGTGGTTTACCACTTCAAAGTCTCCCACACACCTTTGAATGGCAAACTTTCAGAACACTTAATTTTCACTCTCTAAATGATTTAACTCAACTTTAAAAAGCTTTTGAGTATATTTAGATAATTGGTCAAGAAATATGAAAACTGCACTTAGAAGAGGAAACACTGAGAAGGAAGTCAGTGAACATGACACCGAAAAAAAGTATTTTCAAAACCAGGTTACTACAGTCCACATCAAGAGGTATGACTACGTACTAGTGGGAAGAACATGATTTGTAAGAAATCTTATCATTCCAGAGCTCTGATAAAGTTTTCCGCCTTATGTAATAGAAATAGATGGATTGGAAGCATTTATCAAGTGTCAGGCAGCTATTCAAAGATCTGTTGTCAGACTTCTGTTCTCTGAGCAGGCAGAATAAACCAAAAGTAACAACTGAAATGTTTTCCTGAATTCAGTTAATTTCAGTTACATTGTTCTTTTCCTTTCAACAGACAGACTAACACTGAAAAAAAAACATTTCAGTTTTTCAACAAAATATTCTGGAAAGTTGAATAGAGACCTTCACTGCTATAAATCAATACATAAAATTTATTCAAATCCAAGCTCAAGGGGTAAAGAAGTCTCAATCTATGCACCAACAGGAAATGAAAATACACAAAAGTAGACAATGCATAAACTTAGGCACAAAACCAGATAGATAGTGTTTTTGCTTATTTGAGTGTAAAACTGAGTGAGATCAGATACAAGGCAAAAAAGATAGATAGATAGATTTTTGAGCTTGAAAAAGGAGAAAAGCATGCTTCTTGAAATACAAATACGATACTCTTTCCTAAACAGCTGAGTATCTGTAATATATGCTAGACAAAAGTGAGAGGGTAATGCTAGGAAAGTCTCTCTATGCAATCTGTACACGTGGTAGGGACTGGGTCATGCAACATATGACAGTACATCCCTCACTGTGTAATAGGGTAACAGTGGGAAAATAACCCTTCTTGCTGCCTTCATAACATTCATTACTGTACAACAAAAAC
Organism: Cygnus olor; assembly: GCF_009769625.2. NCBI lineage: Eukaryota > Metazoa > Chordata > Aves > Anseriformes > Anatidae > Cygnus > Cygnus olor. Next base: position 99,560,731 of record NC_049170.1, on the reverse strand, counting down.
ACAACTGAAAAATCTCACTTAATAGGCTGGCCAATATTTTTTTCATATATATATGAATATATATATATATGTATATTCTACATGAAAAAGCTGTAGAGACAATTTCTAGTTGAGCTGAATTAAAGAATAGCAAATTAGAGCAAAATAGCAAATAGAGTTGAGCAAATTAAAGAATAATTGAAGTTAAATTGAATTTAAAATTAACAAATTTGTATTTAGTAAAGTAACAACTAAATGGCAAATGTGTTCAGCAACACAGATTCTTGACAGACACAGCCAGCACTCAGGAAATCCCAAGGTCAAGGACACTGCACAACCTGTTCTCTAAAGTAAATTTCATATTCTTCCACTATCCTCCCCTCCATTCATTGGCATGGTTAATATGAAGCATAGCTCCCTTGTTTGCCAGGAAATAAAGTAGCACACAGAGCCCAAGTGTTCAGTGAGTAAGTCAAGTGGGATTGTAGATATCTAAGCCAAAAAAGGGGGTGCCACGTGCCAGCTGCTATAAGAGCAGTTTCTTGTAGGAGACACATCAGCCTTGCAGCTGAGAGACAGTGAAAACAATTTTGTGCATGCACATGCACAAACATAGGAAAACAACCCTAACAACCTTTATATCCATTTTATCCATTTTTTTTTGTTTAATCACAGATCTACTTTCAAAATACAACCTAGTTTTTTGAAGTGAAGTTTGAGGAAAGTCATTGCGGTATATCTCAGACTGATAGAAGACTGAACACAATGCAACATTTACAGCTCTGTCAGAGTTTAGCACTGCTCAGGGGTGCACTTCATTTTAGCACCTACGATTGATTCTGAAACACTGACGGCATAAATGATCCAGCTTATCATTCAGGGCTACGTGCCTTGGAACTGCTAGATTTGTCCAGGACTGTATGACCTCTCCTTCTTTGGCCTGATTTCAAGTTACTTTTCTATCTGGGCAGTGGCAGGTGGCACCATTCCCTTGTACAAAAGCCAGTGAATGCCTTATGCCCCAAATGCACGCTGTTAAACCTCGGGCCATTTGCTACACCCCATTCTGAACTCCACCAAAATACTTGGACTATCAATGAGAAAACTGATCCTAGAAGCGTTAACATGACTTTCAGTAGCTAACCACCTGAGCTCTTCGTAGCCCTTTCAGATTTCTATTTTCAATGCCCATCAAACAGCAGAGGTAATGAGGAAAGAACAATTCCTTAAGAAGCCTCAGAGATGGGAGCTGAATGACCCTCTGTCTCCAAGACTGACACCAGCACCGTATTCACTGAGGCATCCTTTCTCTCTGTATGTTCCCCCTTGCTGAAAACTCACCCTTGTAAGAAAGCCTTCTACAAGCAGTTTACACTATTTCATAGCCTCAGAATGGAAAACATCATGAAACTGCTCAAAGAAAAAAAATTATAAAAAAAATCTGCACCTTTCATTCTAGAACCCTGTCTCACTGGGACACCACTACAGGGTCATGCTATGATATAACACTGAAGCCAATGCTGAATGTCACTCCTTTGGCAACGAAAACTACAAATTAAAAAAGGCCAACTGTGTGTTGACATTTTGTGTCCAATTCACACATTTATACACCTCATTTGCTGGAGTCACTATTTGTTTTCTGTCAAAATAAGACTGAAAAAGAGCTGTTTCACTTACTGAAAATTGAATTAAAACAAAAATAAGTGAAGCTGTAAAAAAAATAGTAAAAGAGCTTATTCTCAAGGCATCAAGACTATTTCTCTGCTTTTAAACTTCTCAGCTTACAATTTTCACATAAGACTAAGTCAAAAGTCATAGCAATATTCCTGTCAAGTCATACATTTTACTTAAAGAAATGGTTATTTAATAGTACGCATACACCATCGCATATATATCATATTATGGAAACAGATAAAAAGCCATTTGGTCTTGTGGCAGTCCTTAAACTCAGGTTCTGTTCTATCCTGGCACTCAAGAGATTTTGTAAACTTGTAAGAATATTTAAATCTAGGCCTGGCTCATGGGAAACACAAGTTCAAACAGCTACTCTTTGCCAGAGGCAGGAAACTCTAGGCTAAAACCTCTGACTGAAATTGAGCAAGAACTTGAGTCTGTGTATTCCAACCCTTAATATCTAATTGCTAGACTTCTGTCCCCATCTGTTTACCAAAATATCTGATCTTTGTACCTGACCAATATTACCTATTACTTCTACCCAGATCAAGAATAAATCCAAGATCTTTGAGGTAGGTATATATTTTTAGCATTTATTATTCATAACAATCCTTCAACAGGATTGTGTATAAAAGTAACAGTATGTAAGCACACAAGAGTATATTAGGAAATCCCAAAAGATTACACAAAATTTAATGAACAGGGATGTATACCGAGGACTATAACATCAAAATCTAAGTTTAACAAAAAATGCTGCCGAAGATCCTGACAGCGTAGTGACTACCTTCTGTCTAATCTGCTGCTATCAGTAACAGTGTCAGTTTGCTGAGGACAGTGATCATACAGTTCTGATGATCATTGTAGTTTTAAGTGACATTTGTTCATTTTTTTAAATACAGTAGTGTGAATAGAAGCATTATCTAAAACTCAAGATCTGAAAAATATTTGTTGGAGACATGGAATGCATTTTAAATGAGGTGCTTCTGTTTTGTTTTGTTTTTTTTAAATCAAAGAAATCTACTTTGGAGGTGTTTGGAATGTCATGGGGTGTCAGCCATGCATTGGTAGTAACTTCCCATCAAGAGCTATCACATAAGAGCATGGAGAACAGACAGCACCATCAGCTGAGCCATTCTCTAGGTTTCAGGTACCTGCATCTACCAAACCATTTTAACAGAAGTTCAGCTTCCCAAGTGTACCTAGATTTACACGATATTTCTCTAAACAATAACTTTTGCTTGAAACCCAGCTAGAGAGTATGGTGGTCTCTCTTTTTGGTAAATTAAGAACTGAATTATTTTGATAGGCAAGCAAATTGAGGAGATCGACTGAATTTAGGAAGTACTGAGTTCTTTGCTGCCAAAGGCAGTTCCTCTAAGTTCTGCTCTTCCCTTACTGGTATGGTATTAAATACTACATATTCCCAAAGACCAGAGTTGCTCCATCTGATTCCTTCAAACAAAAGAGCTCCTTTTCATAAATTAAAAACAAAGAAGCAAAACTTACAGTCTAGTGACAGAGGTACCATATCTTAAAAATAGCTACTGGAATACTATGTCATCACCTAATTACAGCAACACTCAGGCATGTAGAAACCATCCCCTGAGGGAATAACAAAATTGTCTGAAAAGCTCATTTATCTAGGACAGTAAGAAATATGCATATATTAATGGGTTTATTCATCAGAATTAAACATTAATTCACTGATTCAGTGAAGCAGTAAAAAAAAAAAAAAACCTTGAGTTTGCCTTTGCATGCAAATAACGTTTATCCTATTTAACATACTATTGGTTCACACTTCCTCTACACTTTTGTGAAGAAAATATCTTTACTGTTTGATATGTATTTTTGACAATGTCATCCTCTTCTTCTGCGCACTATGTCAATTAACCTTTTGTGAAAACCTACACATTTCAAGGTACTTCTTGTCTCATTAGAGAGCTAATGCATACCTAGCAGCCACAGAAATCCCTCTTCTCCCCCAAGAATCTTTGGGGTAGCTTCACAGATTGCTTCCACTCCTTCAACTTATTAAAGAAATAGTCTGACTGCAGTATAATGGGAGAGACAAACACTTACCAGTCCTCTGTGGAAGAAATGCCACTATCCAGAAAGCAACAAGCAGGAGACCAGTTCTCTAGCCTTATGATCAAGTGACCTTTAAATGGGAAGTTGGACTTCCAGTCCCTGCTCCCAAGATGTTACTGTCCTGATTCTTACCCTCCCACACCTTATACCCTGGCCCTTGCTATATATCAAATGGCTCACCAAAAATCAGGCGACATTTATCTTGCTCTTTGCCCACATTCACAGCAATATGAAAAAGGTCCCAGTGTGGAAGAAAAAACTGTTCCTCACTTCTGTGCAATAATTTATTATTGACTCACCTAAAGGAGATAAGGACAGGTTCAACTTCCTCTACAGCTGATAGAAAGCAAGCTTTTCCTATGAGACAAAAACAATAATAATGGTATTGCAAACTGCATTTTTCTGATTATTTTTGACAGAACAACATAGATCTGTCCAGGTACAACAGGTATGATATGAGACTGAGCTTTTGTAGAAGAAACATAACTGCTATCTGCTGCAACCTACTGTTGAGCTTCCAGAGGAACAAACCAGATGGAGGCAAGACCCTCAGCTTACAGCAGATCCTGTCATGAAGACTTACAGAACAACGGTAAACTTCTAAACTCCAGAAAGAACTAGATTTCAAGTCAGAGAAAGTCCAGCTCCAGAGAAAAACAGGCCCAGAATGTTTCTGGTTCAGTACTTGGAGAAGTGGTGAAGGAAAGGATTGTCTTGTTCTTACTTAAGAATCAAAAAAGCCACACAATTTGAATGCCTCATCCCTTTTTCACATATAGCTGCAGAACCAGTAATATTATAAACCAATCTGACCATAGTAGGCAAAGACTCTTCAAGCACCAGACAATCTTAGTAAGACTGACATTCCTTGTCCAGTCAGGATTAAGAGAGTTCATCATTCAAGTCTGCAATGTTTCTCCACAGATAAGAGAATAATAAAAAATTTACTGCCAGAGCACTGAACACAGCACTGCCTTCCACACTCAGAGGTCTTCAATCTTGGGAAGGCTCATCCAACAGAATATCTTGTCAAGCTCCTGACAGACTCAGGAATTTATGTTCTGGTACTTCCATTACCCAAAGAAATAATAAACAATACACAACATATGATTCCCTAGTGCAGAAGGAAAAATCAAACCAATACTTATTTCTGTGAAACTGTCATCATTTTCATGGAGAATGAGCTGCTGGTGGCCATCTGCTCTCACCACTGCTATTCAGCAAACAGTTCATTACTCAGTAATAGGGCAGACCAGAGATGTTCTTCCTACTGACTTTCAATCCCTGTTTCTAAACACACATACACAAAGTGTTGCACTTCCAAGTTTCTCTACAGTTCATTAATGTTTATTCTCTCAAACAAGTGAGGTATTCTACTATCAGGCAAAAAAAAAAATCTATAAATATAGAGCGTGCCCAACTTTCCTAAGAAGCCTTTACTTTTATTGCAGGGCACAAGTCTTGAGTGTCTCTCTCTCTCTTTTTTTTTTTTTTTTTAAAAAGATCTGTAAAGTAATCAGCTGCTCTTCCCAATATTTTTACCTTAAAAGCAAGGCAAGTGTTAATTCTTACACATTTCTCATGTACATTAGAGTTGCTTTCAGGGATACTCTTCATTTTATTACAGAACCTTGCTTATTGTTCTCACATTTTCCACTTGCTCTTTCCTACCTCATCAGTTTAGAAAAAAAAAAAAAAAGTGAAACATCCTTGGCCACCAGATGCCATGCAATGCCACCTACTACAGCCATAAGCAAAGCTCATCCTACTTTCATAGGAATCAGCTGCAAAAGAATGAACATCTAAACCCTTATTTGTCATATTTTGGTACCAAAATATGTTAAGTGTACATAAACCTAATTGTTAAAAGGCTGCATATCGTCAAGTACAAGGGTATTTGAACATCTTTCCTCATAGAGGAGTCATTTTCAGATGACACCTCAACCACACACTGAAATCTGGGAGAGGAAGTTCACAGAAGTGCTGATGAAAAAGGGCCAAGCGCAGCTTCATCAGATTCACTGGTTTGATTCAATACTGGTGGCTAATATAAAGTTTTCTACTCATATGCATTTTTGTCTTGGAAGAAACCTATTTAGGTGCTTAATATTCTGTGAGTCACTTCTTTAGCATGCAATGCTTCAAACATGATTTTGTCTTTTCTACTTCAAAATTTTCCCTTTAACGGGGATTAAGTTATGAATTAAGGGAAAAAAAAAAAAAGATGACTAAACAGGATTACCAAGGATGCCCACATATCCTCACATTCAGAATCATCAAGTAATTGCAGTGATTATTCTGACTTTGTAACTCAATTAGACAAGGATGCTAACAACAAAAAAAGGTCATGTCACCTTACTTGATTATGTATTTTGTTTAAATAGTGATTTGGTGTTCATTTGCACCTTCTCTAGTCACAAGTAGCAGACAGAACTATGCCACTGGTAATTCTTACCTCTGCTTTTCATAACTGTTAACTGAACCAAACGACGGTGGTAAAACAGCATAGTACTGACATCTTCTGGCATAGTTGTATTGAAGACCATGAACTGCAGAGTCTGACCAATTTAATCAGTGGGCTGAACTCAATATTGCAGACACAGATCAGATCCAGTCAAAAAATATGGATACTTTCAACTCACCCCAAGAAAGGACAGTCCCACTGGTAAAGAAAATGGAAAGTTACTACCATCTCTAAAGTATAATGCCATGCAATGGTTATCCAGCAAATTCCAAAAAATCATTTGCAAAGATTATTTCCAGTGCTGCCATCTACAAAATGCCTTATATTTTATTATTTATATTTATTATATGATTGCCTAAGATAGACTTGCTAGTGTCTTAACATCAATGAACTACAAAATCTCAGAAGAAAATGTTCAGGGGAGTTTTGCAGTTGCTTCACTTTTATCCTCTACATATAGGAAGATGCAGGACTGAACACCAAAAACCTTAGCCCCCTAACATTAAGCAATCTACAAATTATTGTGAAATCTTTAAAATCATGAATTATTTAGAAGGATTCTGCTTACATTCACCTCTTCATATTGCAAATTGAGAAGAATAATGCATCTCTTTATCTCATTAATAACAGGCCAACAATTCTTAAAGAAAGACAGATCGGTGTCAAAAGACAGCCCAAACCTCTTGTTCAGCTTACAGTTAACAAAATGATACATACAACGGTTTCATATTCTATTTGATCTTTTCTATCTTACCTTTATCTCTCCTACCTCTGAGAAATCCCTGCCTAAACACCAACATCATGCAAGGAACTGTCTAGTCAACCAGTATAGCCCGTGAGAAAAAGCAGAGAAAGAAAAGTTTTCTGCTGTTTGCTAGAGCAACTTCTCTCCTCTCCCTGTCTAAATGTTATTTGAAATAGACCCATATAACCTATTCCTCCTCCTTGCCCCTGGAGAAAAAAAAATAATCAAGAATACCTTTTCCCAAAATATCTTGTAGATAACAAAGAAAATAAACATTCTTGAAAACCTCTGAAAGTGCTGGCTTTCAGGGCAGGATTGTCTCCAAAACTACGTAGAAATATTCAAATTTTTGGCACTTCAGAACTTGGTTTCACTGCACAGAAGCGGTCTGGACAACAAACAAACTTCAGAGTATTGGGTTATCCTCCTGGTGGTTCCTAGTTCGAGACAAGTAGAAATACAAAGAGAGCTTTTAAACATTATGTGGGTTGGTGATGACCATTCATGAACTACTTACTGTACCATCCCTAAAGTGCAGGACTGAAAAAACTATTTTCTCAGTTCTAGTTGTAGCTTTTATAATTTCTTGTTCTCAAAGCTATTCTAAATAACAAGTAGACATTGTCAACTGTCAAACGCTGCTGAAGGCATAATTAAGGACAGGAAAAATGAACCTGACTAACTGCATGGTTGCCTCTGTATCTGCCAGGAATCCAATTCTGTCACACAACGTGATGACAGCATCTTGTAAAAAGGGGAAAAAAAAAAATATATATATATGTATATAAAAGCTAATTGGACACATTTTCATCTGTCAGATGTGGAGATACTCTGTTTGGAAAGAGTATTGTGTCTCTTTTATGGAAGCACAGATAGAAATGAAATATAATTTCTGTATGTTTTGTATTTAAAACTTCTAGTACAATAGTAATTTTTCATTTTTAGGTGCTTTACACATTTTCTCATTCCTACTTCAATCATCCTCTCCTATTTACATAAACTTTTAAAAATGTAATTGTTGAGGAATGTAGAAATCTCAGAGTAAATATAAAATGGACCAAAAGTCAGACACACACAAATATATCAGGAAACAAAGTTGCTCCTTAAAATCTTCTTTTTTTTTTTTTCCTTCTGAAGTTACCCACTTTAAATGAAATTGAGTTATCCACTTTAAAATGAATTCACTTAAAATAGAAGGGGTATAAGCTGGATGACTTTACTTCACACTTGGGACAGCAGACACTGCTAAACATTGTGCATCAACTTAGCTAAGAAACTAACTCATTAAGCAGTACCGTTCATTCAAGTGCCCAAAATCAGACTTCATACTCCACTTGTTTTTCACATCTTTCCTGATGGGTACAAAAGAAACAACTCCCTATTACCTGACTAAAAAAATCAGTCAGGCATGCAACTTTTCTTGGCTACTCTATTCAACCACGTCCTAGCCAAAAATGTCCTTCGCTACCTTCTAAAAAGATAAGCTAGCTGAACTACATCTACAGTCAAAATAATCTGATGAACTGGTTTCACATATTCCATAACAAATGGCAAAGCAAAGCAGCAAAGCATAAACTGGAGATGTTTGCATTCCATTATTGAAAGATCAATTTGAAGATGTTCCAATTCTCTGCTGTCACTAAAATGCTTTATGTAACATACACACTATGAAGATTTTTTTTTTTACTTGTATGCTTTTTCCTTTTAATAGTCAAGACTTCCAGTTAATTTGTGCGTTGCTTTTGTAGAGTGAGACCATCTTCAGCCTTCTGCAACATCATTACAGAAGTGTGATGTCTGGTACCGACAGCAGTTTATTGAGAGGGTTAAGTTTATTAAGAACAGTTAAAATAAGTAATAGTGGCAGATTAATTTCCAGTTCCACAGTTACCATTGCCCCCTATGTTCCCTTAAGATTTTCATCATTCATCTCTGCTCTGAGTGCTCATGAATTCTATGAACTGTTTTATTTGAAAACACCATATCTAAGCTAGCTCTCCTCCTACTCTAGGTACCATGCAGAAAGAAAAGTCTGTCTATTAGCATCTGCCAACTTCCTCCAGGCAGCTTCAGGTAGACAGATTAAAAGCAAACACTTGCACAAAGATTTGTCTGCAAGCAGTTCTTAAAGAACAGAACATGAATTTAAATAATTGCCTGCTGGATGGAATAGCAGTCATAAAACCAAGAAACACAAATCTGAAACATCACCCAGTTATGAAATGTTTCTCCCTGTTACACCTCACTGAAGTTACATGTCACTGAAGATGGTTCTAGCTATTAATCAGCCAGATTCTTGTGCTTCAAATGCAACTTGCTGATTAAATGACTTCTAACCACCTGTCAGACCAGCCCTAGGACATCCAGTGCAGTAGCATGCAATCCTTCTTCCTTTTGCAGAAGGGGTTAGGGACTTCCAAAAACCACACAAATAGTAGAAACTTATCCTTCTGGGTAACCTCTCATCCCCACCATGTTTTTCCAGAAATTAGAACCCAAATAACCAGGCATCCATTAGACAGAATTTTCATTTTTCTGTGAAGATTTCAGTTTGTCATTCATTCCTCCCACCAAGTTATTTCTAATGTAACTTGTATTTTTTCCACTCTGAAGTCAGCACTTGGCTTCAGTTAGAAACAATGACTCACCCAAAAATGCTGCAATGTGAAAACAGGGACTTAAAACTGTTATGAGTTTCTTGTAAAAACAAATCTTTCCAGACCACTCAAACTTAAGGTCTTTTATCCTATCCTAATTATCATAAGAAAGCCTGAATTAACTCTGGAAACACTTGAGTATTCCATAGGCACTAACTCAGTTTTTAAGAGATGCTCAGATGAAAGTATGAAAATAAGAAGGGTGAGAAGGGTAAGCTCATGCAGAATCACAAGAAAGGCACTGAAAACATGAAGAGTTTGTAGAAATATTGGCTTGCTCTTCATCTCTCTCTTAGACAGATACCCCCACAAAACACTGCGCTACACTGAGGCAATGCCACCACTGAGCCCAGACAAGAAATTCACTTTTGAACAGGGCTGCCCAGTCACCCAACATCCTGTGCTTTGGTCTGATTCCCACAGTGATCTTAGAGCGCATGAGCTGGATGCCTTTCAGGTGAAGTCAAACCAGAGGTGCAACAACTGTCTGCGGATGCTGAATCCAGAGAATCAGACTACAATAGTCTCATGCAATCTTCCTGCACAAACAGGATGGGTACTGGGTCCTCTGCACCCATTGTTTTGCTTTTCAGATCCACTTAAAATGAGCTGCACTACTTCCCAACACATACACAGGCAGACAGGGTTCTCCTAGAGGCAAGTAACCTGTATGTGCTTATCCACCAACATACATGTAATTTTTGAAATGCTCTCAGTGGAGAATTTCATTCTTACTAGCTCCATAAATCAATAAGGTCAAATCCAATTTCCCTAGATATATAGGTATTCTCTGCAATAATAACTATGTTTTATTTTCAGAAGCAGAAAATTGTTCTTTTTGCCTCTCTGCCAGAGGCAAAAAAAAAAAAAAAAAAAAAAAAGCCAATTTCTTTGAGTTCTGTATCCCTCACCTGTGAGCTGTTTCAAGCCAGCAAAAAATCCAGCATTGCAAAGAGAAACACATTTAACTAAGTAATAGTAGTAGAAATGGAGAGGTATAAGCAAGTCCAGGGAGAAACTGCTGAAAGGGCAATTTTCACTTCACCCATCCTACATTAATGATCAATTTTATGTTAAGTGCTGCTCAGCTCCTCACATTGTCATCATGGTTGGAGGACAGCAAAGTTAGGATTAAATATTTACATGAAACAATCAAAACCTGCTTTGAATTGCTATTGCATACCCACCATTACTAATTCAACTGCACTTTAGTTGAAACTTATCGCTTGAACTAAACTTAAAACTTTCAGCCATTCAGTACTTGCATATATTCTCAAAATATGAAGACCTTGCACTTTACAAATTTTGTTTATCGTAACAAAAATTCTCAACGTTTCATTTCTACCAAACATCTATCTCAAGTTTCTAAAAATGGGAAAAACAATACAACCTTGTCCTTCAAAAAAGACTCCTGCATTTTACAAAGCTTTCATGGAACAAAAACTGCCTTTACTACCAAACACTATCATTTCCTAAAAGACAGCTTCCTTCAAAATAGGCAATTGGACTATAACCTTTTTAAATGTCCTTATTATATGACAGTTTTGTAGCAATTTGAAACAAGCAAAAGCGATTGTTAAAATCGTAGTTGATTATGGAATCATTCAGACTTGAAGAAGGACAGGCTTTGTATCATACCTGTAATAGAGGATTTTTATTTTTAGTCTCTAGCATTTCTGTAATGCAGCAGCCTTCACATATTCAAAAGACGAGCAAGAGGCCTATAGTAACACACTGTAGTTTGTCACAACCCTGATTTATCAACACAGTATCAGCAGCAGAAGAGTCCTTGGGAGCACACAAACAGGCAGCCCCACCTATGCTCAGTCTCAGTCAACCATTACACTCATCTCAATTAGACTCACATGGCTGCATCAAGGTTTCAGCGTAATCTATATGATTAAATTCGCAAAATACAGTTTTAGTTCCTGCAGTTGATGTTTCTAAGAATCTCAGTGCAACTTGAAAGCATTTTTCCCATTACATACACGATACTCACTAGCTGGTCAATCATAAAAGGCGGTGCTCTCTGACCCCAGTTCTTGCCCCATTTGCAGTAACACCAATTACAAATAAATTTAGGGGGATTATTCTGCTGCCAAATTGCTTTAAGGCAACTAGGTTCTGGCCACATCAGCACAAATGCTGCAGTGAGAACACAACTGGGTTCAAAGCCAATCTCCATTTGTCCCCTGCTCCCACAGCACTTCTCGCATGGGCATACCCAGACAGCACAAGCTACGCCGGTTTCTCGGCGCATGGCAACACACTGAGAGCAAAAAAGGCAAGAGATTTGGCCAACAGCTATTTCACACATACAACTTGTATATTTTAAGTTCTCTACTTTTCCTTTCTCTCCTCTAATAGCAATAATCAAATATTTATAATCAATAAAGATTAGAGAAAGGAAAAGGAGAACAGAGGCAGTGGCCATAGCAAACATGGTTAGCCCCACTGAAATGGAATAACTATGTGTGGTAGCAAAATTACTTACTTGTGTGAGTGTTAGTAAGGACAGACCTCTAAGTTCATACTGCAGTACAGCAAAACCCATGCATATGGATAACTTTTGAGCACACAGCAGACTTGTGGAGTATTTCCTAGTTCCTGGACATGGCTGCTTACCCTGGTAATATTCCAGCTACTTGTTGGGGCAGAATTCAGACCTCAGACTCTTCCGTTTTTCATGAAAAGAAAACTCAACATATAGGTCAGAAAAAATGCTGCATTGCCCTCTAGCCCAGGTCCAGAGGGAGCGTCCCAGAAGGATCTGCCCAGAGCGAGGCAGCCTGCTGTCCGCCTTGACGCATGCCTTCAGTCTCCTTCCATATCCAAAAGCATCACGCTTCACTGGATGAGGGCTATGTGGATGGAGCAGCCACACGGTACACAGCTGGTCAGAAATGAAAGCTGACCTTTTCATTCAGAAAGAAGTTTCACAGCTTGCCAACTAAGTGACACTCCTGACACTGGTTACAGTGCTTCCTGCTATACAGCTGCATGGCATGAATCGGACCAACAGGAAGTGTTCTATCACAGTTAATTGAAACCTAGAGATACAAATGGAAATAATCATTCAGCCTCTGCTAGCTAGGGATTTAGTTCCCATTAAAAAGGAAGAACTGACTCACTCAGTATTGACAAACACAGCTGACGAACAGCTATATGATTTTGTGATGACAGGTCCATTACTTGCCAATAACATATTAAAATCAATAGCTAGATGAATCATTCTCAAATCAATGCAACTAACTCAATTGTTCTTACTCATCCATAAATATTCTAGATTGATTTAAACTATGATAATAGGTTTACCTTGTCAAGGCAGATTTTAGGAGCAGATGGAAGTCCACACAATGCTCAGACTCAGAATTCCACTTGCAAATGTGGAAAACAAAGTGTTAGATGACCTACTCCAAAGCCATCAGTCTGTTTCCACATAAGAAATACTTCATTTTAACATCAAAAGCTGCTTGTCTAGAGATCTTTGTATGCTTCAGGAAGAAAGATTTAATTTTCCTCTCTTTCTTTTTCAGACAAACCACTATCTTCTTAGAAGCTAACTTCCTCTGTCCAGATATGTAGGTTAAAAAAACAATAATAATAATAATAGTTGAACAAAGACTAAAAGTTCATTTACATTTGGCCACAATTGCAGAAACTATTCAAGCACATGTTTAACCTTTCAGCACACCTAACAAAGTCAAAGTCAAGGTATTCATATGTCCATATGTCTAATATTTGAGCTACCTTTGCATCAAGCTTTAGCTAGCCAAAAAAAAAAAAAAAAAAAACTTTTATACATTAAAGACTAAGGTGACTGCACATTTAAATCTGAATAGAATACACATCTAAACACCTGGTGTCAAACCATGCTCATAGAGTTTCTAATTCTTTTTTGGGGATGATGTTTCTAAAGCACTTTGACGATATACAGCTTAGGTTTACTTTCCATTCAGTCTTCTAACATTCTGCTTTTATTATCAGCTCTTTTTTTTTCCTCCAAAGTCTTTATATTACATTTACCAGATAGAAGCCTGAAATATTGAAGCCAGAATTACTGAAGATCTGAAAACTCTTTCATCTCCAAAGTATTCTGTACAAGGTGGGAGAAAAGGTCTGAAGTAGCTGTTCAGCCTTTGGCCCACTGTGTTCACTGGTACTTTGGTCCTTTAGCTACCTCTAGGATCCAGTTTTTAGTTACCTAGTGATGTGTTGTAGCTTAATGGAGAGACCACTTCAGTAGTAATCAGTGACCTTACTGTGTGTGTTATTTCATATGTGTCAGGGTAATACCTGTGTACAGCACAGTAAAAAGCTGAATATCATTATCTGGTCCCTGAATTCTGTCTTCCCTAAACTTTTCCTTTAAAACACTAGCCATTTGCAAGCCTAGAGATTAGACCACCATACCTAACCTTCTGCGAGGATTCCCAGGACAGCAGGCATTCCTTACCCGTATCTGTAACACGTGCAGGTTATCAAGCAGCACAGCTCTCCACCTGGCTTCACTTGACTGAATATGGAAGTGAACCTACAAAAACCTTCCAGGTAGGTTCTTGTCTGACCTAAATAAACGTTCTTCTACCTCCCTGGGTTCTTCCAGATATCTCTTGCAGGAGCCCTGCACTCCTACCCAGGCTGTCAGGTCTAGCGACCCACTTGCCTCAAGACCATGCAGCTGTTATGGTTTTCCATAGTATTTAATGAGGTTCTTTGAAGCTAACACCTGAGCAAACTGAGATACTCTAGAAAGACATGTCAGAAAAGCTTCAAAGCCTTCATACACTTTGATGACCAAGCTGTGATCCAGTGAATTGTTTCTCCCTACTAACAAAACACATACAGTCTGTAATCCAACACAATCAATGAAAGCATGACTGTTTCCACAGCAGGGCTCAAATACAGATCCACAAATCTGAAGCTAGAAGAATAGCTGCAACTCCAAGTACTTGTCTACTTACAGTTGACTTTTAATTCCAACACAACAATCTCCATCATCCTTGGTAATCATCACTTCATAGAACCCACACAACAAATGAAACATAACTATTATGTGTCCAACAGCAGTCAGTTTTCACAGTACTTGACAATGACCACTGCCTCTGGGCTGTTTAATTCACCATTAGCAGTTTCCAGTCACAACACTAAAGCCATGTTAGAAGTTAAAGCTAGAAACAGGATATGACCAAAGTTATTTGAACCATGCACAGGGGGAAAAAACGTCTCTGTACAATATATATGTAAATTGATACCCTACTCATTTAATTTTGCACAGATAGGCAGCCTTCATACTGAAAATAAAAATATAAACACTCTCTAAACCCCAAGCAGATTTATAAAAAAAATAAATGAACAACTGTATGAATCCCTTTAAGAATAATACTCATCTATACATAATTCTAGAAAGCAGCAGTTACCATATATAAAACATGACTTAAAGACAGACAAGAAAAGCAGGAAAAGACAGAATGAATTCTTCTGACAAATCATGAAAAACATAGTCAAGTGCAACCTATATAAAAAGATGGCTGAAATATTCCATAAGTCTGCTTCAGATTTTTCCAGAATATCACACACTTCACTCTATTTTCAAGCAGGCAATTTGCAACTAAATCTCTGCAAGAATTATGTGATCAAAGAAATGTAACAATAAACGAAGCACACACCATGACTGATTCAAACTAGTGTTCACTTCAAGGCACAGGTCTGCAACAACTGATGTTATATTGTAGAGAGAGATATTAGAACATGTAGCAAATTATTCACTAGTGAAATACGGTACCCTCTTCTGGAGATGAATTGAATCAGAGTTCTGTTGCACCAACTTTCTTTCAAGGAAGCAGATGGACCTTTGTTGCAACCTCTGGCTCACTGGCTGATGTAACCCAGAACATCCCAGATAGCTTCATCAATATGTGCAGACCATCAGCAAATTTTGTTTATCATTTGCAATGTTAGGTAGAAGCTGTCTCTGCAGCCTCCATTCTTCTGAAAGGAGGGTATCAGTTTGAATTTATACTTGAGAAAAGCTAAAGATACTGTGGAAAGACTGGATACAGTTGGAGCAGTCTGTAATGTGAGGCCTTTAATCTCTTATTTTGAATGCTCTGTGGAGCTTATACAATTTGTACTGAAATGCCATTACGCTTTTAAATGAGAGCTTTAGGCACTGGTTTAAACAACAGCAACAACAACAAAAAAACCACTCGTGTGCATTGTATATTGATGCTTTGTTTTAGTTAGAACTATCACATCTCTAATATTAAAATGTAATTGTTTAAATAATTTACAGCATGCTAAGTTTATGAAGTGAGCACTGCTTCCAGAACAGGAATATGTATCACTCACTAAAAAATCAAACATTTTATTTTGAAAGACAAAATCTCTGCAAACACAGATTCAGCTATTATTTGAGCCAGTTCCTATATTCTACAGCTATGGTTAACAAACAAGAAAGAACAGCTTTAGCAGCCAGACTGTAATTGCAAAGAGCCCTGTGCTGAAACCGCTTCCACTGACTTACAGTATCTGAACACCTATAGTCTTCCTTCTAATATATAACGCAGGAATACTTCTAAGTCATTAACTGAGGACAGTACATGCAATGGATTTGTGACTGGAAATAACATGGCCTCAGAAAGACCAGTGTTACATTCACTGACAATTCTGTATATGAATAAGTAACAGTGAGCATAAACTATTTGAGCCATTACCCCTCAAAGTCCAGGAGATGACACCGAACACTTGATAAGCACATGAATACCGTATAAACTAGGTACATTTTGGTTGTGCCTAGCTCTCTTTAGATTGCCAACATAGAAATGTGACAAATTGCTACTACTCCAATTTCTGCTGAGTAAAATGTACTACAATGAGGGCAGACTATCCCACTGCCAGGCTATCTTCATTGGGAAAAATTTGTTCCTCATATGCAGTCTGAACCTCTTATTTCATCTTTTGCAAGTTGCCTTTCTCCTCCCATCATGCATGGCTGTGGAGAGCCCATCCTTCCTCCTTGATGACGTCCCTGTAGGCACTTGGGACTGCTGACAGGAGCCTTTAAAGCCATCCCTGCTCCAGACTGAACCAGCCCTGGCCCTCATCCTTTCCCCATGGGGCACATGCTCCAGCCACCAGCCATCCTGGCAGTCCTCTGCTGAACTCACTCCAGATTATCAATGTCTTTCTTATACTGAGATAGGAGAAGGGTTAGGGGTTATCCAAAAGCACGTGCAGTAGCTTAGATGCAGTTTAATGAGTGATGATTAAAGGGGGATAGCCACTCCCTGAGATCTGCTGTTAATGCATCTTTGTGACCACACGCAGAGTTCATGTTCCTCCTGTTCATTTTCCAGGTTGTATGCATTTGCATATATATGCTTCATGCAGGTGTCTTTTGCCCTGTTTTATCATCCTTAAAGTCTCCCCTATCAATCTACATCCTCATCTAACTTATCCTTACTTATCATGTTGCTCCTTATTTCAGCTCTCCTCATCGGGTTGCCCAGCCTAACGGCAAAGATTCCCTCACCCCATTTAGTCAGGGAAAACCTCTCCCTGGTGATTCTTGATCTTCAGAGGGTCCTGTTGGTGTACAAGCCAACTTTCTATCGACAACAGTAGCACCAATAGCCACTTGTTGATGTGCAGGATCCATCTCTTCCTCTTCAAGCTCTGGAATCTCAAAACCTTGAGTCTCACTTACCTCAAAGCTGCATAGCCACTCTTTGTGTGTTCCTGGTCTCTCCTGACAGTATCATCGATGCAATATGGATGAGCAACAGGTAGCTGGACTAGACAAGCCTGCCAGTTTGTCTGTAACATCCCAGACCTAAGCCCCTAGTGACCAGCAAGCCTCCCTAGACAGCAGCTCACACTGACAAAGGGGGGGGTCTCTATCCCCTGCAGCAGGGAGTCACTTGTCCCTCTCTCCTGCTGTTCAGCCAGCTCCATTGCCTCTCCAGACATGACTTACCTCCCTTGTGTGCCACCAAGGCAGCCGCCTATCTGTAGCTAATAAGCCATCCTTCTGCTGACAGAAATCTGGTCCTCCCTTATTCTAGGACTCCATTTGGTGGCTGAACAAGTGCAGACTCTGCCTACTCCTCCTCTTCTTTGGATGGCAGGGTGAAGCTCTTGTCTCTTCAGGGTCTCTACAAAGACATGTCAATCTACTTTCCACCTTCCCTGATGCTACACAGACGGCTGTTCTGCAGGCTGGGCACCACATCCCTTGCCACAGCCCAGCCTCCAGGGCTCCTCTGCAGGCCGATGCTGTGTCAGGGCAGCTGCTGGAGTAGGGCCCAGCTCTGCAAAGGCAGCCACTGAGCTAGCCCATGCCATCTTCAGCAGAGTTCGGCCAGCCCATGACTACTTAAAGATTTACACAGCTCCTTAATGTAGATTCTTCCTCCAAAAATGACCAGTGCTGTCCCCACATAGAAGACGACTCTGTAATAGAAAGGGCCCATTTTGACCCAACATGGCAACCCCTAAGCATAATTCTGCTTGCAGGAAAGCTAATACACAAACTAGGACTGCCCTGTCCCTTTATATAGCTGCCTCTTCAAGAAAGAGCTGCTAGCTAGTTTGTATTCTGCACCTGCCATAGCAAAGGCACTACTCTTTTCCAGCCTTTCAGTCTAATAACAACTGGTAAGAAAGGGAAGCCCAAACAACTTGCAGGAGGCTCAGAATAGCACCATGTGCAGAGAAACAAATAGGACACAGGCATAAAACAGTTGCTCTTGTCACAGCCACTGAGAGTAACTAGCACATAAAATTATTCAAGAGGATCCGGGAAAAAAATAAAATTCTTATTAAGTGGAAATTCTTCACTCCCAGTGGTGACAGTCAGTGCTGCTGTGAGAGTCCTAACAGCCCCCAAGAGCCTGTAAATTATACATAAACACAATTTTTATCACTGCAAAATGCTGACACCTGGTTCTCTCTCAAGTCGTATTTCATATATTGAATTTAACATTCACAATCTCATATACATATTTTAGACATGGATTGTTACATATCAGTGTTAATCTAATGAGTGTTTTCATCTAACACTTTTTTAGAACAAGGTTCCTGCAAAAATATTTCATATTGAACTTGAATAAGCAGTTCTGTGCAGAAAAGTGCTCTAGTGAGACTGTAAAGGCAACTCTGAATTCAATTTCTATCATAAGAAAGATGATGTCCTCCAATCCCTGACTTTGCTCAGCTCATTTGTAGGCACTTTGATTCTTTCTCCTTCAACTTTCCCAAGCCCTACCAAGGACCATGCAAACTATCAGCATCATTAGTTGGGTAGAACTCATCGAGCACAGAGGAAAATCTGTCAGCATTTTGGAGCTCTGAATGCAAACAAAACTAATCCATGGCCTTATTCCACAGGAGTTTATTTTCCCGGTAAGTTATTTGCTCAATAAATCTTACCACAAAATCTCTCTGATACTCTCTCTGTGATTCTCCCTGGGAAGCTGGAGAGCACGGCTGGGGCCCACTAAATGCAATCATAGAAACTTACGTGCCTGAATTTCTCAAGCCTTCCCGACCACAAACACCGAGGTAGAACTGAGTTTGTATAGCTTTGATATGAAACCAGAACTCAGAAGTCCTCAGAGAGCTCAATTCATCAGAATTATTTGTGATACAGAGACTCATGCCTTATGTAGCTTAAGATGAGAGACTATGAGAACACTAACTGGGGCCTTCTGTAGTACAGCAGTGGAATCAAAGCTCTTTGAAGTGTGTCACCCACCAGCAGGTGGAGGGAGGTGATCCTTGCCCCGTACTCAGCACTGGTGAGGCCACACCAGGAGTGCCATGTCCAATGCTGGGCTCCCCAGTACATGAGACATGGAGCTACTGGAGAGAGTCTGACAAAGGACCATGAAGATGATGAAGAGACTGGAGCACCCCTGCTACAAGGAAAGACTGAGAAAGAGCTGGGACTGTTCAGACTGGTGGAGGGAAGGCTTTGGGGGGGGATCTTAAAATAAATACCTGAAGGGAGGGTACAAAGAGAAACGGGGCCAAGCTCTTTTCAATGGTGCCCAGGGACTGCACATGAAGCAATAAGCACAAACTGGAATACAGGAGGCTCCCTCTGAACATCAGGAAACAGTGCTTTACAGGAAGGGTGACTGAGTTGATTAACAGGTTGCCCAGAGAGGTTGTGGAGATACCTGTCTCTTCCCTGCAGATCTTCAAAAGCCATCTGGACACAGTCTTGAAGAACCTGCTGTAGGTGGCCCTCCTTGTGCGCGGGGTTGGACAAGATGACTTTCAGAGGTCCTTTCCAACCTCAACCATTCTGTGAGTCTGAACTTGCACTTAAAAGCCTAAACCAGTAGGCTTTTCAATTAATTAAAAAATAAATAACCCTTCATACTGTATACAGAGGAAGAGCAGGCTCAGTGTTTAAAGTCTGTTTTTTGACGGTTTGTTTACACCATTCCCTTACTTAAAGCAACAGAAATAATACTAAGCTTTTCTATCTCATGGTCCACATGAGCGCAACATTTTTATCCTACCTTCTGTAAGAAAAAAAATGTCAGCTTTTAATTCTCCAACAAGAGGCTGTAACTGATCTCTCCTGTGCTGTGCAGTAATTTTAAGAGTAACTTGGAGTCTTTTAAGGGTAATTTGGAGTCTGGAGATGAATAATTTAAATTAATCTTTGGTGAATTTAAGACTAATTGTAGGGGTAATAAACACCCACCTCTACTTGGAACCCTTAATTACAGATGAAAAACTATAAAAACACGTTTGTTGCATCATCAGAAACCTCAAGACATGATCCATCATGCAAACATCACAAGAAATACATTATTCCTTCTGTTTAGTAGAAGGTATTATAGATGTATTACATTTACTTATGAGCATGACATGTTGGTAGAAAGAAAATTAGGACCACGTTTGTCTTTACTATTGTGTTTGTCCGTTCTTCCACCATTGCTTATACCATTTTGTGCTGATGATATTCGATATCCATTCTATGCAAGCATAAAAGGAAAACAATTTGCAAGGTAGTGGAAAAACAAGTACTGTATCTTAATATAGAGGAACTCCCATGGGATATTTATTCACAGGAAAAACAGTCCTATTGGACTTCATGGATGTCCATGAAGTAAAAAAAAACTCACAATATAAACCAGGCACATAAGATTATTTAATGTCCACTGAAAAGAATCGACTACTTCATATACACACACACAAATGTGTTTTATCCAAATCACCAGCTATTGTTATCTAGCAAAAGTGTTCAGATGCTCCTAGAAAATGATCAATGTTACAAAAAAGCCTGAGAAGCATTTTAGAAATATAACAGCTTAAAACGAACTGTGACAATCACTCTTCAGCGACAAGAAGACAACAATCAGAATTTGACAGGGGAAAAAAAAATCTTGACAGTTGAAATCAGTTTAAATATTGCAGCACTGAGTAATGGTTTCCTAAAATTTCACTATTCTCTATGCTCACCCATGTTGTTTTACAACATAAAGGTTAAGGGCGGGGGGGCAGGAGCATTATAATGGAAGGAAAACCTGGCTGGCTGTGAGGACTGCCAAAGAACAGCAGATGAACATATTAATCATTGGTGTATCACAAGGAACTCTGCACAGCAGGACTAAATTACTCTTCAGAAACAAACTTCCTCAACTATCTTTTGCTGTGATCACCAACATGAAACTGTGTACAGCTATTGATGAGACAATCGTAGACCTTTATAGTCCAGCCAAGCAGCAGAAGCCCCAAACCTAAACTAGATCTATGCATATTAAAAAGATGAAAAATGCCTTATTGTTCCCTATGAGAAAAGAGCCTAATACAAAGGGTATTTGGAGGATGTTCTTCCTGTCTTTTTCAGGTGTTCTAGTTGTCAATTATTTGCACTGTGCTATTTACACATTTTGTAATAGCTATTTGCACAAGAGTTAGTTGCAGGTTCACAACAGTCTGAAACCCCTGCAAACAGGACTATGGATGTATTCTGGCATGTTAGCATTTTGACCAAAAAACCCTACTACTTGAAAGAAAAACACCCCACAAATATCACATATCCAAAAAAGCCGTCACTGCACAATACTACAAACAACAAATAATGACTCTACAGCTGCTTAAAAACAAAAACAAAACAAAGCAAAACAAAAACAACAACAAAAAAAACGCCTTTCCAGCCTCTTACATGATGCATATTCTCACGAGAAACCTGGTAGGTAGTAGAGGATCTTCGCCAAAGAGGATCAGCAAGATTATGCTACCTAGTAAATTAATCCTCCGTATGGTTCCAGGAAGGGGTTCTGGTTTCTCATACATTTTGTGAAGAAAAACTCCTACTTTAAATGAGTTTACAATCACACACTAACTAAATTTATAAGGTATAAAATGAGCCTTTCTGCAATTAGATGAGGCATTTCTAATACAAAGCTCAGGTCACTGCTGGTTTAAAACCAAAGCCGATGAAAAAGCCAAAAACGATTACAACACTACTAGCATTTACCTTCGCTCCCAGTCTCTCAGAGAACCAGAATCTACCAGGGTAGCTCAGAGAATAAATATTCACAGTGCTGCTCTAGCTACACCCAGTTCGAACTGGCCTGAGATACCAGTTAAGGCTTGCACCACTCTGTATGACTCCCCTGCATTAGACATACACTGTCAGATTTAAAATTAATATCACAGAAGACACAACATTTTTGTGTTGATCCCTGCAGTAAGGCAAAGACAACTTAGACAAACACAATCCCTAATGCAATTTTGCAAAAGTAGTCAACAGTTTATCCACTGCATTAAACTCTGTATAAACAGACATGGTAATAAATGCTGGTTTTAAGTTTCCTCAGATTCTCTGCACAACTGGTCCATAATCATCTCAGTCCTCTCTGAAGCTTAGTATCCTACCTTATTTCATTGGTTGCAAGTTGCCTGTTCAGTTCCCTAACATTGTTCTCAGTGGAAAAGGCTGCTCTGCCATGTCCAGCTATTCTGGAAATAGTAATGCAATCACACTCAATGTGCTTGTTCTGTGTTTGGTTCCTTTGAGAAGTTTCCTTGTTGTTTTCTTTCAACCCTTGGGGGAACATATAAATGGAGAGCTTAAATTGAGCTCATTTTGTAGGTTCTCAAACATCTGTATGAGGTAGCAGGGAAATTCAACAACCTGTACGAACCAGCATTGCTAAACTCACTATGACTGTATCCCTGTATATGCATACCAACATCAAAAAATCATCATCAAACTTGGAAATTATCAGCAAATCAGCTGACAAACTTGCTTAAGAAGTCACGAATGGAAGGTCAAAGAGATAACCACCTTCTCCTCCCAACAGTGTTAAGGCCAAAGATAGAGGTGGGTTATTAAGAATAAAATATATGATTGCCCATCCCCAATGCCTGTGCTTTGTTCATTACTTGCAGTTTCTAAGATTTCCAAATTCTTTTTCTTTTGAAGGCAGTAAGAATAACAGGCACAAATTTGCAATTTAAACTCCACTGAAAATCATACCCAGGTACAAATACATACATAGTCATAATCCTCTTAATTCATATTTAAAGCTGATTAATTATTTAAAAAAAAAAAAGCAGGCCCCTATGATCCTCTTAGTGGTGATCTGGGAAAGAAAAAAATCAGGTAAATATCAAATCTGTTCAAAGGAAAACATTTCTTTGACACACTGAAATCACGTTCTAAAGAGAAAAACTTATTCACAAAATATTTCTGTAAACAACAGCAACAGTTTCAAGACATATTTTAATACCCCTTATATATTTCCATTTCTTCCCCAAATCAGTAAGCATGTGTGCAGCCTCGCTGTGTAGGGTGTTTGTTTTAAGACAAACAAAATCTAATAAACATTCACTCCTCTCAAGGTTTCAGAAGAGGTTTCAGAACACAGATGGACCTTAAAAAAAGATTGGCCAGAACTCACTGTGATGAGTGGTTCTCTATGAGCTGTTTGAATTCAAACTACTTCAAGTAAACTTACATGTGTCATTGATAATTAAAAATATCAGCAAAGCCTAATCTGAAAAGTTAAATTATTCAGGGATTTTTTTGGTCACCTAGGAAGTTCATTGGTGCCTTATATCTTCTTGTAATGAACCCAAGCAAATGAGGGTTTGTTTAGTCTTTGACTATCAAATGCACGGTTGGGTTGAGCTCACAGAGAACCATTTAAGAGAAACCACACTGAATTGAAACATGTATTAGTTGTTCTTATATATCTTCTAGCAGAACAGTGACATGAGATCCTGAGTTTAATTAAGTTTAAAAATAACACACTCTTTTAAACAATATACCTATGTTTCTCATTCTTCCTTCCTTCATCTCTTACAGCTTGTTTTTATGGTTCAGAAAATCCTACGCTTAGAGAAGACAGGAAAGAAACTTGCTAATTATTGCTAACTTGTAAGTGAGGTGACCTACAGCTGCTTTCAAAAGATGCTAAGTGCTTTTAAGGTTCTCTCTCTTTGTACTTCAACTTTTTGCAAGAAAGATTTCCATTCCACTGTTTAACCCTAATGACACCAAGTCTGCACCTGTTGCTGCATATACACCAGATGGCAGCAGTCTCTCTTACCCCACACCACCTCTCTGGTTCCACTCAGAAGAAAGATTTCAGCCACCACGTGCATACGTAACTTCAGAAAATGAGCAGCATCATTAACTTCAACAGACAATCTACACACTGAGCCACGGGCATGCAATATTGCAGATCATTAGTTTACTACCTTCACTGTAAAGTTTATAAGCATCCTCATGAGGCAAAGAGCAAAAAATTCTGCAGTACTGAATGTATTAATGGCACTTATTACTTAGAAAAAATGGTAGACCTTGGTACCAATTGAAGAAATTCATGTACCTGTTCACCTTCCTAAATTACAGCATTTTTGTAATTCTTTTTCCTTCAGAAACAGAATTAAGTCCAGTAAATCAACACAGCACTTATTCTCCCTGAAAATGCACGCTGAGGTACAGCTAGTGTTTCAGCCTTGCCCTATTTGCGCATGCACACCATCACCTACTACAATCAAAAATTACACAGCACGAGCAGGATACTATACTGTGCTGCATTTACCACGTAATTTATTGCTTCACTGTTCATTCACTGGAAAGATGCTCTTCAGCATGTTTGTTATCTTTTTTCATCCCTTCATTTCATATGTACTGACAACAGAGGACTTAGAGAGGCTTTAAATATCAGATGAAATCCGTTTGGTGTCAGGAGCTCTGAAAGCAGAGGTGGTGGGAAGGGCTGCTTGAGCAACTACTCTCAGGTTGCACTGCAGTTAAGAGACACAAACAAATCTGCAGCAGAGGGCACAATGACAGTGGATCCTCCGCAGACTCTTCTCTGATACGAAGATGATCTAATAAATGAATAGAAACCAATTTCAGCATTAGAAGTCCTAGAGCCAAAATGGTTAGCGGGTAGGAGAATATTCTGTAAATTAATCATTACAGGCTCTCTCTAGCCTTTTGTTCTCCCCAGAGCTCCTTCTTTTAGCCACTGCTGAGGGGGGGGGGGGAAGAAACAAAAAAAAGGTATCTCAAAGACAGTCTGCTGAAAAAGACTCAAGTTGTGGTCAAATAATTCTCCTCATGATGACTGCCCTTCTGTCTTTAAATTCACATCTAATTATTGTCAGTTTCTTATTACTAGAAATTATGACTTTATCTGGAATAAATGCTGTGCATTAATACAAAGGCTGCCTTTTGCTGCCACTTTCTGAGACATTAGACCTAGGCCTCAAACATTTTGGCCCAAGTTTATTAAAAGACAGAGGGCTAAGTTAGCTCAAAGAGTTTGCTACTGCGTTTTATTCATCTTTTATTATAATGCCTGTTAAATATGTTACATTAACAGGGGCACTTGGTACTGCATAATACAACCCTGTGATGTGTTAACAAGACACTAATTTTAAGGTCAGAAAATCTAAATACTGTATAAAGGATTTGCGCCTTACACTATTAAAAAATGCAAAATATACTAGATTAACATTCATACAAGTTGATGAAAAAAAAATGAATAGGAAATGAAAAAAAAATAAATAAAGATGAAGCAATGCAGTTTATGCAGGTCTCCAGAAACCAGCATATAATACACATGGGCTCTACGATCAGGCATACAGGGTAAAATTAATCCCAAAGCAAGGTTCTGCAGCCAAGCTCTGTACTTCCAAAGCCAGGTTTTATTGGTGAGAGCTGTTGACAGAGCCTCACCTACTGCTTTATAAATGGCATTTCTGTAATCTTCCTCTACCTCTGAAGGAAGCCAACACCAACCTCAGAGCTATCTATCTGCACACAAATCCCTTTCACTCACACGGTTCTCCTCCATCTGAATGGTGCTCAGGGACTTTAAACCCAGCAGAAACACTGCCATAACAGCGAGTATTTTATGAGGGCTCTAGGAGGTAATGATTGAGGATACACAAGTCCATTAATTGATTGTTTTGCATTTAGCTCCAGTAGGCAATCCTAGCTACATGCTGAGCCACAGCAGTTTCTTTCTCAGCAAACACTTTTGGAAGTGAATGCTCTTGCATTTTCAAAATAGTCAAGATTTTTTTTTTTAATAACCTTCTTTTAAAAGAAAAAAAACATAGCTTTTGAAAAAATAAAATTTTTTCAGGTTATTTCCAGCTGTGAGGATTTGATAGGAAGTGTAAATTCACTAGTACACCTACAGAACACAAACCATCCTATATATTCTTTGCATTCATATTTTAAATTACCAGCTGTTTTGCCAGCTTTTCTGTAGGTGCCTTCCAGTTTACCACTACCTCTCCCATTTTATAATATTAAAACAGATTAGCCAGACAAATATTGTGTGCTACAAAACAAACTTGGTCCTACTTACAGGTCTAAGTCCAACCTTCTATTCAGAGATTAGTAACGGCACATTGCAGCAGGACAAATTTTTGCAAGTTCTCGTTAACTGTTTAACTACTAGGATGTGCAATATTACATTCCTATAAAAATAAATAAATAAATTAGATTTATATATATCTATATATAATATATAATATATGTTTTGTAATTTCTTAAAGCTTAAAAATGTGGGTCTTCCCAATCACCAGGAAAAAATCAATTTGCCATGTTTCCATTATAAAGTATGAAATACTAGAAGCAAAATAAATATACAAAATAAAAAATAAATATAAAAATAAATAGATAAAAATAAATATAAAAATAAATATATTAAATAAAAAATATATTTAAATAGCAACTACAGTATATTGTTTGAACAAAAATTTATATAAAATAGGAAGTCTGTAAAAAAACTAGGTCTGTTATTTTTCCCCATTTAAAAATGAAATTGCTTTCCATTTTTCTGAGTAAAACTCAGTGGTTTCTTGAGGGAGCATAGTGTTCGTGTTTTTTCTTGAACACAAAATTAGGAAAGGCAGCAATCTTCTATTCCAGTGTTTTAATTACAGAAAGGAGTGAGGAATAAAGAAGGGAACATTAGGAAAGAGGGACGGCTTTAACATTCATAGATTTAATTCAGTCTGTAGCTGAGAAATACCAGAAGTGAACACATACTCAAAAAGGTTACCTAAAACTTCAGGAGGTGTTTTTGTATTGCATTATTAGCCCAGCAAGTCACTGAGTCAATATCACGAATTAACCAAATCAAAGAAAAGACCAATTTTCTATTTATGAGAACAGGAAGTTTTCTTAATCTTCCCTAGACAAGCAGGGGAGAATACAAGCACTAATTCCATTTTTTCACTCACATCACACCACCCACCCCTTTGCTACCGAGGAACCTAACACGTGAGAATAAGTGTAGCATATAGTCCTCAAACTCTCGGTCCCTGTCAAATTGCACCTTTACCACAAGTGAAGAGCATTAAAAACATGCTGCCACATTTGTAAAGGGTCCTTTCAAGTGAGATTTAGGAACTAAAGACAAATAAACCTGACACCCACAGTTCTTCAGAACAGCACGAGTAGACACATTAATCAGCATGACCCACCAAAATAAAATCATGATAGCTTTTGTCAAAGGGGAGTCACACGTCATAGATTTTTAAGTTCAGTGAAAGCATCAGGAAGCAGGTGGACAAAGAAGATCCAGCTGATACAGTACTCTCAGATTTCCGAGTAGTTCCAAATGAACCCCTTTCAGAAGAATTTGTAAGGAACACAAGCAACTATGGGTGAAACAAATAAACAAATAGCACACATGGATTAAACCAAGCTAATAATAAATAATCATTAAGTGTTAAGAGACAGAAAACTAGCCATTTGTTCTTCCACTCAGTGGAATACCGCAGTGGAAGGAAAATACCTTCCAGTAGTACCATGTATTCACAAGCAATCTCAAAAAAAAAAAAAAGTATAAAAAATTGTAAAACAAAGTTTGCTAGCAATATTATCTTGAATCAGGAGAGTAATTGGAAGTGTTATTAGGAAGGAACTCATGCTATTATATGAGCAGGCAGTAGAACAACAGATATGAATTCATACAATGATTCAATAATTCATATTGGAATGAAACTCCAGAGGTCATTCAAACCAACTCCATGCTAACAGCACGGTCAAGATCAGGCTGGTCAAGGACTTGTCCAGTTTGGTTTGGAGTATCTTGAAGAACTGCAATTTCACAATAACTCTTAGCATCCTGATCCAATATTTGGCAATCTTCATTGTGGAAAAAAATAAAACTTGTCTTACACTTGTGGTGGTGTTATTCAACTGGGCAGCTGAGCTCCACCACAACCGCTCTCTCACTCCCCCTCCCCAAAAGAAATGGGGGAGAAAATACGATGGAAAGGACTCAAGTGCTGAGATAAGGACAGGGAGATCACTCAACAATTATCATCATGAGCAAAACAAACTCATCATAGGGAGATTAATATAATTTATTCCCTGTAACTAGCAGATGAGAACAGTGAGAAACTAAAAGCAAACTTAAAACACCTTCCCCCCCCATTTACCTTCTTCTACTCCTCCCCCTGAGTGGTGTCAGGCAAATGAGGAATAGGGGCTCCGGTCAGTCCCTGATGCTTCGTCTCCACCACTCCTTCGCAGTCACTCTTTGCCCCTGCTCCCCCATCCTTCCCAAACTGATCCTGCGTGGGCTCCTCTCCACGGGCTGCAGCTCTGGCCCGGGGCCTGCTCCTCCGGGGGCTCTCCATGGGCCGCAGCCTCCTCCAGGCCACATCCACCTGCTCCACCAGGGGCTCCTCCACGGGCTGCAGCGTGGAGATCTGCTCCATGTGGGACTCATGGGCTGCAGGGGGACAGCCTGCTCCACCAGGGGCCTCTCCACAGGTCGCAGGGGAACTGCTGCTCCATGCCTGGAGCACCCCCTGCCCTCCTGCTGCACTGACCTTGGGGGCTACAGGGCTGCTTCTCTCACATTTTCTCACTCTTCTCTCTCCCAAATGCTATTGCACAGTAGATCATTCCCTTTCTTCAATCTGTTCTCCCAGAGGCCCAACCAGTGTCAGTTACTGGCTCAGCTCTGGCCAGCGCCAGGTCCCTTTTGGAGCCACCTAGAGCTGGCTCTGATCTGACATGAGGCAGCTACTAGGCTCTGCTCACAGAGGCCAGCCCTGCAGCACCCCTTGCTACCAAAACCTTGCCATGTAAACCCAATACAACACTGAATTGAGATTTCCTGTGTTTCACTTTGTTGTTTACCCTCACAAGTGTTGAGCACCAAGAAAAGGTCCTGGATCTTTCTTTCCACTACCCTCCTATTACACAGCTGAAGACAACAAATAAAGTTTCCCCTCAACCTTCTCTTTTCCAGCTGAACTTGTCCAGTTCCCTTAGACCTCCCTTGTCATATCATGTTCCAGCATCCCACCAGCCTAATGGCTGATTGCTGGGCTTTCTTTAACATGTCACTGTCTGTTGCATATAGGAGAACTCATAACAGGACACAGCACTGCAGATGCAGTCTCACAAGTGCTGAGTAGAGGGGATTAATCACTTCCCTCAGCCTGCTGGTCACAGTCTTGCCAATAAAACCCATTACGTGGTTCAGCCATCTTTGCCACAAAGGCACGTTACTGACTCAGTATATACTTAATGTAAAGCGAGCCACATATGAAAAGGATTTTGCATATGTAGTAATGAGCTGTGAATCAATTGATTGCTCCATTGTGTTTTTTTATGAAAATTTCCTGTCTTTTTGGCACTCAAAAAAAAAAAAAAAAAAGCATCAAATATTGGCTAGCTTCTGAGATATGTCTATAAAATTGCAAGTAGAATGGACACACTATCTCCAATTCAGCAATTACTAGCAATTAAATGAAACTAGCAGGTGGTAAGTGCAAAAAACAAATAGAGGAGACGCCACATTGTGCAATTTAGCTGTGGAGCTTCTTGCCCCAAGACATTGAGAAAATTAACAGTTTGCAGTCAAAAATAGAGTAGAAAAGCTCATGAGGGAGGGAAAAAATATGTCCAATTTGGACTGCTGTCTATGAAGACATCCACCCGTGTCTCACGATATACCTATGATAAATAAGTGGAGCTTAGAAGATTCCTTGGCAAGAAGCATCATCATCGATATGCTTCATACAAACATTTTACATAGGCATCTGATATAAACAGACAGATAAAAGGATAGATGAAACTCTGGTCTCATCTACAACATAATATTATTTAGAAGTAGATGTATCAGAGGTATCTTACATAAGATCTTAAATACACACCTTAATCTGACAGTTCACAAAAACAGACAGGCCATTAAACACACATACACGGCTTGGAAGGAGCAAAAAAAAAAATATTTCTTTTCTCAAGAAGAGCCTAGGACAGCCATATAAAACTGCGATAACGTGCCAGTTTGGTCAAAATTTGTCCAGTTATTTATAAACATTTGAATTTAGAGTAAGAAATATAGAGAAAAAATATTTGAAGTAAAGGTGATATTGTGGAGGAAAAAATTACTTCAAATGTTCAGTGAAAAGAGTAACTTTGAAAGTAAGGTCAGAAACCAGAAAAAAATAAAATAAAATAAAAGATAGGAGAACCACCAAACCAGGGACAGAAAACTTGACAGCAAACTGAAAAGAAGGTCTACTGAGACAGTATTCCTTTAGTTCTCACATTTCTTAGATGAAATTGCAATGGTCCTGATAAAAATCTCTACAGATTTGCATCCAGGAAACCAGGAAGGCAACCAAGAAAAATAAGTCAAGCTGTTTTATCTGAGAGATGAGGGAATCTGAGCACTGCCAGGACAGAAATGTACAGAAGGCTGAGGAGAAGAGCACACTACAAGTATCACCACAACATTTTTCTTTATTCTGCAGGCTCATGATAAAAATATGATGCCATTTTTCCCAGACTTGGGCCCCAGTGAACTTCCAGTCCATCTAAAAGCCTCCAAATACTTCCAGAAGTGGCTGCAAAGAGAACATATGCAAGAGAACAAATGCAACATATACAAGCAGTTGTTGAAGTGCTCATTCCATGATCATAGCTGTAGTTAAAATATGAGGGATGATTCAGTACACATAACATCAGTGCAATACTCCATTTGTGCAATACCCTTTGTGCAATACTCCATTTTCCCTGATCGGCTGAAGCAGAAAGCATTTTTGCACTAATCAGTATAATCTACATTGCCCTAAGTAACAATGTATCAGTGCCACCTTACTTATTTTGTATGCAAATTACTCTATTCTGTTAATTACCATAATTAAGAATTACTGATGGAAAAAGTCATGTCACATAAATAATGAACCCGCTCAGAAATCATAACTTCTAGAATTAGAACAGCAGCTTGAGACTAAAATTTTGCTTTGCACTGAAGGAGTTTGAGTTGACAATTTTGTTTGCCTTGTTAAATAGGAAAAAGTTATCTTCAAGCAGACCTTCACTGCCGATATAGAGCAAGAAGTTTAACAAAAAAAAAAAACAACACACCATCAATGCTTCTGTAGGACTCAGTGGTATAAGTGAGCAGGGTAACATTACCATAAATTGAAAGCACTAAAAAAAAAAACAGTCTGAATAAGATTCCATTTGTGTATAAGATAACGCATGGACACATTTCAGTATTGAGAACAAACTTCTAAATCTGCAGGAATACACCACTGAGACAATACCATCTGAGAGGAAAGGTTGGACTGTTTGTGAAATAAGTGATAGGGCCTCAAGATAGAAATAATATGTAATACACAGTTTGAAACCTTATTGTACAATTTTGTACAATGAGGTACTTTGTGATGTCATAATAAATCAGGACATCAGAAAGTCATAAGCCATCAAGGGGGCAACAAAATGACACATTGTAATTAATTTTGAGAATATTCAGATGTCAGTTACACAGGCATTCTGGAAACTGCAGTATAAAACACCCCTCAGCTAAAGTATTAATGTTGAGATGAAAGTAAGAATGAAAGTCATTCTGAACACATGGAAAATTATTATGAAGATGAGGATTTATACAATAATCTTCAATTACTGCAGTTGTAATATATCTGCATTCTGAAAGGCTTCACACAAAACCTCTACAGAAAAGTGTAATTGGTATCAATGAACACTGGTGCAATTAGCTTCGAATCCTACAAGCCATTTACCGCTGAGAGGATCTACCTAGATGAGAAAGTAAATTAATTTGGTAAAACAACCCAGAAAAACAATTTGCACCTTTTCTACAGTATGTAGCATGATCTTCAGATACCTTTAGGATGGTCTCTTTTGTTTATGGAGAATCTATATAGGCATTGCACTGATATTTCAGTTCATTTTAAATATCTCTCACAGAATACTATAGTTAGATCGGGCTATACAATCTGCTCACTTTTAGCTGGATGTCTGCAGCCAATGTGGTTTGCAGCAGATATAAAAACTTCAATCCCTAGCTCTGCTACATATTTTAAATGGAGAGAAATACTAACAATACAAATAGAGGGTAAAACACAAGCAACAAGAAAACTTGAGTTGATACCACATACGTTGTACTAGACACAGATGACACCACCATAGACAGGATTTATTTTTTTTCATCCAAATCAGACTTCTTAAAATCAATTCATCTTACCAAGGCAGTTTCTAACAGCTGAACAGTTCAAAAGTCTGAATGAAGTTGAACTATTTCAAAGCATTTTTCTGTTCTGGCCACCCACATTCTAGGGATCTACACATATGCTACACATCTGCAAAATGCCAAAAAGCTCCTGCTTGACAACACCTTTCTGTTTTGGTTGGGTGGGGAAGCAATTATTATTATTATTATTATTTTTAACAAAGCTACCCATTTGAAAGATTTAAGGTAACTCAGTGTTTTATGTGAGGTCACCAGAACGTCTTGAAGGCATTGGCATCAGAAGCAATGGAAGGCAGGATGCATGCACCTACAACAGTGTTGCCACCTGATATGGTGATCGTATCTAAGCATTACAGGTGCTTTCCATAACTATGCATGACTATTAGTTTACATTAGATCAGCTTTTATAAAATGATGTCCAGTCATCTCCTGTTTCATCACTCCAGCTACTTTAATACTTGTACATGTATAACAGAGAACGTTTGAAGCAGATTATGTCGCATAAACACATGATTAAAAGCACCTCCATTAAGTGTAGTAGACAGCAAACTACTTGGGGTCAGTCTACTGACTGCAAACATCCATTTGCCATGCTATTGGGCCTCAACACAAGCTGAATTATCCTTCTCCATCAGGTACTAGAAATATTGTACAGTTGCCTCACATTACGGTCGTGACATTTAATCTCAGTGCACACAGACTGGCTCTCACCTACCTTTGGATGCTGCCCGTTAGCCCATACTTGTAATTACCTTTTTTAAATCAGGAGGAGGATTGTCCCTTGTAGAACCCTTACAGGTTTACAGCCTTAGGGCTGCATTTTTTTCTTTTTTTTTTTTTTCCAATTTTTTTTTCACAATTTTTGCTGTGCACTGTGCAGAAGCACTCAGAAAAATACCCAAGCTAACAGTGTGCTTCCAGCTGCAGAACCGTATCAACACAGTCCTACATGCACACATAACCGTATGTTGCTGTAGCTATACTGTTCTTTGAAACTGCAGAAGGATCTCTGAATGACTTTGCTCAGTGCAGTCTCACTCCTATCGGTCATCTATTGCATCCTGAAAGCAGTAGTGCATCACACAATGCTAACATACCTTAAGTCAGACATCTTTCTCCACTACACAGTTACAGCACAGAAACCGTGAATAAAGGATATACCTGTGGTGAAAGATGTAGAAGGGAGATATTTATCTGAATCCTCTCAATATAATTTTCCCAGTGCTTTTAGGTAGTCAGTTCTCACAGACAGGAAACAACATCTGCAAAAATAGGAATTCTTACCTTGGACTCCAACATTCCTTGGGATACTGCTCTATCTTGCAAAAGACCCGTCTGGGGTATTTTGTTTTCTTTTACTGGTTAAATAAATGCAGACAAGGCAAGAATATATTGTATTGTGGTTTTGGTGTTTGTTTGCTTGTTTCAGTTTCTAAAGCTTTGCACTCCAGTAGCTTTTACCCATTACTTCATCATAAGCATTAAGAAATGGTGGTAAGTTTTTCTAAGATGCTGTCATTTGTAGCAGCAGCCTTCTGACTCTCAATAGGTAACAGAAATTCCAGGTCAACATTTAGGTATAAGGCAAACAAGATCATCACCTCCAAAATTAAGCAGACAAAATGACTTTTCAACGTTGCTAGCGTAGCATTTCAATAAGGCACAACAGGGTTTGGAAATGAACTGGGAAAAAAAAATCACAGAACAAAAATGCAATAGCCACTTTTACCTGGGATCATACATCTGTTTTAGCAGCACTGCTGGTAGTAAGATTTATGACTTTGTTTTGTTGTTACTAGTTTGGGTATATAGATACAATAAAGCAAAAGCCACACTGAATAGCACCCTGCATAAGGTAAAGCAGAGCACAGATCTAACCTTCTTTAACACATTCTGCCTTTGTACTTAGGCTTGTTTACCTCCTCCAGATTTTCTCATTACAACTGTGATAAGCCCATTCTCCTGATACTGGAAAGGCTGCTGCCGTTTTTGAAACAGCAATTCTTCACACTTAACAACAGATAACCAGTCCAAAATCTCCTCAAATACACACCATCACTTCGTCCTTCCTCAGGAGATCTCAGGACATGATGTGCATGTGGACGGGGGTGTTGGTTATTTGGAGGGCGCGAGCTGGAAACCCGTTCCCTTTGACTGTATGGTCACACTTCAGTAAGGGAAATGACAGCTAGTTTCAAATACAATTTTACCACCCAGGAATGGGCAATTCAGCATAAAACACCAGCTCAGAGTAACAGTTCTTAAATAATGTATTTCAGACACTTTAATTTTCCAGATTCATAAGTCTTCAAGACTCATTCAAGTCTTACTCTCAGGACTGCTTTCACCAGCAGGCAGCCAGGCATGGCGAGGGTGAGGAAGGGAAGAGCAGGATGGAGCACACAAATCTGTGACACTGGATGCTTTAAGATACCAAAACCACTGCACAGCCAGATGTTACACTGCCAAAGGCATAATACAAACCATCTGATCTTCCAAACCCTGGAATAAAAATATTACTTAGAATTACTCCCCAAGAACTTTGACTATTGAGTTGCTGTTTTTTTTTTTTTATTATTATTATTTTGTGGTGTGCGGTTTTTTGTGGTTTTTTTTTTTTTGGTAAAACAAAACATTTCCTTAATCTATCCAACTTTGTGCTGTGCTAACAACTGAGCAGTTCTAAGGGAGCACCAGACAGAAGTGGAAATGACTGTAAATTGTTATGATATCAAAGTCAAATATACGGTAGTTTGCAGAGCAGGGGCAGTGATGTTTTAAAATCTGTACAAGCTGTTGAGTCTCAGTTCTTTGATCCAAGATCTGCTGGCATAAGAAACACTTCAAAGTAATCTGTTGCTTCAGTTTACATGAATAAGAATGTTTCAAGCATATGGATTAACTAAGAGGAAGTGAAATACAATCCATTTTTAATGCATACCTTAGCAGCAAAGACCAACTCTGATCCCCCTTGGCATTTTACAGTAGAACCTTCCTGGCTTTGCAACCCAAAGAAAGTGACTTTATTATAGAAATTAATGCTGCAAAATACAGAAATGTCAAGATAGACCTAGGCATAATGAAATCAAGGAGCCTGGAACAAAATTCACCAGACACTGGAACTGCTAGATGGCAGCTATAATGCTACTGAAAAGCATTATTTTAAAAAAAAAAAAAAAAAGTGCAGAAGCCCAAAGGTCACCAATGAGTATGAACTGGAACTGCATACTCAGTAGCTAACTCTTCAATGCATGACTCTAGGGCAGCGATAAACAAGTGCATATCATCAAATAAATCCTGATCTACAAAGTAAAGATTGACAATCCGTGTAACCACATGGGGAGAGCAGTTACCAGGAAAGGATATTGAAAGAACAAAAGGACATGAACTTCATTATCTGGTGGGTAAGGAGTGGAGAAGGACTCTTTACTTGGGTAGATAATGATAGAACAAGGACGAATGTACCTCACTAAAAGAGGGTAGATTTAGACTAGACATTAGGAGGAAATTCTTCACTGTAAGGGTGGTGAGACACTGGCACAGGCTGCCCAGAGAAGCTGTGGGTGCCCCATCCCTGGAGGTGTCAAGGCCAGGCTGGATGGGGCTTTGGCCAACCTGATGTAGTGGGAGGCATCCCTGCCTATGGCAGGGGGGTTGGAGTTAGATGATCTTTAAGGTCCCTTCCAACCCAAGCTATTCTATGATTCTGTGATTTGTTCTGCTCAGAAAGCCTAGCCGCACAGCCACTCTTAATATTCTTTCAACACTCATGGTGGTTTGCCAACCTTTCCTTCTCAGATTTTTTTTTTTTTCAGAGAGACCTCATAAAAGCACTGTTTTCACAGTAACGTGATTGTGAACTATTTTCATGGATTTATATTTTACCATCATATTACATGAGTGCAGGTGCTTCAACACAAGATGCTGGAAAGACATTTTCCAATGAGCATACTAGACAAGAATAAGGCTTCCCATTAAACAGTGAGAAAAACCTGAATATAAAATTCAAATTATGTAGTGACAGAACTGTGGACTTTTCAAATGGATACTCACATGTTTAACCACTGTTAAGTCCACAAGTCCTGCTGGGATCAAACCCTTTCCTACAGATATGTTTCTGTCAACAGTCTCACTGCACATAAACTGGGACTATTAGAGAATCAGGTGGTGATTTCATTTCCAGAAAGATGAAGTAGATGCATGCATTGATGCTTTCAGTGAGATTTTCTATTAGAAGATAGATTTCAAGTCACCAGTTAAAATCCATTCAAAGAAATTAAACATCATAGCCTTCTTTCCTTTACAGAAGAGAAATGCTACCTTACAGCTATCTCAAGGCAGCAGGGTATTACCAGCCACATAACTGAAGAGCAGGTAACACAAACATAAACTGCTTGCATGTCAAAGCCTATTTCTCCCCACAGTTAGCTGAAGATTGAGACCAAACAGCAGGTTTATGTTACTGCAGGACAGCTTCTGAATGATGATGATGATAACTTGCTGCATCACCTTTAGTATCTCTAGAGGCAGCAAAGCTGAAAAGACATGACTGCTGAACTACTTGCATATGTCCTGAGGCGACTTTCCCAGGATGAAGTTGCTGACAAATTCTTAATGCCATCCATGCTGCACCATTCTTGATCTACTTAGAACATTTCTCCCTTAAGGAAGCACTTTCCACAGCCTTAAATTCACTTAAAATGCAAACTAGGAAAAACATTGCCTGTAATATCAACAGGAGGTTTTTTAAATCCAATGAATAAGATTAAACAATTTCAGTGCAAATTACTAAATTATTTTCAGTTTGAACTAAGCCATTAAAACCCTCTACATGCTAATACTCCCCATGCTCTGTGATTAGCATGCAATTTCTTCTATTAGATCAGTAAACCATAAGAAAAGTTGAGCTAAATATTTCCACAAAAGCACCCTCTTTTTCCCCCACTCCCTGTTTTACACCCTGAAAATTCTACTGACTGAGACAATTCTCACATTTCTGTGTGACTTCTCTTGCTACATATCACAAAGCTATAAGAGTGTGATGTGAAAGTGCCAGGGAAAAGTGCTGATTTATGATTTATGTCCTCTACCGAATAGCTAGCTAGAAAGTTCACTAAGTCCCTGTTTCCAGATAACAGCTAACATACACATTAAATTCAATCTTCAGTTCAAATTTTCCTTACAAATGGCTGAAACCTGCTCTATAACCTGTCCCGGTCTGCCAGTAGAAAGCAGATGCTACCAGAGAAAGATATTCTGTATAAACTTTGCTGTTTTACAAGTTTATATTACAGCTGGATTCTTCTGTCTCTCAGTTGCTTTAGCCACTGGAGTACCAGACAGTTACTGCTGTGTTCATCAAGGACATCACAAACTGCCCCACGCTGTTACAAGAGATTCAGTTCCATACCTGTGGAAAGAGATCATACAAGATTTACTGTAATCACTGTGTGGCCAGACCCCTTCCTGACAGTGAGGATACCAAGAAAGGTCCTCCCAGCAGCCAGCCTGCCAAATATTCAGCACACAAATAAAAAAGAGGCAGCCCCCTGATCCCCTCAGTGGATACCACTTGTGGTAAGAGAAGACAGAGGCAGTATCTGATGTAAAATGTGGGAATAAACAGGTAAATAATAAAAGGCAATAGGAAAAAAAGAAAAAAAAAAGAAAAGAGAAAGAAAAAGAAAAAGAAAAAGAAAAAAGAAAAAGAAAAAGAAAAAGAAAAAGAAAAAGAAAAAGAAAAAGAAAAAGAAAAAGAAAAAGAAAAATAAAAATAAAAAGAAAAAGAAAAAGAAAAAGAAAAAGAAAAAGAAAGAAAGAAAAAGAAAAAGCAGAGCTTGAAGCCTGAAGTACAAAACTTTTTTTTTTTTTTCCCCTTGTTCATGTCATCACATACAGTGACCTTTTTCTTGCAGTCTCCTGCTGCAGTTTCCAAGGAGGAGCTGCAAAGATTACCCTTTTTTGGCTACATTTGTTGTACCACTTTTACATTGCATTTCCTGAATTCTCAACATCAGTCCAACGCACAGGAGACTGGTATCATCAGTAACAAATCACAGAAGGACTAATCCAAAACTCCATTAAATTACCAGTCAGTCAGTTACCCAGCTCATGGGCAAACTTTGCATTCTGAGAGATTTGCTGATTGTGTATGAAATTCACCTCTGCGTAACGTTTACAACAATCCAAGGAGTTCCACAGGTCACCCAAATCCACTTTCTGCTTCCACTCACACTCTTACCTCCCTTTTGGCACGGGTCTCATGGCCAACTCTTTGACAAAGACCCAAGTTCCTTGTTGGAGCAAGGAAGTTCATGGACTCAAAGGCCTTGGAGAGGGAGGTAGATGGGGGAAGCAGGGGGAAGCGTTCATTTTCCTCTACGACAGCAGAACTAGCCTGTTCTGAATGAATGTTTAACTGCAGGTGACCATCCTGCCCACTTGAAAAATAAGTGACTTATCATGGGCCATCATTCGCTATGGGCAAGATTTTGTGCACAAGTGCGT
The DNA here is from genome assembly GCF_009769625.2 of Cygnus olor. Classification (NCBI taxonomy): domain Eukaryota; kingdom Metazoa; phylum Chordata; class Aves; order Anseriformes; family Anatidae; genus Cygnus; species Cygnus olor. Next base: position 99,521,590 of record NC_049170.1, on the reverse strand, counting down.
GATGCTTTGTATATCACACTGAAATGAGAAAAGGAAATTAAAGGAATGAGACTGCTCTACAGATGAGCTGTCTGGAATGCCAAAAGTACAACAAGGTGAATAAAAGGTGGTGTGTGCTTCCATGGGACTGGGAAGGGGAAAAAAAAAAAAAAAAAAAAAGAGAAGGTACCCTGGCTGAAATTTGTTGCAATGATGTGACATAGGCCTTTGAAACTAGGCATTCATTGCCCTTAAATCCTCTTCCAAAAACTCAGTCCTTGGTAAAAGATTCAAATTGCAGATTTAATGGAGGCAGCACATTGTGCGCAGCTAGAAAATGTATTATGATTAGATGGAGCTATAACTAAGTTCATACATACAGATAGACACATATTCTCCACCTGGGTGTGTCTACATTATATTCTCATGAATGTAATGAACCCCCTGCAAAAATCATTAATGAAGGACAAACGGAGTAAATTGATTGCTGGTATTATCTCTAAAAGAGGAGAAATTACTGAATTTCAGAGGAACAAGTAGCTGTTAGAGCAGCCAAATGGTACACATTATTTTCAGTCAGATTAAGCAGTCAAATTTGGGACAGTCTGCTAATGTCTAAAAATTTATATGGAAAATAATTCTGGGGAGAAAAAAAAAGAATCAAGACTGCTATTATGCTAATACCCAAGTATTACTTGGAAACTGTGGTTACGTGCTTAAACCAGATTTTTAAGTCAAGGCAAAGTTATCAACACAAATCAGAAAAATGAAATTATATTCTTCTTACTGAATATAATCCTGCCCAGTTTCACTGCTAGATGATTTATTTCAGCAAAGATAGAAGATTATAAGGGACATCTACACTGGAAATTCATAGTGCTGCTTTAGCAGGAATAAACAAAGATCTAAGCTACAGCAGCGACTCCAATTTTAATAAACCCTTGAACTGATGTCCTATGTAACATAAACATGGATGCACAGCCTGAGTTGCAGATGGATCTCATTTGGCTTTGTATTTGTAGATAATTTCCTCTTTGCACTGAAATATTACAATTTGCACCAAAATTACTGTAGGTACAAAATGAGGGACCAAAGCACAGTAGAAGAGTATCAGAGTGTGCTCTGTGACAGTAAATTAAAATTCCACGATTTTATCTATGATATTAGTAACTTGAATGCAAGATACCTAGTACGTTAGAGATTAAGTTGCATGTTTGTGAGGGGTTTTTGTGGGGAGATGTGAGGAAAAATAAAAAAAAAAAACACCTCTGTCTCTCCAGAGCAATCAGCTTTGTGGCACTGTTTAGTGGTTTGGCTTGGGTTTTTTGTTTGTTTGTTTGTTTCTTTTGGTGTTTGGTTTTGTTGTTGTTGTTGTTGTTCCCAGTTTTGTTTGCTGGCTTATGGTAATGGGGCAAAAACAAATGTACTCATCAGCAATTAATACATTTTTGCATTCATGTTTTTGAGAATGAACCCACTGTTTGCAGGATGGCTTTTAATGGAGAAGGGCTGAATAAACAAGGCAATTTTTTTCACATACAGTTTAACAAGAAAAGATAAACACTTCTCCACAATTCCAATAGAATTTTAAGCCAACTCTCAGGCAGAATTCTCCAGCTGCATAAAATTGGAGTTCAATACATGAGCTTTGGTCCTCAGGAATACCAATTAAAGTGTGCTGGAGTCCCTTCACAAATTCCTACAGAGATACAAAAATTAGTGAAAACTGAAGTCCAAAATAACTGTCTTTAGCTCATGCTTTATACATATCAAAGTCTGTTACTTAAATTTACCTGTGGGAAACTAACTACTGTTATGTCACTTCCCCCCCCTTTCCCATGCCTTATTACATTTTCTTATACCATCTTAATCTCAAGCCTCACTTCCAGAAGTCCCAGACTGGTAACGTGTTATTTCCAATTAGCCGAACCAATCATTTCACATCAGACGAATCCTTATTTCACAAAGTGTTCCAAATCTTTAATCAGACTTCAAAAGTATGTCTATAATCAGTTTCTTCAAGATAACATGAAGGGAGAGGTGAAACAGAAAATGGATTGTTAACATAGATTTTCACCTGCTTAAGATGCAACAGGAGGTAAAATTCAGACATAAATCTGTTGGTCCTAAAGCAAAACATAGATCATGTTCAGTAACTCAACAGCATGTCCATGTAAGCACTTTTTTTAATGCATATATGATTGCAAACGGAAATGCTGAGATTAGAAAAAGGAGCAGGATGACATTTACTTCTACTACTTACTAAAGATAGTGTGTTTATAATTCAGTCTTCCCCATATCTCCAACAGCATGTGAAAGCTGATGCAAACTTTGAAATAAAAAATTACTCATGCAATTATTCCATTTCTTGTTCATTAAATCTTTTTTTTTTTTTCAGGATACAACAACATTAGTGTTACATACTAGAAAGCTTTGTCTTTGCTCACACAAAGGTACTCCAGTCTTACAAAACTACTCTACAGTAGAACTAAAACAGAAATTTTAAGATCCTTATACACTTGCAGGAAACTAGACCAAAACAAGGTGGATATACAGTATAATTGCCATGATTATTCTTTTTCATTCTTTTACTTACCACATCATACCAATAGCAAATTTAGAATAGAATAACTTGGTTTCAGAGTACCTTACCTATCTTTTAAGTTTTTTATTAAATGTTTTTACTATGTACATGCAAACACTATTTGCACATTCTTAAAGAAGGTAAAGTAAGAAAAAGCAGTAATTCAAGGTGTTATAAAACAAATGAGGTAACAATGAACAAAGAACCACTGATAATCATGAAACACTATACTGACTTCACTCACTATTTCCAGATTTTTCTGAGCATCAAGATGTTTGGAAACACATTTCTGAAAAGATCTTTTTTTTTTTTTTAAATCTTGGTAGGGAAGAAATACCAATGATACCAAACTCTGTAAGTTAAGCATTTGCCTTAGAGCTTGAGGGGTTTGGCAGCAGTGGGGTTTGTAATTAATAGTTAAATACTTTCCAGTCCCTGAGGACTTAGCTGATTTATAGTATTTCAGTGAATAAACAGAACATTACCTAGCTATAGCACATTCTTCCCTACCTTGCATTTTTTTTTCTATAAGATTTCATCAAAACAGCTGAATCTAACTTTGTGCCTGACTGATTCAGGATAGGAAAAATTATTAACCTGCATTATAAGTGGTCTGTATGCAGAACAAAAGTAATCCCACGCACTAATATGTGATCAATATCTGACTCATCAGTGCAACTCCCTTCAAAATGTTCAGAGGTCTGGCTTGTGCTCTTAGGAGATAAACAACTTAAGCCTACAAAGAATAGCTTTCCCATTTCGGTTTTCTTTCGTTTGTTTAAAAGCCTTACAGTTTTCTACTTTATAATAAACACTTCTACAACCTAAGTAGTGTTAATAGAGTGACATTGCTCCTTTTTTACGGACACTTCAAAAGAAGCACAGCATGCAAAAGACTCCTGAGTGGTTTAAACAAAGTTTGAAAGTAAGAACAGAATAAGCGATGTCTTGTCATTCAGTACAATAAATCTGTCCTCACCACATAAATCACTAGTTATCCTTGCCACCATTTTGATTTATGGTAGATGAAAAAGACAGGAAACGATGAAATTTAACTTTTCACAGTAATGTGTTTCCAATCCACTACATACAAGAGCTTAAAACCCACTGTTTGTTTTCATTATTGTTTTCATTATAACCTGTAGAAACACTTTAATCTGTGCAGTTTCTAATACAGGTATATTTAAGCTCAGATTCAGTTGCCATATCTCTGAGATTCACTACATGTCAACTGAGCTGTACTAATATGCCAGGCAGCCAGAGGATCAAATGTTTTCACCTAAATCTAATTGTTTGAATGTGGTGGAATATCTGTATATGCAATATGAACTACTGCATGCCTTGCTGGATGGTAACTCAATAAGATATAGTAGCTTGATTACGTGTCTAAATCTCTAATTTAAAACAATATTAATCCAGTTCAACTCATCCTCATTACACTATTCTCTGTTGTTATTTTGTTGTTATTTTTTGCTAAGTATTCGATTACTAGCACCAGAGAGCCATGTAACTGCATACAAAGAAAACAGCCCTTGTCTCAAAAAGCAAGCATGTGACAACGGGAACGGTCTCAGTGAAATCAAGACCATACCTAAATATCTAATGGATAAATTCTCGAGACCCCACCTGCAGTACTGCGTTCAGCTCTGGGGCCCCCACCACAAGAAGGACATGGAGTTATTAGAATGAGTCCAAAGGAGGTCCACAGGGATGATCAAAGGGCTGGAGCACCTCTGCTATGAAGACAGGCTGAGGGAGTTGGGGTTGTTCAGCCTGGGGAAGAGAAGGCTCCAGGCAGACCTTATGGCAGCCTTCCAGTGCCTAAGGGGGGCCTGCAGGAAAGCTGGGGAGAGACTCCTTGTCAGGGAGTGTAGGGATAGGACAGGGAGTAATGGTTTTAAACTGAAAGATGGTAGGTTTAGATTAGATATAAAAAGGAAATTCTTTACTCAGAGGGAGGTGAGGCCCTGGCACAGGCTGCCCAGAGAAGCTGTGGATGCCCCATCCCTGGAGGTGTTCAAGGCCAGGCTGGATGGGGCCTTGGCCAACCTGGTCTGGTGGGAGGTGTCCCTGCACATGGCAGGGGGGCTGGAACTGGGTGGTCTTTAAGGTCCCTTCCAACCCAAACCATTCTGTGAACGCAAATCAAAACCTGCCTGCTAAACAAGAAGAGAGAGAAAAAGAAATCTGGAGGCTATCCAACATACAATTGCTCCGCGTATTAAACCACATTTACCAAAAGACATGTGTAACAGGAATGCACTACAAAAGCAGAGCTGGCTCTCTAAAAGCAGTTGCAAAAAGATAGGAAGAAAAAGCAAAACAACTTCAAGGCCAGTTTGAAGAAGAATACTGTGATTACTACCCTACATTACAAAAACTTCAGAAATATATGGCTCCTATTAGCTCCCAACTAAAAGAAAATGACTGCAGTAAAGAGCGACAACTCCAGAGTGACAGTGTTACAGTTCAGAACAATTCTTCAGATTATATTAACCAACATAGCTCCAGTTTATATCAGTGGAAGATCATACAAAGTGCCCAAGAATATTAATGAATTGTTCACTGAAAACATACTCTATTACAAGTAACTCCTTCAATTATTAGTTGTTGCTTTTTTTAAAGAACACAGAAGCATTTAGGTACACAGCAGACATATGACAAAACAATGACAAATGGCAGGAATAACATTTTGATGTAGTTCTATTAAAAAGACAACTCCTCCACTCTTGGAATAATCTCATAAAAACCCTTTCATTAAATCACTCTTTCATACTAACCGATTCCTTTTCAATGCAATTTAAGCTCATTAACTTAAACGAGCACTATTACGTGTGCAATAAAATAAACGTAAGTACTGCTTTTATGCTTCCCTACCAGGTAAATCACCCCTTTAAAGATATTATAGTTCTATCTGTCGCAGAGTAGTTAAACAGACACATTTAAAAGTTGATGCTGGTTACTTTCTTTTTACTTGGATGAGTTGGTCTCTGAAGCACAAAAAAAAAGTAGTCTTCAACTCTTTTTTTTTCCCCCACTTACAAGTGTTTATACTTTCTCTCACAGAAATAGGATAAATGACACAAAAACAACAAAGATGTCCTGTTTTCAGCATGAGACACTAACGAAATCATTAAAAGCAGCTGCAAGAAATCCTCAAGCGTTAGACCAAGCTGTGACCTAGGGCATAGCATCACTATCAGATGTGTATTTTCATGATCAAATTTCAGCTGGTGCCTATTATTTCTCCTGGTTGTCCAAACAATTGTCTTTTATAAGCGAGAATGTTTTATCAGAGTGTGATATGCAATCTATTCTGCCTTCTCTTGCACCATATATAAAAAGGCACTCAGACAGCTGAAGATTAGCTAGTAAAGACATTTGATCAAAACATGGATTTTTTTTGGAATTGATATTTTCTTTTATGAAAAGAGCCAGCGCAGTTATCTAATATCACCCCTTTCTTTGTGGAAGGTAATGTAAAAAGAAAGGTAGATAGGAGTTGAAGAAATGGAAGTTTGAGTGAAGCCATATGCAATAGTCCATGTTTCTGCTTACACGGATGGTAACTACTGAATTTGTTTCTGTTATAACATTTATGAGCAACCATCAGATGAAATTAAAACATAGCTTAATGCTACAGCAGGTTTAGTTATATCTCTGGTCTATCTGAAGAGGTGAAAATGTATTTTTAATCTTCATATGTTCAGAAGCGGTAAGATCATGATCCTACTACTTCAGTGAAGATGCACAGCAACAGCTCTGCAACATTAATGTCAGTTTCTGAAGATCTCAGAACCACCATTTCCTTTGGTCTGCTGTATATGCACATTCTTGTTTATGCACAGTGGAAATGAGAAATTAGGAATATCCTGAGGATACTCTGCTATGCCTTGTATCACATCTTAGGTTGACAATGCTGCTAAAGACTTACACTCTTCCTCATCAAGACATCAACTCTCAGGCTACCAGATTTGAGCGTTGGGAGAAGTGACAGCACACTGTCCTAGTTCATTTCCAATAGTGACAAGAGAATTTTCTATGATACAGTTAAATGTATGAAATGGTCAAATGCTTTAAAAAGTGAAAGTGTTTTGTTGGTGGTGGTGCTTTGTTTGTTTTTTAAAGAAAATGAGGTACTTTGCTTTAAGAAAAATTTTGAAATATAACCAAAATTCAGCTAGAAGGAGCAGTAACAGAAAACTTACCATCTTGTGGATGTTGAATGCCCGTCAACTTCAGTGGTTTTGCAGCAGGTCAGAGAACATAACTGCACATTTGCAAAAGTCGTTGCAACTGGAGTAATTCTGCATCTTGGTAGGGAAGCCAAAGACTGAGAGTACTTCAGGATTGAGCTACTGTTTCGTTGCTAAAGATGGTGTCTCAAAGTTTCACTCCAGTGAAAAGAAAATCTTGACTGGTCGCTTTTCTGTGCAGCAAGAATTTCAGTTCTGGCACTCGTTACACCCAGTACACTTGTTAAAACATTTACATTATTTCAAGAAATGCCAGTCACTGTCAGCAGTCAATAAGAAATGAGATGGAATGCAGCTAGTCATGCTTTTTACATCAACTAAACCACCAAACACAAATGTTTCCCTTTTTCATTAGGCAAGGTGATAGAAGTCAGACTAGAACTGAATCAGCCTTAACTTCATTATCTTCGGAAGTTATATTAAGAAACAACACTATCACTGTAGTACAGATCTCCTATAGTCTCTGTGGTACAGATTACAAGGGCTTACACATAAACATTTCTTGCATGAACTGATTAATCTGCTTAAACCACAGAGAAAAAGGAGGAATTATTTTGAAGGAAATCACTATTATGATAAAGTCACAGAAACCAACAATATAGTAGTGGTTTTTTTCCTTAACAGAGCACTTCTAAACTACACAAATATGTTGTAGTTTGTAACACACTATGTAATTGCATCGGAGTCCCAATATTGTGTCTTTTTTTTTCCTTTTCTTTTTTTAATAAATACAGGGAGTAGAAGATTTTGTCCTAAAGTGACTTCAAAGAACCCAAAAGATCATGCACATAACTCCAATTTTCCATGAACAGTTCATGTTAGATAAACTACATCAGATATGCGTTGATTCTGAAGCAACCGAATGCCACCTACGCTCAGTAAGAGCGGCTGTCAACTCAGCTGTTCTGATGACTGGGACTCTAATTCATAGGCCAATAAGAGAGGCAAGTGGCTAGGTTCAAATCAGACAGAAGGTTAGAACACACAAAAAGAAACAGAACAAATGGGAATTTGAAGAGATCTCCTAATATATTAGATAGGTGATTTTATTGACAAATGCATTACTGTTGCATTGTTCATATCCATGACTTCCTGTCTACCTTTTAAATCCTCTACTAGAACATATTTAAGTAATTTTTTTCTGGAAAAAAAAAAAAAAAACATTTAACAAAACCTGTCAGAACATGTTATTTACCAATAACACTAATGAATTGGAAGGGAACAGCATACATGCTGTTTTACTAGTAGGTTGTATTGGGTTTATGTGGCAGGGTTTTGGTAGCAGAGGAGCAGCAGTGATGACCCCTGTGAAGAACCCAGCGACTGCCCTCCATGTCAGCTCAGTGCCAGCTTCAGCCAGCTCCAAAAGGGACCTGGCACTGGCCAGAGCCAAGCTACTGAGCAACACTGTTTGGGCCTCCGGGAGAGCATGTTTAAGAAAAGGGAAAAAAAATGCTGTGCAATAGCAGCTCCGAGAGAGAAGTGAGAAGCAGCCCTGCAGACCCCAAGGTCAGTGCAGCAGGAGGGCAGGAGGTGCTCCAGGCACGGAGCAGCAGTTCCCCTGAGGCCTGTGGAGAGGCCCCTGGTGGAGCAGGCTGTCCCCCTGCAGCCCATGGGTCCCACACGGAGCAGATCTCCACGCTGCAGCCTGTGGAGGAGCCCCCGGTGGAGCAGGTGGATGTGGCCTGGAGGAGGCTGCGGCCCATGGAGAACCCCCGCAGGAGCAGGCCCCGGGCCAGAGCTGCAGCCTGTGGAGAGGAGCCCACGCAGGAGCAGGGGGTCTGGGGGGAGCTGCCGTTTGTGGGGGACCCATGCTGGAGCAGTTTGCTTCTGGGGGATGGACCCCGTGATACAGAGCCTTGTTGGATCAGTTCTTGAAGAGCTGCTGCCTGTGGGGAGCCCATATAAGATCAGTTCCCGTGGGAGGGACCCCACGGGGAGCAGGGGCAGAGTGTGACCATGAAGGATCTGCGGAGACAAAGTGTTAGGGACTGACCACAGCTGCCATTCCCCCCTCCCCTACACCACTCAGGGGGTGGAGGTGGAAGAGGGTGGATTGGGGGAAGGTGTCTGTAGTTTGCTTTTAGTTACTCCCTGCTCTAGGCTGCTAGTGATAGGGAATAAATTATATTAATCTCCCTATGTTGAGTCTGTTTTTCCCATGAGGGTAACTTATGAGTGATCTCCCTGACCTTATCTCAGCCCATGAGCTTTTTTTCATCATATTTTCTCACCCTGTTCTGATAAGGAAGGGGAGTGAGAGAGTGGTTGTGGCGGAGCTTAGGTAGCCATCAGTGTGAAACCACCACACAGACATAAACGTGAATGCTCTCACAAAAGCTTCTTCACAGTATGGCTCTCACAAGAAGAAATTTATTAACCATATTAAAATGTGCCAATAAAATAATTATTCCTAAAAATAATTTCGATATGCCCAGTACCAGGAACAGACTAACCATGTGATGTTCAACAGAGAAAAAAAGACAACATTAATTTATATCAACATCTCTCTTTAATCTCATCTATGCCAATTAAAAAAAATGCAATTGCACTTGTTACTGAAAAACTGAAAGATACAAAACTTGCAGGAACACTATTTAGTCATTCGCATCAAATCTTAAACATGAAAAAATTATTATTATTATTTTTAATGCAAGGAAATTAACACCCCAATTACATCAGTAGTTTGTTCCATACCAGTTATTAACCTTTTCAGTGCTTACGTAAAGCACCAGACTGACTATGAAATACTCTTTGGTTTCTTCCAGCCATACCAACTCAACACAGACTTTACCCTCTGAATCTGCATAGTCTGTGGTATAGACACAACCCACGTAGTCATAAAGGCTGGATGCCTTGGAAGACAGTTCCATGCAGACCGGGGCACTGAAACACCAGAAGGGCTTTCGAGTTTCATCCAAGAGAGTAACATCCATCATGTAACAGTCCTACAAACACAAACAGAGGAGATTACTTTCCTATGCCATGGCACAGTGAGTTCTGTCCCTGAGTTTAGGGAGAAATACTAAAGGTTCAACAGACAGCAAATTTTGGTATGAAGGCTAAAAATGCAAAATATAATTGATAGTGTTCTGCCTATTGCAAGTCAACAGATACTTAGAGGCTTCTTACAGAAATCAAAAGTGCATCCTACAGGCATTAAAAACTGTCTTGCCAAACAGAAAGTTGCACTGCCAGCCTAAATCAGACATTTTTTCTTGCAGATTTTTTAAGCCTTTAAAATCTGTGGTTCAAAATAATTACTTACCTCCCCATTCAAATAATGGTAGTCCTTTCAATATGAGAAACTTAGGTTTAAACTAAGGTACTAAACTTCTGTGAATGCAGCAATGTTTGCAAAAACATTCAAAGAGACAAGCCCTAAGGCAGCCAAAAAACCACAATTACTCCTATACGCCAGCTGTAAATGAAATGCCACTCTCTGAATGGCTGCAAGCATCAGCTCCCAGAAAGGTATTATTAATACATTGTCTTCTCCTCCAAATAATTCTTCCTGTTAAAAAATGTTGCAAATAAACATTCTCAACACTACACAACTACATCACTTTCAAAGGCTAAAATCAGGGTGGCAATTCTTGGCCACTTACAAAGTGAAGTTTTCACATATGTGCCTTAAAAGCATACAGGCTGTATATCACTGTTAATAGCAGTTATTACCTATTCTCACCTGTTCTGAATCAACAGTCAATCAGACGATATAATTACATTATATATATATGTATTACTCCTAGGAGCATAATTTGTTCCAAAAGCATAAACAAAGCAACATCACACATTCCATGCCAAGAAAGAAATGTGGAATGCTTTATTTCACAGTATTATATAGCTGTGTTTCTGTAGCTTTAACAATTATTTCACTACTACTGAAGTTTAATCAAACAATACCAAGCAGATGGCAAAACCTTAAAAAGTAGTGTGACCTATAAAGTTTTCCTAAGTTTATTATAGCCTATGCTGCAAATATACAATTCAAACCAAATCTGATGATCATTTAATAATTTATATGACCTATAAATATACTTGAAACAAAGTAGTCTTAAGTGAATTCTGTGGAAGAATATGTACTGTATAGGATCCATCGCCCTACTGAGATGGTGTTACCTGTGTTCTAGTCGCTGCCAGCAGGCAGAGTCCTTGTTCCTCACTGTGTAAAATTTGGTGGGTATCTTACACAGTGGGTCCATGTTTACAAGTGTTACTGAGTTCAAGAGGCTCAGAAGATACAGTGTCTTCTGGGGATATCCTTTAGCAATGGGACTGGGTAGGTCAGGTTGATGGTTGGACCTCATTATCTTGAAGATCTTTTCCCACTTAGAAGGTTCTATAATTCTATGGTTCTAAGAGCTACTATTTTTTGGTCTGATATCTTGCATTTCAAAGGCCAATTGTGAACAGTAAAGCAGGGTGGCCTTAAGCATTTGGTGAATCTTTTTTTCTCTACATATTCCAAACTCTTGGTACTTCAATTTCCATAAATTACCCAGAAGTGCCAGAAAAAAAAAGCTTCTTTTCCTGGAAGTACCAGAGAAAATTCAAATAAATTCAAAATAGTGTCATATTCTGTTCCTGTCACTGATTTTATTTGGCCTTCACATGTTTTAAGAGTTTTAGAGATTTATGTCAAAAGCTAAATTGAATTCTACCCACAGCTGTGTGTTGACATGAGCAAGCGCTCACCATAAAATGAGGGGTTTAACAAAGATTGATATGATTTATTTTTTTTCCTAAAAGCAAATATTCAGTAGAACTTATGCTGCAAACACACAGGACAGAGCTAAACTAGACTGCAGGCTTAGCTCTCTGTTTCCTCTGACAGTTAATTTCCCAGACTTTTATATGATACTTATTATGATTATTTCTGTGGAAGAAAAAAAAATCCTGCCTAGCAGCTGTAAATCACCTAATTTCCTGATATCTGCCCAGCAGAGCAACAAGAATTCCTATATCTCATCAAACACTTTTCAGGCAAATGAAGCACATTATATGCCAAGATCCCACTAAATTTAAGCATGTGTATAGGTCAAATAAACTTAATGGGATATAAAATAAAAATAGTTCAAGTGAAACTTTTTCAGAAGCCTAAGAAAGAAAAGCATCTATTCCGCATTATGGTTCTCACTGAACATTCATAGCCATTAAAGAAAGATGTCAAACAATTATTTTTAAAAGCGTTTTCTTGTTAGCTTGAATTCCTTCTACTTGCCAACATACAATAGTCTTATTAACATACACAGGGAAAGGATTTGTTGTTCTTTGAAAACAAACACCTACCACGAAACAGCCTGGTACAAACTGAGATGGAAAAAATGCAAGTGAACTAGCTTGTCAACAAGGAATGTGAGGAAAAAAATGCTACAAGTAATTAGAGAGGGAAAACTGAATGGAAACTAATTCAAGCTCAACAGCAAGCAGCTGATGCTCCCTACAGATACACGTAGGTTACTAAGTTTTAATGATAAATTTTATATTCCTTGTTGCACAGGACAGCTGGTTGACGCTGTAAACTATAAAACAAGTATGTTAATGCCTGTGAGCAAAATATTATCAGACAGTATTTCATTTCACCCTAATGCAGGATTAGAAGAAGGATAACTTTCTTAATTGTTTTACTCTTTTCAAGTAGATGCCAGAATCAACAAAATCTTGAACAAAAGTTGAACAAAATATTTTTTTTTCAGTAGTGCTTATATTACTTTTATTAGTATTTTTGGTACTTGTGAAATATCCATGCAGCTGAAGTACATTTAAAAATACGTGCCTTCACTATTGCAAAATCTACAGAACTACTCTTAATCTTTCTTAAAAATCATTCTTTTAGGAATTTTATAAAGGAGAACAAGTAAAAAACTCCTCTATAGTACCAACTTTTAACCCAGGCGACCCCATTTGTATGAGCCAAGAGCTAGGTTCTGACTGTGGGAATGTGGGCTGCAATCTCTGCCTGTGTCCACTGCCATTTTAATATTCTTCAACAGTTTCTAACTTTCATTGCACATACACACAACAACAGAACGGCACAGTATTTCCCTGGGGGTCACGATGTATCGCCTGCAAGGAAAAAAGAAAAGGCACAACTGCAGTACATTTTTTGTCCAGTGCCTCCAGGCAATGCTGGTCAAACACAACATTTTCAGCAAGTCGAAAGCACTGCAGTCATCATCACACATGCACAATGGATATCATGCAACAGATCCTCCAGAACAGAAATAATTGAACTATTTTTCTCAACATTCACATGATTTTTACAATACTTAAATTCCTTTTTATTTTTTTCTAGAAGACATAACCTTCCACAAATAAAAACATTTTAAAAAACAGCATATTCAGGATGCATAAACATCATTCTATTTTGAGATGAACATTTCCAGAAACAAAAAGTATTTCTGACTGACCTTTACATTGCCTTTAAAGGCATCTGTTTCCCAGGATAAGCCAACTGTCCCAATAAGAGGCACATGCTTCGTATTATCCTTTAAGCTTACAACTGTGAGCCTTAAATATCCATTTTCAATGTCACCTGAAAATAGTAACAATATATAATATTATACATCTGCAAATCAAACCCAGTCAAATACACTTTAAATATTCTCTCTCTGCAACTTTACTTGCCACCTGCTCACCTGTGAGGAACTCTGACATACACCAACAGCTAGCTATCCAGTACATTATGGAGAACTTAAGTCAAAATTCAGGGCTTTGATTTTGTGATCCACAGTAGAAGCAGCAGCTAAAATAATTTTGATTTGCGTATAAAAATCTGAAGGTCACCAAAGGACTTACACACGGATGCAAGGACTACATTCCGTATTTAATACTTCAGTCATATGCCACCAGTGCCTCCATTGCCACCTGCCCCCAAAAAGTTAAACTCAACATATAAAACATGAAGTAAATGCTGAAATACCTTCCTCCTGCTTCCTCCTGCCTCCCCCCCCCCCCCCCCCCCCCCCTTTATTTTTTAATTTCTCTGCTCTGTCTGGTTCTTCAAATAACCCTACAAAACAGGAAACAAGGACAACAATCAGTCCTTCCTGGAAAGCATATTGGGTCATTTACACTGACAAGCAGTAAACCCTGATTTGAATCTAGTTTTTAAATAATGATTTTTTTAAGCTTCCTTTCTCTTCTTTCACAGAATTATTAAAATCACTTTATTATTATTATTATCAAACATAACTATTTCTTTGCTATGTCCTCCTCTCCTCCCAGAGAGAGACTGACTTTTTCTTTTTTCTTCCTCCTGCTATTGGAAGAAAATTAAACAGGCAATCCAAAGGTCTACTTATAGTTTGGGGTATATCAAAACAAGCAAGATCTCTGATTACAAAAAATGCACCCCATCATGACAGAAGCAAGTTTCTTAGCAGAACTTCCCTTCAACAAACTTATTTGAACAACAGATACTAACTCTCTTCAAATAAAGATGGAAGGCACTAGGGACTTGAAAGGGGAAAAAAGGGGGGGGGGGGGGGGTCAGGGAACAGAACCAAAAAATAACTAATACTCGCATGAGGCAGGTAGAAGGGAAACAAGGCATTCCCACAAAGAAAAAAAAACAGCTTGTTACGATCTAGTAGCAGTCTCCAGATGATAACTGAAGGAACTGGTCTAAGATACAAGTAGCAAAAAAGCATAAAAGAGAGAAGTTGTTTGCCCATGGTTCTCCATCGATAAAGCCTAGTAGCAGCAAGAGGCTGAAGACAGAAGCAACATCAAAAAGGCAAAACGCCTTTGCCTGGTGGCTGCTGAAGGCAGACTGCTAGAGGCAAAGTGAGAGAAAAAGACTGAGCCCATAGTTTACCACAAAAGCCAGAAATTTCTCTGAATTGGTACTGTGGGACCAAGCAACACCCGTGAGATGCCTGACCACAGATCAATGCTGGAAAAGACATCACTCAAGTAGGGAGACCAAAGAATACTTACTGTGTGGGGAAAGCAGCTCAACACATGACAGGGACAGAAGCAGCAGATAGCTCAGTACTGACACTGTCTAGAACAGGAGTGTGAATACAGTCGAACCATCTTGACTATGACCAGAATATATTTGGTGTGGTTGAAGGAAAATCACGGAATTGTTGAGGTTAGAAGGGACCTCTGGAAGTCATCTTGTACGACCCCCCTGCTCAAGCAGCGCCACCTACAGCAGGTTGCCCAGAATCTTGTCCAGCCAGCTTTTGAATGCCTGCAGGTAGGGAGACTCCAAAACCTCTCTGGGCAACCTGTGCCTGTGCTCATTCACTGTAAAGCAGTGCTTTCTGATGTTAAGATGGAGCCTCCTGTAACACAGTTTGTGCCCATCACAGGGCACCATGGAAAAGAGCCTGGCCACATCCTCTTTGCACCCCTTGGGGTATTTATAAAGATCGATAGCATTCCCCTGGAGCCTTTTCTCCCACTGGCTGAACAGTCCCATCTCTCTCAGCCTTTCCCCATACTGGAGATGCTCCAGTCCCACCATTATCTTGGTCAGACATTCTCTAGTAGCTCCACGACTCTCTTGTACTGAGGAGCGCAGAACTGGCCACAGCACTCCAGGTGTGGCCTCACCAGCAGAAGGGGAGGAAAGAACAAGCAGAATTCACTTCCAGGATCCAGCTCGATGTGCAAAAAAGAGGTGTTAAGTATGGGTGATACCTACCCATATGGTTCAGTCCCAAACTTCAGTAAATCAAATCCAATGACAAGATTTCATTCAAGATGAATATTCAAGCTTTACAAAGAAAACATTAAGAGCCTGAACTTAAAGATGAGCTTTTACACAAGAGATTTTAAATGACATCAGGCAACAAGCATTTTTTTCCAAAGAGCTATTCAGTTATCTGCAATTCAGATTTGAATGGATGCAGCTATTCTTCTCACTTACTCAAAACAAATGAAAGTTTTAATGGAATAAGGACAGATTGAAAAAAAAAACAACTCATACTACTAATAAATTAATGAAGCTAAGCACAACACTGTTATTGCACAATATTAGTAACATGAACTACTGCATTGCTAGATGGACCACCTGGCTACGATGTACGTTGGAAATTGCCTGTTGCCAATATTTCTCAACTCCAAGCCAGAATGGAAAGAGGCAATGCGGAACAGCAATCTGACAGCTAATTACACATGGGTTAGTTAACCCCATCTTTGTAACTTTTTCTTTTTTAATATAAAAGCTAGTCCTCATATCCATAAGAAAGAAAACGTACTACTAGAAGTTAGCAAGAATCAAAGTGCTAATTACTTACATGTCCCCTTCGTCATCCCAGTCAGATAAGAAAGAAAATGAAATTAAAGGGCAAATCAAGCTATATTAAACATGGAGGAGGCAAATCGGACAGGGTTGCCTTCAACCTGATCTGTAATTTGTTTCATTGGTACCCTTATAATATTTACAGTTCAGAGTTTATGTGAGACAGGTAGAGCAGCAAATCAACAGCAAATTAACTTCAGTCAACACAGCTTAAAGGGAACAGGTACTTCCAAATAAAGGGAATACCAAATAGAGAACATACAACATGTAGTCAAACTTCAGGGGAAGAAATAATAACCCAATAGTTCACAGGGACTTATTTTTGCTAAAAGCCAAGCAAGGTTGATTTGCTAACCAAGCCTTGTTGTAAGTTATAATTTGATTGTTATTTTCACAGATAAGGCTGTGCTTAATGCTAATTCTGATGGCAACAACAAGCCTTACCATGCTGAAATGGTCATTTAACTTTCCAAATCAATCTTCAAGGTCAAGCAAAAACATTCCAAATACGTATTGGGATATTTTGCAAACCAATCTTACAAGTGCTCTAAACACACAAAAATCACCCCATTACGTTTTGAGGGCACAGCACAACTGACATCAAACAGGAATAACACTGAGAAGCCGAAGCTTAAAGTACCATACAGTACCAACAAAGCTATACTTAAACAGGTGAAGAACTAGGTAAATATATTGCAAGAATGTTTATTAAAAACCTAGATAGTATTCATGATTTCTGGATGAGTCATATGAAAAGCTTGTCACAGCTTCCTGAAAACAAGAAAAGTTTTCTAATACATTCAATTTGAAAGCTTTTAGCATATTCACCCTACAGTATCTGTCAACAAGACCATATTAGCAATTCAGTTTAAATGGAAGGAAGCATAAAATGCTAAAAAACAGCCAAAACAGGGTGCCAAAACAGCTAGCTACTGCAGTGCAAGTATTAAGAACAAAAAAAGTTCTGAAGTCATACACAGTCCATCTACTTGGTTCAATGAAGTGTGATATAACTTTTTTAATTTAATGCTCTGAATCTTGCAGAAAGAATTGAAAACAGAGCAGCGAGAATGAACACAGCAGTAATGGGCACTAACGAAAAGCAGACAAAAATAAAACTGAACTTGCACAAATAAATCAGTAGCTCTGTGGAATAACAAATGGGCTTTCCCTGGTAACCTAGCAGTGTCTATAGCTTCAAAATGTAAACAAATAAATAAGTAAAACCTCAGTATAATAACTCACAGTCGATCTGTCTTAGACTGTGAAAACTGCCATTGGCACATCACATTCATAATTTAAAATAAATGCGGATTGGGTAGAGAATTTTAAGAAATAGCAAGACTTCTCACTATGTCAGAAACCTCCACACTCCAGAGTCATCCGAGGGAATGAGACAAAGAGTGTCTGGAGCCTATAAACAAAGTGCAAACCATCAAATACAAGAAGATGGTTATTAATGTACAAGTATATGGAAGAAAAAAGACAACAGATGAGCTTGTTGCCTGCAGAATGGTGGCTTCAGCTGGCTGATGTCCTCTGAGAGCAGAATGCAGTGACTCCTTCACAGAGTTAGAGGACACAAAATCAAAACAGCCCAGAAAAAAACAGTGATCATAAAACAGATTCTCTAACTATCAAAGTGAGATGGCATCACAACCTTAGGTCCCGGACATTTGCTACAAAAACTTGCCTAAAGATCAGCTTAATCTTTAACAGAAATAATTCCTAAGTGGGGAAAAAAAAATGATACCAACAAAGCAGGTATCTCACATCTTGCTCTCTTGTGCAGCTATACTGCTAGGAGCCTAAAATTTTCAATTTTATAGAACAAAATGTAACATTCACCTCAAAAACACAAAGAAACAAACAAACAAAAAAATCCACCCACACCCCCTGGCCAGTTTACAGAAGAAATTATTTTTTTTCTGAGGGCATAAAGAGGACTTCTGTAATAACAACGTCTCAGGAGAGATTTCTGTTGCTACACGGCTAGAAATTCACTGAAGTTTTATCCTTATAAGTGTTCTCGTATTTCAAGCTTGGAGCTTCAGGGAATCTGAAAACATGCATGTTTCAAATTCAAAGGACTACAATGCTGCATACCAGCCTACGGTCCAAATGACAGTTCTATTTGTTACAGCACTGTGAAGCAGTCAAGCCTGGTAGCAGTGCCCTCTACTGTCCTCTTTAAAAACAGTATTTTCTGAAAACAGAAGGCTCGTAAGTACTGTTGTTAGAAGAATAGTGGGAAGCAATAATTAATTTACGGTGTTTCATTTTTTAAGATCTAAGCGTTGTGAAAAATATTTAAGCTTGAATAAGTAATTATTTTCTGTATTCTGTATCAGTACTTTCACTATTGGGGATAGGGAAAGGACCAGATTTGATGGGACCTGCTATTTAAAAAAAAATCACTGAAAAACTGAATCTTATGCAATAAACGAGTAAGATTTATGTTTTCTACAGTTTTGCCATTCATGTAGTTGTCATTGGGGCACTCAGTTGTTCAGCAGGTATATTATATCATTAAAGCTCAGCTTTAACAAGCTATGGTATTTACTTATGAGCACACATAAAGACTTTGCATTAATTGCCACCAAGCCAGCTTCGCAGAATTTGTTGGCATAGCTGTATCTGCATAAGCTACAGGATGAAGAAATAAACAGAAAGCCCTCTGTCATCACATGAAGTTCTACTGTGAATGTAAGACGCCAGCAGAAGAGATCTTTGCTGACAAAGCTTATTCAGGATTGTAACAGCTACCCCAGGAGGACTTTTATTCTTAGAGCAACACTTGTACCCTGGGACTCTGCTGATAGTAAGACAGCTGTAGCGTAGCTGCAGGCAGGGCTGTGTTAAAGTCAAGTCAAAGAAAGATCATCCATATTTTTGGCGAAACCCTAGTGAATTATTAAGTTGGGTTGTACATGAACAATAAGGATGGCTAATGGTGTCTTATTAAAACAAAGAGGAACTGAAAAATGTCAGAAAGGGCAACCTTAAACTTGAACTAAATAAAAGCTATAAATCTTAAAGTCCACGCAATCTCCTACAGACATATTTAAATATTCAACCTGTCAACGTACCTAAAGTATACTTGAGAAAAAGTCTACAAAAACATGTCCCCAGAATGTGTAGGGACAAATTCACTCTCCCTTACAGTAAATAAGTAGGTACGAACAGCTGCCCGCATGAAAAGCTGTGCTGCTGCATTATTACCTCACACTGAACCAAACGAAAATATCCTGACAATTTGCAGATGGTATAGCTCAGGCCTGACGTTATGTTAATGTAATACAGGACAGACTTCATACAGAGCAAGCTTACAACACCTCACCACACACCATGCAGATATAAAGAAATAACGAAACAACAACAACAAAAAAAAAACATAGCTTACTCTAAAAATCCATTTCAATTTCTTCCCTTAGAAGAGAGAAACCGAATCTGAGAGGGGAAGCATAGCAGCAGGGATCATTTTAAAAACAGACATTACTGTTCTGTCAGCTCTACCTTTTCTGCAAAAGAGGCTCTTGAATGTTCCACACAGGTAAGTACAGCTTCCACTGTGCATATCGAGATGTAGGTCGTAGTCATGCAGTCCATACTCTGGGTCAACATCATCCAGTATAGGTTTGTTAGGTGGAAGGACATATTGACTTTAAGTAAAAAACCACATGGAATTAAGAAACAGGGAATGACTTAAAAGAAAGAGATACAGTATGTAGCCTGCACTGAGAGGATCATTTTATGAGAGGTTATAGGAGGGGGGAAAAAACCATTACAAAATACAAATTTTCATCTTTGCTAATGCTTTTGAAAGTCAAACATCTCTAGTTCATCGTACTTCTTTAATAGTTTACTAATAAGCTCTCCAGTCTAGCCAAAGGCAGTAAATATGACAGTCAAATTTAAAAGGTAGATCTGTAAAACTCCAAAATATGGACTTGTTTACACAAATAAAAAAATGCATCATCCTAACTACAAATCTAAAAGCCAACTAACTAAAAGCTTCTCTAGAACATCAGTTATTCAATAAGTTTGTCTGTACCTAGCCTAATAAACTACTGCACACAAATGATCAGAAGAGCTCGAAGGCCAGAGGCAACTGAGCAACAAAACTCATCCTTTTTGTTACTGAGACTGCATTAAGTCTTACCTTCTGTGTGAAAAGAGTCATACTAAGTTATAGGAGGCGCATAAAACTACCACTAGCACATACAACTGAGCAGAAAGTTGAGGGGGTGGGATGAGCGGTAATTAAAACCCCCAAATCATTCTCTATGCTAAAAAAAAAAAAAAAAAACCCTCATATTTTCAAACCATTTATAGTGTGTAAACAGGTATTATACACTGGAAAACAAATAGCATAACAACGCCTAATAGCATAACAATGGCAACATTTTAGTATAAAAATACTTCTACATCTTTGTATACAGTTACCCTAACTTGTTAATATTGAACAAGAATGGTCAATTACTGCCTAAATACAAACCTCTTATCAGCAACCAATTCTCATTTTAAAACCCAAAGTTTTACTCAAAAGGTTATCTTTATTACCCACAGAGGACGAAAAAAAACTTACACAGTAGCAGAACCCAAAGTGCTTCTCTCAAGAAGTAGATGATAATGAAGACTTGCCATGACCAAAGCAATTTCATTTTTCCCCTGAAAAGTTAATTAAAGTAGATGTATTTTCATTCAGAAATACTCTTTTTCACAAGGTCTTTCTGAGCATTAAAATTCATAGATAAATGCTGCTTATTACTCTGCTAGTTATTGTAATAATGGCAGGATGATTTAACACGTGGGCAAATACTCCTATAACTGCAACTCTTTTCATGGGAGTACAGAATGTAGGTAAAAAATCACAGCATTTCTGCATTCTGGGGAACAGCAGGGAAACGCCGTGGCAAAAGTTATCAGCAAAAATCAATGAGTCTTACTTCTCCAGGTTCTACTTATCACCTCAAAAGGGATAACTGAAAATACGCAAACAGACCTTATTCCCAGCTGCTAAATACCTGAGCAGCAAACGTAAGGAACTATTTGTAAAGAGGGCTAACAGTGAGGAATACAGAGTTATTTAATAGAAATACTGAATTTCAAAGCAAAACCGTAGATGTCTTCACCAGATTATGTACTCCTGGGAAAAGGGTGAGACGTGCCTTCCATAGGCCTAAATGGTTCAAAGAAAACTTGAAAGCTCATTGTGAGAACTAAACAGAGCCAAAGGTATCTATTTACTTCAAGATCACAGAGCGCTATGATTTCAGCTCTTTTTTTTTTTTAAGAAAAAATACATTTTTAAGTGCTACATTTTTAAATCCACAGACCAATAGTAAATGTGTTCACTGTTGCCAGTCTATTAGACTCCTGAAAAGCAGGCAACTATTGTTTCCATCTCTCTGTGATATCCACGCACAAAATTTTTTTAGCTACTCCCATACTTTTGTAATGCAAAATTAATGCTATAAAAGATATGAAATAGGTTTATCAGTCACAGCGTCTCTCAGCCTTTCTCCATCCAAATAACAGAAAGCCCACATAACCTGTCCTTGGTTGTCAAAACTGCCAGCATCAACCATTTCTGTTATACTGCTAAGCTATGTGTAAAAACCAAGACGTCTGGCATTTATGATTATTACACCCATCTACAGTTAACTGCCTAATGTTACTCTGCCCACATGGAGAGTAAGAACAGCTGTGAAGAAAATTAAGCAGGAAAAATATACTAGAGTGAAACACTCGGTGGTTAACAATTTAGTGGAACTTTTGTCTGAACTATTTCCAGGTGCTGGAAGAGTTCTTTTTCCAAGCACCGGAAGAGGTAACACACTAACAAAACAATAGGGACAGCAACACAGGGACGCCAGTCTACTAAATAACATCTGAATATCCAAAGGAAACGGTTGTTCAGTTATTGGAGCCCTTCAGAGATTGAGACAGTCAACAATAGGCTTGCACAGGTCAGCCAGCCCCAAGATTTCTAGGAAATGGACACCTTTAAGTAAGGGTGAAACATATATTCCTTCTGTGGTTTTAAACAATCCCTCTGGTAACTGTGTACATTTGAGGTAGCAAGGGTTTCCAGTTGAAAATAAGAACAGTTTGGAGCAACTTTCACAGGCTCCCTGAGAGAAGTTCCTTGCCAGTGGCAAATAACATCATTAAACCTACCTCATTGCCATGGCTTGGGCAGCAAGGAAGGGCTGCCACCCCAGAATTCAACCCAAGAGCAGAAAGTTTGAGACGAACTTCCACAGAGCCTAACCGCACACGACTCCAGACACTTAGGGCCCAGTGTATCCAGTGCACAGATGCAGATTCCTTCAGAGCCGGATTCTGCTCTAGATGTTCTACACTGCTCTCTAAAGATGCCCATCTCTACATACAGCTTACAGACTGACCCCTGAACACAGACACTTCAGTTAGGCACTTACTACCAAGAACCGCATGTCCCCACAAGGGCACTATTTACAGCATTCCTTCTGCAGGCACAGGATATGATTACCTGGTGAGATAGACTGAAGGAAGCAACTAGCTTCCACGTTGCTTTGTGGGAATTTATCGCTTTGAGTAAAAGGGACAAGGCAAGCAATGACAACGGGGGGTAAGAAGCACCACCCTCCTCAAACTGTTCTATTCAGAATGTCGTTGGGATATCAAACTTTGACATGTGAAGACTGCAAAATAAATACAACTCATCACAGAAATAAAATCATTATAGTATCTAATATACTGATACATAACTGTTCTTTCACTTAGAAGATTTTTTGTTTGGAAAGTATGGATATGCCTGTGACAGCTCTTTAAAATACAAAAAAATCATCAATTTGCTGCCCCTACCTGTATTTTCCTGCTTTTAATTTAGACAAGATCTTTTAAATCCAAAGAGAAAAGAAAGATAAAAAAAAAAAAAAAGGGAGGGGGGAGGAACAAAAAAATATCAAGTCACAATAAAGTACAGAAATAAAAATGTTACTCTACCTTCCAAAGTCCTACTAAGAGTCCAGGATTCAGACTGAAGAGCTGGACAAGCTTATTGGCCCCAAGTGCGACATTACTTTCAGTCAGGTTAGAAAGATCATATTCAGCAATTAGGGAGCGTCGACGGGGTCTTTGAAAAGAACGTACAGCATATAGCAACAAGATTATGGCTCTTTATTTATGTAAAAGTTGAGTCAAATTTCATTTTTAATTCTGAAGTTCTGACCAACAGCACTTGAGGAAACGTATTTTCAAAGCATTCAGCATGCACAGCAATAAACTACTTCTAAACAAACACAACATACTGGCAGGATCTCAACAGCTAAGAGGAAGAGAAATAATGCCACCATAGGATTGCTTAATATACTACTTTAAACATATATATAAAAAAGAGTGGATAAACAGATATGCTTGCCTATTTTTTCAATATATCCACAGAATTTTTTATCGTTTGGTTATAATAGTATGCTGGTACCAGATGGAGTCATGAAATATTTCAAAGTATGAAGCAAGCTACTTAGAAGGCAAATTTAAGTCCCTCCACAGAAGCAAAATTCCAAGGAAAGATCAAACTGCTATATAATAAATCATAAGCTTCTAATAGAGGAAATTTTCCTTTGAGAAAATTATTTATAGATTTTTCATTGTAATTAAAGCAATTTTGCTCCTTAACAGCATTTTATTGAAGTTCTTATTGGCTAACGAGGCATAAAAAGAAAGAAAGCAGAGTCTGTGTCACCTACTCAGAATGGGGAAAAACTCTTTTTACAACTCTTCACAGACTTAAGCTCCTAATATATTCAAAATGGTTCCCAGATTTCCCAATAGTATCACAGCATTACCATGTACATCCTGTACAATTGCATACTGCTAGGAAGGCAGAAACAGACAGGAACTTCCTTACATCGGCTGGAACTGTAGGACTTGCAGCAGGGAAAGGACACTAACCCTTTCTGTCTTGAAGTCAATCAGGCTGGTGGCAAATACTTTCCCAAAATCTTTGCACGAGTTCCTTTGTCTTAACATTCTGAATACCATTCCAATAATATTTGGGAAATCATCATCTTCAAACAAGTACATTCTTCAGATAATTTGACTGGTAGACTTCTACCTTTCTCACCTTCTTACGCAACTACTTTGCTTCTTCCTGAGGAACCCTGGCTTTGTGTTTTTCTTTTGTTTTTCTTTTTTTTTTTTTTGCAGGTGATCAACAAAACTCTTTTCACAGATCTACTGCTAGGGATATGTTGTGTTTTTTTTTTTATTTATTTTGGTTTGTTGGGTGGTTGGTTTGGTTGCTTTTCTTCTGAAATCTACTGTGTTAGAAGCGTGTATCTGATACTGCATATACTAAAACCCCACATAAGACACAGACGTGGAAAATTCCTTTCCAGCAACCAAAAAGATACATACTTCAAATATACACTTTAAAATTAGTCATCTTTTCTCATGAAATAACACCAGAAAAATCTCATACACACTTAAGTTATAAAAATAACAGCCAAATCCTTCCTTTTCTATACTGAGCATTTCTAACACCTATCCCACATTGTGCTGTGGACTATTTTTCTTCATATGCACCTATTCCTATCTACACACATACACAACCAATCACTAAGTTCCCTAAAATTCACATACATACCTGTCAGATAGAAAAAATAAAATGTTAATACCATAGATTACATGACTGTAGCCATATAAATGCTGACAAACCAGTCTAATCTACATGTCCCATGTTAAATTCTCCTGGATTTACATGTTTGTTTCATTCTCAGTTGTATCTCTGCTTCAAATTTAGCTTTCCAAGGCAAGACCTGTCTACTATTTCATATGGCAGTAGCTTGTATTGGCAGTAGCTGCATTAACCTATGAATTAACATCTCAGAGTAGTGAATCATATCTATTTTTTGCTAAAAATCTGTACCAGTGGATGAGCAGGACATAGGCTTTGGAAGATTAGAGAGGTCTTCTAGCAAAGAATTAATTTGTTAAGTCAAAAAAAGTTTAGATAGCTCCTATAGACACTTTATCAACCAGTAACAACAACAACAACGACAAAATCCTCTGTAAAAACTCACCCATTCCTGCTAGGAGCTTTGCTTTGGTCAAGAAGCAATGGAGTCACTCCAAATAATTTTAGGGTTGACAGGATGTCTAAGCATGGCCAACTTGCACTATACCAAAATATAGTAACAGATGTGTCCTTAAATGACTGGTCTGCCTGCTCCATTACATGTTCTTTTCCATTTCTGTCCTTTAGAACAATCATCCAACTCAAGCCAGAGGCTCTGATATTCAGGAATAGAGAGGGAATGGGGGTGTTTAGAAAAAAATATTAATATTTTAAAAGATTCTCAAAATGACGATGCTTAAACTATGCTTCTAACAGTGTTTTTAAATTTCTTTTAACTGTTATTTAGGTCATTAGTCGCCTGTAGTTATATTTTCACCTCATGATGTGCAATTTTCAGCTCTATTTCCCATTCTCCCCAGCTTTACAAATGCATTAATATTGTGTACATTGTTCTTGAGTAAATGCCTTCTGTGACAAGGCATTGCTTACTTTATAGCTTTTTTGATTCTACTTGGAAGACCTGTATACGGATCTACAGGTTTAACAAGTTGCATTACTCTAGTTGTGACAGCAGCTATTTGTTTCAAGATGTATTCTTTCTTCCAGTATCCAGGCTTTCTATCCTGTATAGGAGCACAGCTCAAGGGAACAGTTTCTGTCTGCACAGACTTCATTTTCCAGATTGTCCGTTTTGGTGGAAAACAACCGGAATAGATTTTCAGCCAGATTCCACTGATAAACATAATACAAAGGAAAATAACATAAATGTCAAGAGTTACTTAATTATAAGGACAAACCATCAAATCAATTCAGCAATACAAGTACATCTTATACGCAGCTCTCAGGTACCACTAAGCATAATGTTGTCAGAAAAAAATGAAGTCCTAGTTTATCAGCAAACTGGGCTTAATCTAAATCTGAATTTATGGAGGACCAGAATGTGTAGCCTCGTAGGTACTAGTCAAGAAAATGCAAAGGCACAGTTTGTGCAGTTTTGCCTATGATGATCTTCAAACAGCTCATATCAGGTCAGCTCCCCTGGTGCAAACCTGAAAGCTCAGGAAACGAAAAATGCTAGATGTCAGCATGTCTCATGAGCTTATGAGGCCATCTCAAAGGACACAGACTCTCTGAACACATTTCTTCTTCTATCTTCTTCTAAACTATACATACCAAGTAAGATTCACTTGTGACTTTCTGTTCTACCAAAGGAAAAAAAAAAAAAAAGGAGGGGTAAGTTACCCAATTAATTCCTACAATATGCCAGCAAGGTTGATAACTATCACAATTACATACAAAGAAAATGTTTGGCTCGTGCTGTAGAAAGTAGGATCATTTTATCTTGGGAACTTCCCACTCTTTCGTGCTTCTCAATAGCACACCAGATCATGTGTTTTTCAAAAACTTTCCCTAAACTTACGCTGCTACTTCCTTCATAGACTCTCCCTTACACTCATTGAAGAAGATTTAAAAAAAAAAAAAGTAAAAGTACGGATTTGAAAGAAAGCTATCAACAGGAAAAAAACAAAAGGTAAGTCTTGTCTGTCTTCCTGAAAACGTAGAGTCCAGGATGAAGCTCAGAGACAACACAGACATACTGTGACTTGAATGAAAACTGATTAAGCTTAAGCAGCTGCTTTCGAAAATTCCATCCCAAAATAATGATGCATCCTCATCATACAAAATTAACTTGGGAGACAAGTGTTTTAATACCTCTTACTCAACAAAAGCAATCTGGACCCCTCACGTCTCTCACACAGACCCAGACAAAAGAGGGTGGAGGAGGGCAGTTAGAATCACTGATGTTTGACAGAGGTATCATTGTCATGCCAACCCCTTCTGCACTCTTTTGAAGAGTTCTGGATACAAAGATCAAAGAAACATCCAACAGGAACGACGGATTCATCTCTTTACTGTTAGAAAAAATGTGGGGTCACATTTCTCTCCTAACCCACAATGATCTCTAGGACAGCACAGAGATATTGAGTACAAGACATTAAAAGAATCCAAACAATAATGCTCAATTAACGTTTTCAAATTAGATTTCTATTTCTGAAGTCACACAGTCAACAAAACCGTGCTAAAGGAAACTAATAACAAAAGAAATCAAATTCTCAAGAGAAATCCTCTGCAATTTATCAGCAAGATTACCTTTACCAGTCCTCACTTATCCCCAGGCAAGCTTACGCTAATGTGCTTTGTAACGCATTTCTTCTCCCTCCTTACAGCATTAAAGCATTCAAGGACTAAATACATCCATCCCACTACCTCCTGTCCAGGAAAACCATTCTCATTTCATCAGCTACTGAGAATAAGCCCCCACATGCCCACAACCAGACTCTTTGTTACTGATGCAGAAGTACTCAAGGAATTTTGCAGAGACCTCTCGGCCTGCTGCTGCCATTTTGGGGGTCAAAGCTGTTTAAAAACACGCAGACCCATAAGCTTCTATGACTGGTAAAGGAGGGTTCACATTCAACACAAGCTGCTACCTTTCCCAGAAACCATAGGAGGGGGCAGAGGAAGGAGGAATCAGTATGGACAACAATCTCATAATAAAACAAAGATTGAAGATATTTCACTTCTAAGACCAGAAAAGATGAGACAACCCAATTATCAGATAATATTAAATAGTTCTGATAAAGGAAACAATTTTTTATCTAAACTCCAAAGAAACCAAGAATTGCTGGATGATGAAAACAGAGCAGAGATGTCCTTGACCATTGTCATCAGGGGAAGCTAAGCTGTGTATCAACCATTTGGTCTTATTCAGCCTAAAAAGTCCAGTAAGGTATCACCCTATAAGCCTTTGCTGTTAACTAGAAAGCACATCCCAAGACAGACATCCTCTCTTTAATGGGATATTCGTCATCTGGCTTCATGATGCTGAAAAGACAGGAGTTAGTAGTAGGTATTTCCTGCATTTTGAAGGTCCAGTTCTCTGGCAATGTAAGTTGAATGAAATCAGATTTGCGATCCATCAATTCCTGCCACCCTTCTCCTCACTAGTTATACATTGCTTCTTCCTTTCCCATAACAGAATTGTGCAAGCAGAAGATAAATCAGTTCAAAAAGCTCAAAAATCCAGTCAGGGAAGGGAGGGAGAGGAGAAGAAGAGGGCGACTTGGAATCACAAGTGTTCAGGGAGGTATCACTGCCCCTTCTATCCTCAACTTCTGAAGAATGCAGAGTACACAAATCAAAAAGGCATCCAGCAGGGAAGCAGGAATTTGCCTCTGACAGCAGAATACATGCCACTTTTGCCTCACGGTGTTAAGGTCAACAATATTCCTCTCAAGATCTCTTACTGGACACTCCTACAACAAGCCAACCCAATCTCTTCCTGCTAACTCAAGTGCCAGAACCAGACACGCACCACTGTCAGCCTTCTCTTGACCACAAGGGCAAAAAGGTCTGGGCAAGGCTAAAAGACCTTCTTCTGTGCTCTGACTCCTTGGTTCCTGTTGTACACGTGCCTTCTGCTGGTGATCAAAACCCTCAGGCTTTCAGACAGACCACCTATGTGAGCTTTCCACACTGCATGATGGGAAGACTGCAACACTACTACATGCTGGGAGGGGGGCGAGTGCAGGAAGAGGGGGGACAGAAATATTTCCCTGTTACACTGGTTACACTGTAGACATTAGTACCAAGTCTTAATTAAAGTGCAGACATTATTTGAAGAGCCCAAAGACAAAGCACAGCATTAGACATCACAGATGCACCATGCTGAAAGACCAACAGTCCTGTTGCATCAAGAGCCATTGAACCTGCCTGACTGTAAGTACATCCAGGACAGCAGAACTATCCTCAGAAAGACACTCTGTCTACAAACAAGACCAGATTTGTCACAGAGATGTGCAGGGACTTCAGTTAAAACTTCTGTTAACGCACCAAAAGATTCAGGGAGTCAAAAAGATCCACAGAAATCCAACAGGAAGAAGAGACCTGATCTTACAGAACCAGTCAGTCTCCTAGATAAGGGAAAGCATCTTCTTCTTGAATCACGTTTTTTCCCATATAATAATCTCTGTTGAGATTAAAAAATGGAAACGGACATTGCTGAGACGGAAACAGATTAATCAGTTCCCCTTGAACAGCCACAAAGATTTTACCTTACCTTACTACCCTGAAGTTGAAAAAGCATATTAAGATATATAATTTGCATCAACTATACAATTTTTACCTATATGCATGTGCTGACAGCCTCAAAAAAAAAAAATCTGGTTTATGGCCTTCCCTTGAAATTCATCAGTTCTAAAGGTGACAACGTTAACTGACTCACTGTTAAAATTTTAGCAAATAAGTGAGATACAGTTGCAGTAACTTACTATTTAGGAAGAGATTTTCTCATTTAACCAACACGAATGCAGCAGAATCCTTGGAAAAAACGATACCCAGGAATGCTAGTTACTTCATACAAACCAAGCTCTGTCTTCTTGATCGTTTCACAAAGCAATGGCGATACTGGCTCTTTTTAAGCTCTGTATAAACAATCACCTAGAAGAAGGTTGTCAATATTTACTTTTGCCCTTTTTGTTTTCATTTAGAAGTCACCAAAATCTGACAGAGAGGGCAACAGATAAAACCCACTAATCCATCACTTGACTAAGTCAAATCCTCTGGAAAAAAAAAAAATGATAAAGAGCTGAAGAAGTTGGACTTCAGAAGTTATGAAAGCTGTAATTCTACAAAGCTACTGGCTACACACCACTAAGGGCTGCCTGAATCAATGACCCAGCACAGGTGCACATGAATACAAACAGAAATATATGCAAATTTTATAACAACATAAATGCTAATAGCAACATTTCAAAGCACTGTATTTAGTTTTCGCCTCATAACTCCCATTAAAGCTAATAGGGCTTGCACAGCTAGAATTCCATGCAACACACTGTACTGTGAGCTACGCAGTACATTTTCAGCAGAGTAATTGCCAGTAGGTACATGCACCAGTGCTCTGGCATCGGCGAAACTAAATTAGAAAGACTCGTAACTCAGGTAAACTCAGCTGCTGTGCAAGAAAGACTAACACGCTTTCCTTACTTGTCATTGGCCAGATGATAGAAGCGCTTGTTCACGCAAGCGACACACAGCAGGGATACAGCATCCAGATAGGAAAATATCTTCATCAGCATTTCTGATGGCATGCTGGAAAACGAGAAATGCTATTAGACTTGCCTGCAAATTCCAGAAATGACAATGGCAAAGAATTTTAACCCCGAAACTGAGCAAAAAGAAAAAGAGATAAAAACTACCAGTTTGAGTCCCAAGATGAAATCTCAACCTCAAGAGTTAATTCACAATGTTTGGGTTCTAATTTGTCTCTCTGATCTAAAACATGTGCTTGAAACGATTCATCACAACCTATTCAAGTGGCACAGGACATTCCCTGAAAAGGTATAGGTCTGCATTTTCATTAAACTTCAACCCAGCCTGACAAGAAAGTACCTCACTCAACTCCAGCCTCTCGCTGCTTGTACCATGATTTCACCACGCAGTCCATCAGCATTTCCCAGAACTGCGGATACTCACTCACCTCCTGACTGTGCTGTCAGCTCTCAGGATGCATCAGCACAGAAATGTCCCAGTCAAACAGTGGGATCATGCTACACCTCATCAAAATCTTCAAGCCACGTGTGCTCAGAGGTCTCACACAGCTTTAATTTACGTCAACAGAAAGATGTGAACTTCAAAGTAAGAGTTGTGTGACACCTTAAAAACATTAATGCTTCTGTGTGTCTCCCAGGCTGCCTGATGAACTGCAGGTGCCAGCCGCAAAATCCCACTTGTGATGTTTCTTTGCAGCCGAAGTAGAAGTGCAACAGAGCCTTCAGATAAGACACCATATTTTTTTTGTATTAACTGACAAACCCTTCCAGTAGTACCTGGTAACAGCACAGAGTTTAAAAAAGAATAAAAGTATTTTATACTCTACCTTTTTTAGAGCACAGTAAAATGATCAAATCAAAATCACCACTGAAAATACAAACCGCTGTGAAAGTCAATGCCTCAGCCATGCCTCTTTTTTCCAACTGTATCATTTAAAACATTTGCTGATTTATAATACTTTATTCCCGAACTATATAGATTTCAAGCACAGAATAATAATAATGTCAATACTCCAGGGTTTGTATTAAAACTCAGAAATTTAGTTGCACTAACAGAGAGGCAAGCATGCCAAAATTTGCGTAGTTATTTACGTGAAAGGATTCAAACAGTGTAAGCCCAAAGCAGTTACTGCATTTATTCCACAGAAAATTTAGCAATGATCCCTTTAAAAGCTACAAATTGGATAAAATAATATACTTGATCTCGAATTCTCAGCAGTAGTTTTCACACCCACATTATTTTTCCTTTGAAGGAAACTTTTTTCTCATCTTTCACACAAACCTAACAACATAAGGGATGGAACTGGCTATACAATGGGAAACAGAAAAATGACTAACACAGAAAGCTACAAATGTGTAAAACAAAGGAATTAATCTTCCCTATAAAATACTCTTAGGTGCTTTTTGTAGAAATGTAAAAGATCTTCAAAAAGAAAACAACTCACAACTATTTTAAAAAGTGCCCTTTCAATGTCAAATAGGGAGAGAAACATTCCCTCTGCAGCATGTTTGCAGCAGCCTCTTTCCTCCCCCTTATCTCACTCCACCATTCTAAGACTACCTATAAAAACCAAGAAGCATCAAGAGAAACATCAGGAGTTTAATTCCAAACTGGCTTTTCTGTACATAATACAATACGAATTTTTATTTTAAGGATCATCACATCCCATGACTTGCAGAGGAGTTGCTGAAGGCTTCATATGACTTGGGTCCTGAGGTCAACTCAGGATCCCAAAGTAGGTCAGGAAAGCAAATTTCCTTTTCAACTCGGAACATCTGACATGGAAATGTCCAATGCATGAACTTAATAACTGTACACAGTGAAAAAATTGCTTATACTCTGCGAGGGCTCTTATACTCTAACATTGAAGACATACTCACCTCTCAATGCACATATTAGGTTTGGGTTTTATGGGAGGTCTCCGATACAGACTTTTAATTTCTGCATTTACAGTTTCAGAACATTCCCCAGGCCTGGCAGCAAAGCTCCTCGATGTATTTCTGGAAAGTAAAAACTGTTAGGAGTCACATCATTATAAAATGAAGAAACATGCATATCATGCACATCTAGACACCACATCTCAGCTGAGACAGGATTGAGGGAACACATCACATGGTAACTCATTATTATCGGTTCACAACTTTGAACAGTTATCACCTAAAATATCAGGTAAAATACCTAAAATACGTGACATCGGGAAGATGTCAGATTTAAACTCACAGGTCTCTCTCCTGTGATTAATCTCTCACAGCAGTCAGAAGGGAATGACGCTGCACCACCAGGTCAGTTTGAATCCGGTAGAGATCTATTACACAGCTGCACCATTGCGGGCACCATAATCAAGATCCAGATAGACGCCCGCAATAAATCAGACTCCCTGTATTAATCTTCTGTTTTGCAACATTACTCCAGAGGCATTTTTGAGCCATCCAACTTTGCTAAGCTATTAGAAGATACCAAATAGAGCAATACCTTGATAGGTATCTCTCAAAAACTGCCATGGCTCAAAAAGAATTCCGTTGACTGTACAACAGAATCTCATTTGAAACGAGGCTCTATTCTCGCTTCAGACGTTCCCCAGCTAAAATACTAGCAGCTCGACAGGTAACTGTTAGTTCAACAGGAAAAATGGGTATCAAAGCTTTTATTGCTCATTTACACAATAATTTGGATACAAATTACTTTAAATAAAAAGTAACGTTGCATACTCCTAACAAAAAGTCTTAGAATCCAGCAGGCTATACGTTTTCCCAGTTTTCTGATAGAAAGAACCATATTATTTCTCGAACTATATAAAGAACTTCGAAGTTGTAATCACAAACACCATCTTCAAACCACACGCATATATTCAGATGGAGTTTCCATCTTCATCAAATCCTTACACTTAATACCCACTGATACCCCGTGATTCCACACAGCAGGCCCAACTCCCCATGTACTCTGTTAGTGCTCCATGGTTTGTAACGCCAGCTGGCTTTCTAACATCTGGTCAACCCTGCCATGGCTATCAGCAACCAACTAATGTCGGAGAAAAAAAATCTAATTTTGAAGCAAATGGGCACCACGTACATTTAATACATACTGTTCTTGATTTAGAATCAGTTTATGCTCAATGAAAAAAAAATCTAAAAAAAAAAAAAGAACAACTGTATCCTATGTTGTTGACTGTGCCATAAAAAAAAATCCCTAAAGTTTTTCTGGGAGCTGTTATAAACGTAACACAAAGACATACACATTTCAGTTTGGATGCCAAAATGTAATAGACTAACAAAATTAACAGCAACAAAAAAAGTAACCATATGTCAAATACACCCTGAAGGTCAAGCAAATGTTTTACTGATGGGTATTATTAACAAGCACATTTAGAAAATGAGATGAAGAACCAACCTGAATGAGTCCATAACAAACGGCATTTTTCAAAAGCCGTTAAAGGGATTTAGAAAAAAGTCCGGTTCAACAGCAGCAGAACTACCTCTATACCAACAAAGATGCTCTAGCTTGGAGGCACAACAACCTCAATTGCTATTTCATTACCTTTCAATTTGTAGGACTCAGTTTTGTACCACTATTTTGACTTTCATACCCTGCGGTACTTGCAATGTGAACATGTTTTTGTGGTTGCTGCTGTTGTTGTTTTGGGTTGGGGTTTTTTTGCATGCTGGTCATGGAACAAAACTATTTCAAAGAATGTCTAGGAAGCTGTAATTAGTGACAAAACCTGTCTGCTTCTCCAGATGTAGTAGTATACCTGTGGGTAAATACAAATGACAGCAATGTTTTGACATTACTTTATTCCTCTGCTACCAATTCCAAAGTCTTTTTAAAAGGTGGGTATAACCTATTTTGGTTACAGGTTAAAAAAACTGGGGAAGAATGAAACAGCTATTACAATGAAGATTATAGAAAAGGGTTGGTAGAAAAATCTCCTTTCTCGATTTTGCTTCTGAACTTGGTGCTTTGAATTTTTGAAAGCTGAGCCTGCACTGGAAGGATTAAGGAATCACACCTTCCCCAAAGAAGCCGTCCTGTTTGTTACAAAGGCCTGACTACCTTGGACATATAGCCCTTTTCTTGGCAGACTTGTGCAAATTACACTACTCCTCTCAGCTCAAGCACCTAGCCCAGGTTTAAGCCGCACTCCTGAGGGCAGCAACCGCAGAAAACTGCATGTTAAACCTTGGTTGTCTGCTACACCCGGGAAGGCCTGTGCAGCGCATCTCGGGGTGCATCGCACCCACTGAGCCATCCCAAAAACCCTCTTCGTGGCCGGGCAGGGCAGAGCACCCAGGCCATGAGGGAAGAGGCCAGAGCTTGCTGGTGAGCTCAGAGCTGGAAACGGGAGCCGTGAGGCTGGCGATGGGGAGCAATGGCAGGAAAGGGAGAACACCCCTCAGGACGGGCAGGGACACCACTTATTACCTGAGCCCTGCGGCGGCGGCAAAAGGGGCAAACAACCTCGGCGGAACGAGCCCGGCGGCACCAAGAGGAGCCGCCGCCACCGCCGCCGCCATGCCGCGTCCCCGCTGCCGCTGCGCCCTGCCGTGGACGGCCGCCATGCCCGGCTCGGCCACCTGAGGGCGGCCGTAGGGGCGGCGCTGGGCATGGCGGTCGCTGTAGTTGCTTTCCCCGGCGCCACGTCCAGCAGCGGGCGCAGGAGGGAGCTCGTTCAAACTACCGCTCCCAGGGCCCGCCGCCACCGCCTCCTCCTCTCGCAACCCGCTGAAAGATTTCCGCAGCGGCTATGGCGGGGCGCAGCTGGGAGGGCACCGGGGGCTCCTGAAGGGCTGCCGCCCGCCCTCAGCCGCCTCTGAGGGGTCCCCGCCCGCCGCGGAGCAGCCCCCGGGGAGAAAGTTTTCCCTCGGCTCCTCCGCCAGGCCTCGGGGGGAGCAGCGTGAAGCCGCCCGGGGTGCCTCGGCATGCTGCTCCCCACCGCCCTGGTGCGGGGCGGCGGGCAGCTGCGGGTCCCCCTGGGGAGATGGCCGCCGGCGCCGTGCCTGAGATGGCGGCGGCAGCCCCCCCTCAGCCCCTCTGCGCTGCTCCGGGGTGCCCAGGCGAGTGTATGGACGCAGGCGGGAGGGCTGGGAGCTGAAAAGTCTGGCCATGACAGCAAACACGTGTCGGTGCGAAGGGATCAAAAGGATGAGGCTCTGCTGTCGGCGGCTCGGAAAGGTAAGAGCTGTGGTCAGAGGTGAGGGGGTGCCCCGCAGCGCTTCCAGAGGCAGGCGCAGGGAGCATTGCCGCTGCCCCTTTGGTTGTACAGCCCCCGTACACGCCCACAGCTCGGAAACTGAAAAAGCCACAACTCTCAGAAAACCGACAGACTCCTTTTCCATCGTGTTGGTTGCAAACACTTCGGTGTAGGCACTGCTGAAGCAGAACTGAAATTCTGTGGCCTCTTCCAAACAGCTTGTTGACTGAGTGTATAAGTCAAATCCACACAAGGAGTAAGTTCTAGTAATTCCCCTTTTTAAAAGGAAAACCTTTCACACACAACCTGTTTTGATGCTGTTAAGCCAAGTTTACTTCCAGCACTTTGCCAAAGCGCTGTATCTGCTGCTGGTTTCTTTACAGGGGGCCCGGCACTTTCGCTCTTTAAATTCATTTCAGTGAAAGGTGACTCCTGCGCTGTCTCGGAAATTCCAGATTGAAAAAGTTTGTGGAAAGCATCTTCAGCTGATGATAATGTTTCAGGAAAAAAATGGTTTTTAATGTTTCCTCAATAATTTGCTCTTTGCTGCAAGGCATACTTTATCGCTTAAACAAATTAGTAGTTTCTTCCTCCTTCTCAAAGAGTACTTTGTGAATCTTGTTACTTTTTTTCACAGTTTATACTGACCCATTTACTAGTGCATTAAATCAAGTTACATTATAAATTGCAGTTGACAGTTTCAATAAATACATATTTTGGTCTAATATCCCTCCTTTTTATTGTTCATTTGATTGCAAGAAAATAAGAATACATAGTATAGAAATATAAACCTGTCTTTGATAACATCAAGACACTCCATGATATCTTAGTGATGAGGCATTATAGAAGCTGTGGTTGGGATTATTTTCTTCTGACAAAATGTTACTTGAGTAGTTTGAACTAATAGAAGAGCATGTATATAATAAAGGTATGCAAGTTTTACTTCCCAATGATCTAACTCTCACATTGTTTTATGTCTTATTTCAGTGAAAGAAGCTGGAAGAGACTTTACCTATTTTATTGTGGTGCTTGTTGGAATTGGTGTTACAGGTTATTTTTTAAATTGCTATTCTTTATCAGAAGATATTTTTCACTAATTCCAGATTAATTCTCATTCCATTTCTTCTTGTTTCTATTACAGGTGGTTTGTTCTATGTGATCTTTAAAGAGTTATTCTCTTCTTCTAGTCCAAGTAAGATCTATGGAGATGCCTTGGAGAAATGCAGATCTCATCCTGAGGTTGGTTTTTGAACATTAGTCATAGGTTTATGTTTCTCATTAATTACGGCCTCTCTTCAAGTCAAAAGTTTGCTTCTCATAAGCAAACCTACAGGAACATCCACACGGATGTTCAAACACCAGCAAGATCTGCCTATGCTTCTAGCTGGACAGAGCTGGGTCAGCTCTAAATCTGAACCTATTCTAGATTAATGCAAGCTCTGAGTCTGAATGAATTAGCATGCTAAAAGACAAGAGAGTGTAGCACAGCCCTACAGTGTCTGCCACTTCAAAGCATGTGTATCTGTAGGCACTTGCAGTGTTCTGCAGATTAGAGAGGCAACTGGTCTCAATTAAGATTTATGGATCTGTGTTGCTGACTTTCCTCAACACAGTTATTCTGCTGCAGCTTCGGTAGGGTTCTGTCATATGAAACACTGCATAAATATCAAGGAATTCAAACTCTTCACTTGAAACAGGGTTAACATTACTGTGGCTAATAGGAAAGGAGAAAGGGGACAGTCATACGGTCAGTCTCATAAGATAGCTAAATATAAACAAAAGTCAGTCCAAAACTAGACCACAAAAGTCAGTGCTTCAAACAAAACAAGAAAGGTGGGGAATAGCTTTGAAAAATTACCACAGGTGCCGCTGAGATGCCTGAAGTGACAAGTTCTTACTAGAAAAGAAATTAAGATTGCTTTAGAACAAGTTTGTAGAATTAAAACTCCTCTCCAGTAGTTACACCATGAAAGTACCCTTCCTTTCTAAGCAACTTGAAAGTAATTTTAAAACTAGGTTAATTTGGTCTGTCTTTATAGATCTGAAGAAGAAAATGCTTGAATTTCATAAACGGTGTTTCATAGATAAGGTGAAGGGCAGTTATTTGCATTTTAAGATTAAACTTCAGAACAGTCAGATAGTCTCTTGGAAAAGACATGAGCAAATATGCTTTTTTCCCCTTTTTACACAAAATGTCAGTAAAGTATAAAATACACAGCAAGAGAAGAGATTAAAATGTCTTAATGCCAGAGGATGTTACAAATGGAACATATTACTAGGCTTTATTGTAGGCATTTTGCATGTGATTGTAAAGGAAAAACACTGAAATAGAGTAATTTTTCCTGTGGTGTTTTCTTTCATAAACTATTGCATTCTTCTTGACGTATCAGACGCACAAGAGACAATTTGTTGAAATAATTGAAAGAAGATGCATTCACAGAAGGGACAAGAGCTGATGCTAGAATATCTGTTTGAATGTGATACCTTCTGACAACTCGAACCTCTTTTCTCTTGTAGATAATTGGTGTCTTTGGTGAACCCATTAAAGGTTATGGGGAGGCAACGCGAAGAGGAAGACGACAGCTTGTCAGGTGTTTGCCCCATACAGACAATAGTTTTTGCACAGCAGAGGCATTCTGGGACACATCACAGAAAGTCAGATCTAGATTACTGAACTATGTGACATACCCTGTCAATTCTGAGTGAAAATGAAAGGAATTGTTTGCAGTACGTCTTATGTGGTACACACCACTAAATACAGTGCACATGCAATATAAAATGCCAATTCCCTGTGCCTCAGAACAAGTAATGGCCAGCATGGTAGACATGGAGCACCTCGCTACAAGAAAAAAGAGGTTGAGTCTAAAGAGAGTAGTACAGAGGCACAGGCATACATCTGGGGAGCAGGGGTGAGACCGAAGTGTAGTGTGAAGTCCTCAAATAGAGTAAAATCACTCTTTGAAAAACGGTAGAGAGTTTTTCTTATGAAATAGCAGCTCTTAACAGGCCAGAAAGAGCAGGATAGGTTCCAACTTGGACTTTTAAGAATACAGCTTGCTCAATTTAAAGCTAGGCTGTGTCTAGCTGAGCAGGTGTAGTCATTGCAGTGAGTCTATTGTCCTGAGTTGACATGTAGCACTGACTGCCTGTTACTTATATTACTTTCTGGTACTCGAGGCCACATCTCTACTGCATATTTAACATAACAGTTCTCACCTAAACGTTTATGAGTGTATCAGTTATTCTCCGGTTGAGGTAAACAACAGAACTAATTCTTATAAAACAAATTCTCCCTGCAGTATAACCCAGCAGAGGCTTTGTCTTTATTATGTTCTT
This sequence comes from Cygnus olor, assembly GCF_009769625.2. NCBI lineage: Eukaryota > Metazoa > Chordata > Aves > Anseriformes > Anatidae > Cygnus > Cygnus olor. The sequence goes on along the minus strand of NC_049170.1, from coordinate 99,482,809 downwards.
TGACTTGAATTTATTCAATGAGGTTTCATACAGTGTGGGACACACAAGCCCAGCTATAAAATTTGAACGATGAAATTGAGATTATTTTTAGGAGGAGGATTTTTACTTTTGAACTGAAAATTTATCTTTTCACCAGACTGAAAAAGTGTTTAAAGTGGAGCTGCTAAATGAAAAGAATATCAATAAAAAATTTAAGCATGTCTGTAAACTATGTGAATAAGTAATTGTACTATCATCTTTCCTAGTATTTCATTTCCACTTTCCATTTGAAAGTTTCATATTCTAAAGAACTTTTTGAGCTCAAAACTTGATCAGATTGTAGAGCTCAAGTCTGTGATAAAAGGATGACCTTAAATGTCTCAAAAATACAGTTTTTCTGTGCATGGACATCTTGAATGTGAATTTGCTGCAATGAGACTTCATTCATCTTTGTCCTTTGTAACCCACCATGTCACCTTAAACCGTATTCAAAGTGATCATTAATTCACAGTGTGTTATCTGGATTTGATTGGTGGAAAGAAAAGCTTGGAACTGTGCAGCAGTTAGTAATTTCAGTAGGAAACCTAAACTGGCAGCGTAATTCTAGATTGACCATTAGTTTCTGGAGGTGGTCACTTGGAAAGTGGTTTGACCTTTCTGTTTATCTAGTATTTGACCTGACTGTAACTGAAATACCAGCACTTAGGCTGGAGGTCTGAAATGAAATGTCAAAGTTACGCAACTTCTATAGAATGAAATTATTGCCGGAATATGTGAAGTATATAGTAAACTATTTTGTGGTGAATTAACCAACCTAGTATCTGAGTTGACAAAGCGTTCTTTGCATGTTTTGCATGAGTTTTGAGGGGAGGACTGCAGCGAGAACATGTAAGCACCTCAACTGTTAACCATCAGCTGCTAACTAGTTCTCTCTTCTAACTCTCCACTACTCCTTATACGCCCACAGTAAAGCTTGGGAAGAGAAGAAGGAACCCATGGTAGCATAAGGACTGCACTGGAATACACTTTCTCACAAAAGTAGTTAAGCAGCTCCTCTCTAAATAAGAAGCTGAAATTTGAAGTTTAACTAGCTATCCTGTCTGGGTGGGTTGTTTTTTTTGTTTTGTTTTGCTGTTTTTAGTCATGTTGAATACGTAAAGGATGGACTGAAACATATGCGTTTGAAGTTCTATATTGAGGGCTCTGAACCAGGAAAGCGGGGAACGGTCCATGTGGAAGTCAAAGAGGTATGTACAATTGCTTGATATAGCTGACAAGCCTAATCTTGGATTTAAACTACCAAAGAGAAAAAAAAAAAACAGAGCCTGAAAGAGTTTTCCTCATTACAGAATCCTGAGGGAGGAAAACCTGAAGTCCGTTACATATTTGTGGACGTTGACACCTATCCTAGAAGAACCATTATCATTGAAGACAACAGATAGCCGGTGATCAAAGTTGCTGCTTCATCTTACTCACTGTTGAATGATACCGGTGTAAGCAGTCTACATAGGAATTGTTTGGTGTTCTTGATCATATCTTGCAGATTTGGAGTTAAATACAGGAAGTAACCTCTCAGGGCCTCCATTAAAGTCTCTCATAACAACAGATCCAGAATTTGTGGTGAAACCAATGAAAAATAGTAGAGCCATCACTTATGGCAAGTACTTTTGAAATAGGAAAATAATGGCTCATAATAAACTGTTTAATGCTGGATAATTCTATTTAACACCTAAAATCTGAGACTTTCAAGGTTTCAGGTTTAGGTGGGGAGTTTCTTGTCTTCCTTTGCTTGGATTTCCCACTAGCACTGCAATAAAGAAAGTGGTATTTGAAATGCAGACAAATACTGTTTTCATTCTGGATGCGTTTGTAGATAATTTATGTTAGTGTGTAAAGGAGATCTAGCCCAAATGCATCTAAGAATATGAATTTTGGAGACCCACACCCATGACAAATGACTAAACATAAAGACTCCAATACTGGTATCTTGTAAACAAGTTATCAGCACCTGTACTGTCTGCTCCTTTCAAGGTCTGCCACCCTGCTCCACTGAGTAATGACAAGAGGTGCTCCGCACTGCCAACACTTTTTTCTTTAACATAACTAATCTACATCTTCCAGGAATTAGATTCGTGTAATTTTACCCAAAATCAAAAGCTCAACTCATGACCAAATTTATCTCTTGGGTTTCTTCATTAGTGCCACATGGCAGTTATTAAGCATAATTGTGTATTAATGAGCCTCAATTGTGTCTGTCAAGTGGCACCATCTGAAAACTTCCAAGCTTTAGTGTCTTACGTTTAAGCATTTTCTTAAACACCAACTAATGAATTTTTCTGTGGTTATCTATATATAATACGAGCTTTTTAGTTCACTAGTTGTTTATCCCTAAATTAATATACACTGATGTTTAGCTTCATTCAGTGGCACATTTGGGTTGTTCTAAAGTTCATACAGTATTCCCTCATACAAATACCGCAGAGAGACATTTAGTAGTACTTTACTGCCCTCCCATTCAGTTTCCAGTAATCTCATCTGAGTAGCCCTAATAACTACACGTAATACTTTTTTAGACCTGGATCGTTTTACTTTATATTAAGTGTTGCAACTTTAGCTTCAGTCAGATCCTCATATTGTTTGAAAGTATTCAATGAAAAGGAATCCCCCATTTATTCCAACTCTCTGAGTGTAATAGAGAAGAAAAGCATGTTATAGCAAAGCAGCTACCAATGTCAATCTATGATAAAGTGCAAGGTATTTTGGAGTTTCTACATTGTACAGAATATAACTGACTTCTGCTGTGCCAGCCAAAGGGAGTTTTACAAAACTAACATCTGTTCAGACTGATCAAAGTGATTCCATATCTGTCAGTTTCAGCAGAGTGATAAATTTGCCTGATTTTTTATCTATTAATGGATAATAAAAGACCAAAGAGTCTTTTACTCATAGTCAAAAGCTACAGAAGTCACTGTGGTTCCCTGCTGAAAGTATGAGAAACCATTCTGGTACTTGTTAAGAAGTAACTCCAACAAACTTTTAATTTTCACCCACAGTTATTGACATCATAAATGTCAATCTGGAAAGGTTTCTTTAAACAATGAAAGCAACTATTGCCCCCTTCATGTTATTTTTGTGAAAGTAATAGTTATTAATACGTTTTAGTGTTGCTTATGACTCTTCCTAATTCTTAGCATTGCACTTTACCAAAACCTATAACCAAGTACAAAGAAAAAAAAATGAAAAATCAGAGGCCCTCTGTTTCATTGCGTACTGCTGCAGTAGTGACTGATAGCATTGCATGCCATGTTTAAGTCCAGTTGCTGTAAACATGTGTCGCACATGGCAGTTACTGAAAACTACTTATGCAAGAGTTTTGTCATAAATACAAGACAGAGAAGTTAAGAGCATATCAGAAATACTGCAAGCTATATAATTGTACAACTTAATATTAAGCTTACTAGCCTTAAGCCCGTGCTATACCTTGATAAAAATGTACTCATTCTTCAACTTTTATGAAACAGGACTATATCAAAATACACAGTTTAGGATAGAAAACTTGATGTTGTTTTTGCCCCTCCTTTATGAATTTCTTCCATCTCAAACTGCCTGAAAGACGTTGTAAATTTCCATGTCAACAACAGAATTGACAGGCTAGATTTTTTTCCTGTATCTCCACATTCCAGCTTTGCTCTCCCATTAATCTGAATGTGGCTTGTTTTCAGTGGGCTTCACTACTGGGGAAAGTAGTATTTCCTAAAGCAAGATGTAAACAACTTTTTAGAGTAAATGGTATGGTAAAAACAATGTGTCAAATCCAGTCCTTGAGGAAAAAAATAAATCAAGTGTCACGCCTCAAAAGAAAGACATTAAAATAAAAACAGTGAAGAAAAAACAGCTGTTTAGGTTTACTTTTGTCTTGTTTTAGAGCCTTGTTTGCAGTGAAGAAAGAAACTGTCAGGACTAGAAGCTTTCTGGGAAGGAAAAGATTCTGACCTTGCATAATGATTTTCCAACAGTGGAATTACAAGAAATACTTTATTAGACTCGTGGTAGAACAGCAAGAGTTGGCCATTAGGTTAATGTCTACATTTGGCTTCAGCTCTAGAGAAAACAGTGTGATTATTTACAAACAAATTTCCATATATTTTTTTCAGTAGTAAGGAATTCCTAGCTTACATAAAAATACAACGGTTTTCAAGGCTTGTGTGAAAGAGCTATTTGAGAATCTGCATTGCCTGGTCACTGTGAGACATCAGAATGGAAGTTGTGAGAGTTGTCTTAAAAGGACTTGGTACCCTTGTCATATGTTGGCATTTGTGTCAGACATCAATATTTTGTGCTGTAGCTGGGAATAAATGCTACAGTTCCAGGTGTCAGAAAAAGTCTTTGCAAAGTCAAAATAATGAATCTGTCTGGTACTTTGGCAACCAGTCTAGACCTATACAAGAAAAATGGAGACAGAACATAACTGGCAATGAGGAAGAGACAGACGCACAAGTATAATTTAAAAGGCACAGGTGGACGTAGAATGTCTAAAAGCAAAGTGCCAACCTCTGGTTTATGCACCACATTTCAAGAAACGAGAATCCAGAAAATCATGTCAGGTGATTACTTTCAAACTAATTTTTGTTTAGGTTATCCCCAATATTACAGGGTTATAAATAAAATGTTTCTTATCCTGTACTTACATGGAGTGTACTGTTGTCATTTCCAGAACTCATCTCACTCCTGTGAAGTTGCAGGGAAGCAGGTGTGTGAGTGCATTTGCTCAAAGCAGCAGGATACACAGCTATGGTGGCACCCACGAACAAAATTATAGCAAGTGCCAGTTACTTTCTGATGTGAAACTTGTCATGCTACTGTGGAAAAAATAACTGCCAGGAAGTCAGAGCCAAAACAGTAACATTTTCCTGGAAATTAAACACATTAAATTTTGACTGTTGCAGAGTTAATAAAAATGTATATGCACAAAACCCCATTCTCCTTTAGGAAGAAAAAAGCACTTCACCCACGAGTGAAATGCTGTTTTTCCAGAAACACCGTATGACAGATTATTCAAAATTTGAGGTAGGTATGCAACTTGGTCTTTACCATCTCATCCCTTATTTTTGTGAAATCATTTTGTGAAATCCCTCATTTTTGTGATGCCCAAACTTGTGTATGTAGAACAGGCAGCCAACAGCCTTAGAACCGGTTTGTGGGAATAACAAAACCACGCTGTTACATGGGGGCCTTTGTTTGAGTCTAGGTTCCATGTTTGTGTACGTGTTGTATTGTGACAGAAAAAAAAATACACTTTCAGATAATTAAGTTTGTTAAAACTTTAAAATATCAAAAACTGACTACCTGGCTACTCTTTAGTTAAGCTTCAGTAAACAGAAGTTCAGACTGATGGAAATAACATGTACAGAAGCTTATAATTATCTACAAAAGGAGATGACAGTACCTCTAACAGAAAATATCAGGTGTTTAATAGAAAATGCCAGTTTTATTTTTTTCTGGCCCTTCTTACACACCCTTTCCCTGAGGTGACCACCCATGGCTGCGAGTCCCGGCCCTGCCCTGTGGTGGGGCCCTTGGAGCCGGCTGCATCTGCCATGGGGCAGCCCAGGCCTCACCTCATGGAGCCCTGCTTTACCAAATCTGAGGGCTCATTTTCACCTCTCTGTTAGCTTAAGACATGAATGTCTCCCCTAACATACCATCCCACCACACACACAATTATCTAGCTGAAATTTAACGGGACTTTAAACTTGAGCACCCTGGGGACCTCACTGCCACGTGCCGCTAAGGCCAGCATTGTTCAGGGTTCACAGGCATTCCTTCCCAGCAGTGGTGTGGTACCCACCTGGCCCGTTAACGATGTCTTCTCTAACTCCAAATCACGTACACATCTCTGCCACCACATCTTAAAACCTCCTGGTATTGTGCAGGGAAACCTTGGCAGAATAATCATGTTTATCCAACCTCCATTTAATTACAATTCCTCTTTATCTGAATCACAGTTAGGTTCTCTAACATGAATTAGCTTCTTGTATTACTTGCCACAATTAACTCTATTAACTTTCACTCATCCAAGTGCATTTTCACTTTTTATAGGAACAGATTGTTTCACAATTTCGATCCTAATTCTTTTTTTTTTCTCTAAAATTGTAACAATTTCAGCCATAGCAATGTCTTATTATAGCTGTTTTACACACATATTGAGTATCCGGCTATATTCCCCAAAATCTGGTTTGCTTCATTAATGTTACAAGTCATACTGGAGCTAGAAGTGAATTGGTATTTTGTATGCTGTCTGGGACTGTCTGTTAACCTGTATGTATTAACACTGACCCAAAGTCCAGTGGAGAAGCACAGATTTTCAGAATGCCACTAGTCACTTTCTGGCATGATATTTAGCAAGTTGTGTGCACCATAGTCAAGTGTGTGACACTGAAAAGGATAAATATGGGAGGGAAAAATACCAGAGACATCTCAAGAATTAAACCAGAAAGCAGCCTTCTATCAGCCATCTTGGGCATAAAAGCCCCATAATGAGCCACAGCTGTTTTTCCCTGAAAACATCCATGAAAGATGTTCTACTTTACTATTTTTTGTATTCTTCCCACTTCTTTTCCCTGAATTTCTCTTTTAACACATCTTCAGGAGTCCTGCCAGCCTCTACATTTATTTCTCTTTTTACTCAAAATATTATGCCTTGCTTCTATGTCTGCATTTCTCTTCTTTACCTATATTTAAGTTAGCAAAATGAAAGATGAGGAAGAAATATTACACCTTTGGTTTCCAAGGTATCTAGAGCTGACAGCTTTTCTCCTCTGCCTTTATCCAACTTTTCCATCACGCTGACTCATTTAAAAGGTGGTATGAAATCTTATGTCCAGCACCCCATCCAAATCTCTAACCACTAACATCTAGAAAAGCTCCAGATGTGCCTCAGTAGAAAATACTTCAAGGGGAATCAGAAAGGAGAAATCAAACAAGCACTACAAGTGTGTGATTCATGCTAAGATCAGAGCCAGTCAACTCTGAGTCTTTTCTCCTGTGTTGAGTGAATCGGCAGTTTGTCCTTGATAATCCCTCGCTCCATCCTGCATTGTAATGATAAAGGCTGGAAAAATACTGCTGCATTTGGTGATGTCTTCAGCCTTTGGGACAGAATAACAACATGAAAGTATTACTTTTGTATTTTTGTAAAAACATACGTTTCACATTGAAAATACTAACTCTAAACCAACTGCTAATTACAGTCAGCCCAGTTTACCTACAGGCTAGCCATCGTGGTATGCCACACACAAGTGACATGACAATGACTTTCTTTTCATGAACAACTGGCCTTGTGTTTCCTAAATTCTGTTTCCAAAGGAAAACTAATATTCTTAAAAATGAAGTCATCAGAATGTCAAGAAAATTAGTATGTACTCCACAGAGTGAAGTCTAGATATTTACATTTAACACACATTGTCAGGCAGTGCTGTAATCACTGAGCAATCTTCCTGTGCGTGAGTATTAAATACTTGCGCTATATGCCCAATCTTGTAGTTTCATTAATGTACTTTGTCATAAAGATCAGGAGAAACCAGCACAAACAGATCCATGCTGAGGTCATTACAATGAGTTATAAATGGTTTTGCTCTGTGTCCACTGACATCATACCCGTGGGAGTTTCTACCTTTGAAACAGCAGACATTAGGTGGCTTCTAAAACCCATGTTTTATTCAGTCTCGGAACCTTGGTGAAGTTTCCCATCTCTAATTCAAGGGTCATTCATCTCTTCTCTGGTAATAAGAGTTAGTTTGCTGGAGGCCAGTTGCAGGCTGCTCTATCACATCTCTGTGCACTGCTCAGGTTCCTCAGGTCATGCTTTCTGCAGCCATTCACTGTGTGACTCCATGCAGCTCGCACTGGGATTTTAAAGACAAGAAATAGCACGGATATTTTTGGAACTGCCTATAAATCACTGCTGCAACACACAGGGTTACACTTGCACACTGAAATAATTTATTTCGTAGAAATAAGGGCTTGTGAGTAATGATACAGACATTTTCAGCATCCCAGCAAACAGTAACAAGCACAGCACTGGGACTCAGGAAACACTGATTCTAAGCTAAGTTCTGTCAGTCATCCATTCTGGGGGCCTAGAATAAGTGTTTTTCTCTTCCTCTGCTACAATAATCATCTGCCTCAAATGAGTACTGTAAGAAGCAGTTAATGAATTCAGGTTTCACAAAGCCTGAATAAGCTCATACACCCTGCTCAGAAACCCAAGGAGACCAGTTTTCAGAAAACCCTGAGCCCCCTTTTTTAGACACACTTCAAGGCAGGTACTCCAAAGCATTTTTCCAGAATGAAAGTATCATCACTTCTGGCTATTAAAGTGGTAAGTCATGAAGTGATAACAAAATATGTCATGACAGAGTAAAAAATAAATTAAAAAATCACAATATCAATCTTTTTTTCTTTTGCCACACCTCACAAACTACATGATTATACAGAAAATTTTCATAGGAAACCAATAGTGTTAGCTCTGATAACAAAGAACTGAATGGTTCAGTGCCCCAATCTTGTTTTATCCTGGATATCCTGTGTCCCTGCACTGCAGTTAATCTCCATTTTTAGTAACAACCTCCTCACACTTGAAAAGACTGTGACAAGAAGAAGAAGCTCACTTTTAAGCCCAGATTAAAAAAAAATAAAAATAAAAATACAACAACAAGAAAACAACAACAAACACACAAAGCAGAACAAAAAAAAAAAAAGTTTTATGCATAACAGAGCTAAAGCCATCACTCTAGGAAAGTACAGATTTCTTTATGCATATAAAGACTAAATTCAGCTTTCTTCTGATACAAACGGGAGCCCTAGTATTGCATACCATGAGTAGTAGCACACACATCACTCCACAATACAATAGGCTGCACAAATAATAGCAATTAAAAGTAATTGAACTGCCACCTACAGTAAGTGATAACACTGTGATTTACAAAATGTGATCTGGAATACTATTTTAGGTCTAACCACCATGCATTTTAAACTCTTTTTAAGTTTAACATCTCATAAAGATCTCTTTCACTAATCCAATGGGCCTGGGGAGCAGGTAAGGGCTGGAACACAGCTCCTAGCCTCCATCTGCAGGAGCAGAGCATGGTGATGGTGAACAGGAGTCCCTTATGAACAGAACTACCCTCAGTGTGAAGCAGGGAGCAAATCAGGTCTGGAAACATGGTCCAGCTGAAGGCATGCATATTACCTTTCACTGCAAGTGGTCTAACAAGTAGACTGTGGGGGATTTTGCTCCCTCATCTGAATTTAGTGGATGTTGTGAAGCACTTGCAAACAGAAATTTGCAGGTTCATGTCTTGGACATGCATCTCATAGACCTTAATCTACAGCTGGTTCAGCCCCAGAAGGATTACACAGATGGTCCCTGTGGTCTGTGCACCCAAACTAACCAGCACTTTGCAGCAAATGGCTGGGGAACAATCCACAAACTCAAGTGTGTTGGCAGTGAACAATTTATTTGTAAGAATGAGCAAGCATGTGGGACCAATAAAACAAAAATCTGCTCACCTGTACTTCACAAGCAAAAAGGACAGTAGTAACTGATGAATATCTCTTCACTGGCAGGTCCAGCCCCATCGCACCTGGCTCTCATTTAACGTTTGCTTACAAGTTAATGGAAATAAGTTGGAACACATAAGACTTCAAAGAATTTGTAGTCAATACTTAAAACTTTTACGTGATTTCATGTCCATATGTGTTAATTAAACTTCCTAAGAGTTTTCATAATAGGGTCTCACAAGTCATGGAAAAACGCCACTAAGTTGACAGCAGATCTGAATTGATTCTGTTCATGCGACAAAAATAGCAGATGTAGCAGATTTCCTAATTATTTCCTAATACTGAACTTTATTAAGAGAACATAAATAATATCTATTTCCCATTTCTAAGTCCATTCACTTTTCTCTTGGCCTGCTAGAACATTCCATCTACAGTCTCTCCGGATTTGAAGGAACAGCAATCAACATCAGTGAGTCTGTGTGTAACTGCAGAGAATACACACTCCCTCAGCTTCTGCCATCATTTGTAGTTTAGCACCACCTTCCTATACACCAAAGAATGACAACTTTGCACTGCAAGATCTTTTGGCACGAAGCCTTTGTACAAAAGCAAAGAATAAGCAAAATTCCAAAAAAAAAAAGTGGTGGTTGTGTCCCTATCTGTTTTAATTACTAGACATGTTTAATAATGAGATGGTGTTTTCCACCCTCAGCAATTTTTAGACTCTATCCCACAGACCAGCACTCACAGACCAGCATGTTAGTTATGACAGCCCTATGGATAGCTGTAGATCTGTGTTGTCATGGTTTAGGGCCCATGGCTTAGGTTTCCAAGTCATGAAAACTGAAGTTTCTAATGCAATATATAGGTGAAGTTTATGCTGAGTTTTAGCATATATTAGTATTGAGAAAGAGATTGTGAGTGCCTAATCTGAACATAGTACATTTGTTCAACATTCAAGGTAACAAGTTTCAACCTGTTTTCTACATTTCATCATAAACAACTGTTAAGGAAAGTTTCAGTGAGTCCTTTAAAAACAAACAGGATTGGTAACTATAGTTCACAGTAGAAATACTTTCATAATCCAAGGAGGTGTTATGAAAAACAGTAGGGCAGTAGGGGTGACAGATATAGGGGCAACTGACCTGCATTAGAGTCAAAGACAAGCCCATACCTCAAAGAAAATTCAAGACAAGCTTCCAGATATTTATTTTATTTTTTTTTTACAATGCATTCTTCAGTATTCCCTTTGGCATGTTCCCCAGCTTGCCCTCACTTGCATGGGGCATGTCTAGGATCAACTAGCCAAGAATAAGCTTAATCACAAAATTACCCTACAGTCACCCTCTACAAAACCTACTTTTAGGCTGAGCTCCTTATCTTGTCACTCAGAAGCTGCACATACCCCCATGACATGACCTCTTTTACAGAAGTCTCACAAGTTGATACTTCAAAAAACAAGAGGTTTGTAGACTTTTGCTTGGTTTGGTCCTTCACTTCCTTTATGACAGTGTCTGCATTTACATCTGCTTACTCTGGGCAGCAACTTCTGATCAATGATAAGAAAGGTGATAGATGATAAACGATAAATACGTGTCAGCCTTTAAAATCTTTCCCAAATGCCACACGTGAATCAGTGTGTCCTTTTTGGAGACACTCTCAAGAAAATGCATGAAAATGAGTCTTATAATGTGGGTTAGTTTAATTTCTTTACACTTTTGTGTAGGTATTCTCATTAAGAATTCAAAAGTTAAAGTGGCTTTAATTTAATTTATTTCATTTCTAAGGAGAAATAAAGCAGATCAAATTAAAGACGCTGTAATTCTAACAGCATCCACGTAATACCGTGTAGTGGAGTTTAATTCATCCCTTTTCAATTCTCAGTTTGGATTGCATTTTCAGTGCGTCCCTGAGAAGGCAAATGACAAATGCATTACTGTTTGAAAAGTGTCTTGATAGCATGCAGTGTTAAACAGATAGGTATTATTTTCTTGTTCCAATTAATGGAGCGTGGAAATATTTCCATAGACATTGCTACTCAATAGAGACAACTACATAAACAGATCTCTGTTTTTATCTGACATGTATATTTGATGGTTTTGTTAAAATTTGAATTTGATTTTTATTTCATCCAGACTTTGCATAGAAAATGTATTATATCAGAAGGTTCTGTTAACTCTGTATGATATTTACACTCGCAGAAATAATGTATATGAAAAGCAGTAAACAAATTTACTCCTACTTACAAGGAAAAACATTTTTAGGTGCCTGTACTTCCCTTGTCTCTCCAGACCTCCTCAGACACCAAGCCTTGTCTCTCAGATAATCTCTCTCAGATGCCTCACCGTCAGATCAAAAGCAGCCGTATGTGGGATAGGTAGCTCAAAGCCATGGGGAGGACTAAGCACCATGATGTTTTCCAGTTAAAATGTTAATATAACCCGTTCATTAAATTGATTGGGGCAGGCTTTGCAAAGCATTAGCACTGTAGATGAGCCAGTGGGTATCTCAGGGGTGTTATCACTGAATAGCAAGCCCTTTACAGCCCTTCAAAAAAGCCCATCAAAAGCCACAGGCCCAGAAAGCCTGGTCCACAAGGCAGGCTGGCTTACCTGGCAGGCAGTGATTCTCCATCTTCCTCCATCTTGAGATGTTTCCACAGCCAGTGTGTGCGCAATAGTCGGCATTGCTGGCAGAGCCATGGCCTGGCTGTCCACACAAAGGGGGAAAGGAGCACCTGCAGACTTGGAGGCCTCATGGAAGGGGCATGGAATGGGGTCTGTGGGCCACCCAGGAGAAATCAAGTCCAGTCTGAAGCAGAAAAGAGAGAAAAATGGGAGCTGCGGACTCAATCACTTCAATTTATTTATTTGTTTGTTTATTTATTTATTTTTCAGTGTAATCTATCTTCCCTCATGAATTCTACCTCAAATGTACTAGCCTGATGAAAACATTAGTTCACCGAGCAGTTTTCCATCTTTCAGGCAACCAAATTTCACAGTTAGCTCCCTGAACATAGCATTTGTGTGAAAACTGTGCTACTAAAGATGTTCTCTTTGTGTTTTAGCTCCTGCACTTCAAATTCGACGTTATAGCTGCATGGGAAATCTGAACAGAATGAAAAGCATACAGAGAGAACAGAAGGTGCAAGGTATTAGCAATTATTGTTTGATGACACAAAGTGACAGCGCCAACTATAAAAGCTAGAAAATCATGTTTACAGTTGTTTAACAACTTGGAATTAAATTTTACACAATGAGCATCTGCTCTCAGCCAATTTTCCCCCACACTCCTTCACCAAAAGCTTCCGCCAAGATAGCTTGCCTGTTTCTAGGGCCACGGAGGAACAAACACCTCCAAATGTCTCCGTTTCTCCTCTGCCTAATCCAAAATACCAAGACCCTCTTCTGGCAGCTCTAGCAACCTCCAATTTGAAGCAGGGTTTTTGAATTTGCCTGCAGACAGCTTCTGCCATAGAGACGTGGCCTTTTATCCCCACAAAAATGTAGGCAAATTTTGCCAATACACAAAAAAAATGATGGTAATCCTTGTTTACTTCCTACAGGCCAATACCATACCCTCTGTCCCTGGTTATCCCACATTAACCAGGCCTGGGCAGCCGTCTCTGGTCACGGCACCATCAAAAACCTGGGATGCCCAAGTCCAGGCACCCCAAGGTCAGCATTCTGCCACAGCTGCTGGATCACGTCCCTGTGGATGTCCCATGGGGCAGCCTCGGAGCCTGGCATATGGCCTCTCCCCCAGCCATCTCACCCTTTCCTCCGGGCTTGATCGCAAGCAACAGGGAATAGCTTTCTCAGAAAACTTTTCCATCGTGCTTTTAGAATCTAACATCTGACTTCTTATCCTTGACTAAGACTTCTCTGCATGCTGACAGATCTTCATGTCCTCTATGCTTGGGATGGTGAAGTGAGATGAGCAACTTGCCACTGAATCTGTGGTGGGGCTAACTGCAGTTGTGTGGCCACAAAGTCCAGTGGCCAGACCCGAGGTGGACACCATGGGGTGCCTGGGTCCAGGGCTCAGCCCCACCACTCAGGTACCCAGGAGATGGCTCCTGAATTAACACGGAGCAGTGAGATCATGATACAGAGAGGAATATCAATAACTAAAAAGAGTTATAGAAATGTATTCCAGTGTAGAGTTGCTCTTTTCTATCCTCCTATACATTGAGAGCACTGGCTACTTGACCTCAATAACTGCAGCAGCACCAGCAGATATCTCTGGTAGGGCTGGCAGATCTGATTTAATTCACACATCCCACCTTCTTCTGGGGATGTCCTTCAGCCACTGTCACTCAGTTACACCCAGTCATGTCCATAAACCCTTAGATCTTTCCTATCACCTTGGGAACAGTGATAAGCACAGGCTGGAGCAGAGGTCTGTAGCAACGGAAAAGGATGTTTTTCCTAAGGTGTTTAGCAGCAGCTCTTATCTAATGTTGGCAAAGCCCCGTACAGTGGTAGCAGTTGAAAAATAGAAAGGAAAAAAAAAAAAGGCTAAGGTCACCCAAGGTATTTAACTCATGTGGACTGTGCTTCTGCAGCTATGCTGGGGAGGAGGCTGCCAGCAGAGAGTGGTGAGGACCCACGGGGACCATCACCTCATCCTTTGATACACTTGGGTCAGGAGGGGATTTATTTCTACGGCCTAACAACTGAAACTCCTTAGTTTTAAGCCCAGCTCAGACTCACTAAATCCACTCTGATGCCTTTAAGAAGCCTCTTCTTCTGTTTCAGAGTTCCCACTGTAGTAACTAGATTAATCGATGTTTACACAGAGCTTTGTGATGGAAAGGCTTGCCAAAATGCATTCTGTAGATTTAGCACAGTTAGGACTAACAGATTGGAGTAAGGAGATATTTATGGTTCCTCATTTAGCAAAATACTTGATAGCATGTTTAAAATTAAAGGCTTAGGATAAGAACTCCACTAATTTCAAGCCTAACTTTATTGAGTTCATATGCAAGACAAGCAATTTTCCAAGTTGGTATGCATGCCAGTTTTCAAAAATAAAAAATAAAAAAATTAAAGGTGTAAGCAATGTACTCTTTATTTTTTAGTCATCTGTAAATCATACTGAAAATATATCTGAGTTACTTTGCATAAATAATTAGTAGAAGTATATTGGGAAATTTTAAGTGTTTGGAGGCAGATGCCTCTTCTACATCCCTGAAGAAAAATTGAGAATAAAAGCATCTTTAACAATTTAGAACAGATGGTAGGGCAATAAAAGTGCTGAACAGCTAGAAAGCAAGCATCAGAAAATGACATCCATCAGAAAAGAGCCCATAGAAGTAAGATACACAAACACATATATGAGAGAGAAGTGACCTAAGACTCCCAGTCTTTTTGGTCTATCTGTTGCCAGTCTGCAACTGAGTGATGAACAAAACATACTGGGAGCTGCGTTCCTGGAAAGATAGCCAGTCATAATCAGCAATTATCCCTCATTAGCAGCAGCGGTTGCATGCACTACTGATTTCTTCACTTACCAATGCTGAGAAAAGTGAGCATTTTTCACTGCAAATTCAAAATATCCCATTACACACCCTGAAGAACTGGTTTCCCTGCTCTCTGCCATTTTCTGCTCTGACTCGCCCCACTAACACTTCCCTGCAGAAGGGAAAGGGGCCAGGCTTCCTGGTGTGTGCAGTCACTGGCAATATTCGGCACCTGGTGCTCTCACCTGTGCTCCTCAGTGACTTCGGGATACAATTGTCTGCCTTCGGGCTACTGCCTGACCTTCTGTGACATATGGCAACTTATGTGCAGGCTTTTGTAAATGATATCTTAATAGTAATTATAATCATTAATTATTGCTTTTACAGTTATTATCTTTATCACTCCAGAGCTCAGCGAAGATCTATAAAGCATAACACTCCTGAACTTTACTTTGGAATACCGATAACTCAGTAGCCTGTATGAAAAGGAGAATGGTTTCAGGATTTCTCAGTTAGCTGCTACCTTCAGACTTTGAAAGTATCAGTAGAATGCTTAGGTTCAGCCTCAGCTATTCCCCAAATCCTTGTGTTTCTGTAGGACTTTCCTACCTGGGGCCTTGATGTCTCTTTGGGTCCCTTGTGAGCCACTCACTGTCTTCAGTTGTTTCGCTGAAAACTCCAGGGAAGAAGAACCAACAAAAGGATTAAGTATTATGTCTCAGAGGATATTTCTATATTTGGTAAGCCAAGAATTTAAGACTTTGAAAAACTAATAACCCTTTAAAAATGATATTTTATCAAGCCTAATATGAGCTGTGGCCTGAAGTTGCATTTAACAGCATGGAGCTGGGACAGGGGAGGGTCAGGCTGGGTTTTAGGGAAAGGTTCTGCACCCAGAGGGTGGTCAGGCACTGGGACAGGCTCCCCAGGGCAGCGGTCGTGGCACCAAGCCTGCCGGAGTTCAAGAAGCACTTGGAAAATGCTCTCAGACACATGATCTGATTTTTGGATGGTCCTGTGTGAAGCCAGGAGTTGGACTCAGTGATCATTGTGGGTCCCTTCCAGCTCAGGATATTCTGGTTCTGTAAACTGATTTTTTAGAAGTGGTTATTTTCATACGTTATAATCAAACTATGATGTCAACACCACCTATTCACAAATCGTGAATCAAACCTATTGGAAAACATTTATCTTTTCATTTACCTTTTTTATCTATTTACATTTTGAATTAAATTTAAATATGTTCTGATTTTCCTTACACTCAGCGTAATAAAAACTGATAAATCACTTGGCTCCAGAAACAGATATACGCATATCTCTTCAAAAAGAGTAGTGCTGCTCTAAACCCACAAGAATGAAAATTAACTGTAAAGGAGAAGTCTATAAACAAAATGGAAAGAGAAGTTCAAATAACCAATTTTAATAGAATTCAAGGAGTAGAGAAGAAAATAAAGTAGGAAAAAGATTAGATAATTTAAGATTTTCATTTTGATAGCTCTTTGGTAGCCAAGATAATGATTATGTAGATCTGAAAGTATAATTTAATTGTTAATCTTCATTGTTTTTTTCCACTGAGAGTGCTGAATCGCATGTGTTGGCCATAGAGCACAGGTGTTTCTGAGGCTGCACAGAGCAATGAACGCCACGTGGCAATTTCTGAAGAAGTAGAGCCAGGCTTTCTTTTTCTTATAGAAGTACTGAATATTCCCAAGCTCATTTCTTCCCTAAAATGGAAAATTCTCTTCCTTTTGGTCATTTCTTTAGAATTCAAGACATGCAGAAGAAGGCTTGAAGTCTACTGACAGCGGGAGGGTTCATAACAACTGACTGCACGCTGACGCCTGCTGCCTCAGATCCGCTGATGCTCCATTTTCTTTGGGATCCATCACCACATAAAATTTCAGACCTGTGAATTATGTCTTTGCTTTGAAACTGTTTCCTGGTTATCTAATGCTTCACACTACATGGCAGCACTGCAATGACAAGCACTTTATCCTGAATGAAAAATAGATGAAAGGTAGCTGGAAATGCAATACCTCTGTGGTGGTTGGTTGTTCTTTGTTTGTTTGTTTGTTTGTCTGTTTGTTTTTTGCTGAACCAGCAATATTTTGTTGCTATTCATAACCTATCTTGTTCAGCTGATCTTTACAGAAAGCAGATAGAGCATTTCATAGTGCCTTTGGCCACATCATGCATCACTTTTTACATAATTGCAGTTGCAAACTACAATAGTGAAAACAGCTTCCAAGCAAGGCTGACAAGTTTACAAACTTTTCCCAATGACCAGTAGACTTGGTTAGACTTTCAGTATTTTTCTTTTCATGCTGAATGTCAGCAAACTATGACTCACACCAAATTCACATAGCCCCCAAGAGGCTGTATTAACTCTGGCTACAGCCAAATATCTGTCTAAGTTTCTGTGTGTGAACAGGAAACAGATTCAGCACAAATCTTCATTTATAACTGAGATTAACGGCAAAGGGGCTATGGCTGGCAAAGAAATGAGCTGTTTAACTGGATACACCCAAGAGTTTTTGAGAACTTAAGAAATGCCTTTCAAAGTCCACGGGTTGTCGGTAAGTGAACGGCAAAACTCCTGATGGCTTCGCTGCCTCTGACTGATGGGATCTTTCCAGATATGTAACTGCAGGCTTGCCTTGATTTCATTCTGGTGAGTCAGCCTGCAGGCACTAGTCCTAAATAACAAAGGAAAAAAGAATTTAAAATAGCTGTATTAGCATAACTGCAAACATCCTAATTAAAATGTGTTGTAACACACCTTAACCATCAGGAGTGTACCTTTGAAAATACAGCAAATATTGAGAGCTAATACTTTTTATTCCTTTTCCATTAAAGCAGAAGTAGTCTATTAGTTCAAAACAAGTACCTTTTTTCTACTGTAGATGCAAAATATGTTAGCATATCATGGCAAAATGCAAGAGAATGTGCATACTCATTTACATGACTCTCGCAAATATACAATATATGCAATATTTCTTAATGCAATTTTCGGTCTGTTAGGAGAAGATGTTAAGACTATAGATGGATTGTAGTACTTGTACTTCTCTGCAAGTTTCCTAAAAGGTACCCACATTTACTTACCCATTTTCAACTAGTAAATAACTTTTTAAATCTAGAATATTTTCACCTATACGATTCTATTTTTCATCCACAGTTTTTATTTTTGTTTCTCTCAATTAAGCCACATTAGCAGCAGTCCCTTGCCATTCTTGTGGTGCTGTACATCTCTGCAGGGAGGAGGGAGTCCGCACACAGGCAGGTGAAAGGCTTGGTCTCCTGCTGCTGTTCATACAGCCCCTGGCACAGATATCGTCCTGTGCCACTGACCTGCAAGCGGCTCCATGCTCGTCCTTCTTTCACAAAGAAGAACAAAGGAAAAGGATTAAATTCAAGCTCCTCTTGTGCTTTGAGTCTTTAGGTATACGAATTGCAGAGATTGAAAGTTGTTAGATGGCAGCCTTATAAAAAAGAATGTTTTTAGTTTTGGTTTTGGTTTTAATGAGGGTTCATTACTAAGAGGCTCGCTCAAATTAAAACTTTTTCTCAGCTCCTGCCTGGTTGCCATAATAAACAAAATCTTGACACTACCCCTTACTGCACAGTTATCTGATTCCTTTTTCACCATAAGGTTCGATGCTTTATTTACAATTGTGGCAGATGTGTTATGCTTATACTCCAAAGCAGTAGCTGGGAGTACCGTGTCCCTTTATGATTAAACACGTACAAGAATTGCTTTGCTTTGCTACTGGAACATGGGAACGGAGGGCTTGGCAAATCCAAATTGGTGTTTCCCTGAATTGCAGCTGTGTGGAAGGCTGCAACAAGCAACTACTGAAACCAGCCAGCTCCTTTTCTGTACACTGAAAAGGGGTTAAAAAGAACAGTGTGGTCAGCACATCTGTGCTGAAGGCACATACCTTTAGAAGAACAGAGACAGCATGCAAGATTGAGGATTTCTTCACTGTACAAGACAGTACTGGGGAAACATCTGCAATAGCCGAGACAGCTAAAGCAGCATGGATGAGTTAGCATCCCGCCAGGCTTGTGCTGGATCACACACTGGCTCAGGCTTTCATACTTTCTCAGCTGGGTACAAATGCTTTGTACCATATAGACAAAAGCTCAGATAAAATCAAGATGGACTTCATTTTAAGAGGTCATCAGCACCTGCAGAAACTAGCCAACAGCTTTCCCCCAGCTTTACCCAAAAGCCTCTGTGGACACTGCATGACATCTGTCCCTTTTGCAGGAGGCAGAGAGGACACGCTGCAATGGATCCAGACCATTGCCAAGAACTTAAAATCCAAAGACCTCTCACTCTGTTTGCACAACAGAGTGTGTGTTACAGAAAGCCGCTGCACGCACAGGTAAGGTTGCAGCTTCAGTTGTGTCACGAAACTGCAAGCTGTGCTTTTAGACCTCAGAAGCCACAGGAGAGAGAGATGGACTCCTACGAAAGAAATCTGGAGCTAGCACATCCCAGACCCAAAGCCAACACTACCAATATCCAAACAAATGATGTAGGGAAATAAATGAAACAGGAACCAAGTAGAAAACATTTTGTGATTAAAATATCTGAAGCATGTTTATTAACTACAGCTAGGGACTTTCCAGAAACTTAAAACAAGGAACATCTTTTCCCTGGAGAAACCACTAAATAAGGGCAAATAAAAGTTAGGGGATTTTTATAGGCAACACACACTAGAAGGTCACGAGAAGATATTTAATTGGAATTTAAAGAAAAATTATTTTTCTTAATCAGTGGGAAAATTCTTAAACAACAGCTTCATACAGCTCAGGTCAGACTGGGTTGCTCAGGGCTTTGTCTACCTCATCCGCTTCTTACAGCAAGGGATTTTTTTCCCTTCAAAATAACAGAAAGGGAAAAAATCAAGCAGAAGCCATAGTGATTGAAACCAAAGAGCCACTTTAGGCCAGGATCTCGTCTCTAGTGGTGCTCAGCCAGCTGATGCTCAGCTCACACTGATCACAGCTTATAGCTGGACTGCTTGTGAGGCTGAACGGATGCTCTCTCCTCAAAGAGAGCATGACAAAATCTCTCTCTCAGCTGCGTCCCTCGGAGGTGATGGGTTGCCCTGGTTCACTCCTAACTCCTGCCAAGGCCTGGGATGGCAGCTAGCTATCTGCAAATAATGGAAGAGATTGAATCCCGAAGAGAAAGAATTGCTGGCCTCTTTTTATACGTGATCGATTTGGTCGTTCTGGGCACAGAAAAGTATTATCCCTCCATACCTCACTACGAGAAAGTTAATAGCTCCTTTCTTGTGCTACAAGGGCAACAGTGATAGCTACTTGCCTGGTGGAGTCTCTCACATTTCTCAGCTTATTTAACAGGAACAAGTTTAGATGAGGAGCATTTGGGATCTTAATCTTCAGCTGAATGTCGTGATTAGTTTTGGGGGAGATGTTTCAGTGCTGTTTTGTTTTACATCCTTTGCTAAAACATACGCAGCGACAAGCGACTCATCTGTAGGGGCTGCTTATTTTTACAATCAGCTTTATATGTCCTATAGTGCTCGGACGCACGTAAATGTCCACTGAAATGCATTTAACAGCTTTCTTCTTGTATTTATCTAAAGCTTTTGTGGTCTGTTCTTCTTGTCTTCCCCCAGTGTGGGAATTATCGCCTTGCCAAGCAAAGCTGCTTCGGCACCTTGCTGCTAAAATGGAAAGCTGTAAAGCGTCCAGAAGTCTGCCTAGGTTTCCTGATTTAAGAGATGCTACTGTGTGCCTTAAGTCAAAATGATTGTAAGAGAACAAGTTTTGCCTTAAAGAAACCCAAACCATACAGCACTGAATAGATGCGTTAAAGGGAGGTGCAGACACCAAATAGGTATTTTACATACAATTTAAGAAAAAGAAATCAAAATCTTCTCAAATATAACTTCTGAAACAGCTTTTAATTAAGGTTTATATACTCCTAAAACCGCAAGTTTGTTTTGAACAGACAGCTTTTAAGCAAGCATGGCAATGAGGCTGGGTACCTAAACTTCTCTCAAATGCATTTTAAAAGTGCTTAATGTACAAGGTCAAGAAGATCTTACATCCTGAGCCCTGCAAAGCCTGCCTGATAATGGTCAAACTAGGTAAAATTTTTGGCCATTTTTTTTCTTCATTCTTTTGCATCTCCAGGCCACACAGGACAGAGGATTTTCCATGTTTCCATGTCCTTCAATTGTATCCTGCTCTTCATTAATTTACTTTAACTGGATTGAAAACTGTGACGTGCCTTGAGAGTTTTTTGATTGGCTTCCTGATTGCAAAGTAACATCGATTCTGACCCCAGGAGCATCCACAGGAAAGAAAATTTTTTGCTCTTGGCTCTTAGCTTACAGTTCTTGCCTACATTAGGGATTTTTTACACAAAAATCCCCGGTTACTGTAAGTAAAGCTGAGAAGATATGCATTTTATGTGCTGTTCTAAATATATATATATATAAATAAATAAAAATTCAAAGAGTCTGAAGTTTTGTACGGTAATATATCTAAAATTAACCTTTGAGGATGTGATCTTATCAAAGGGAATGGAGATGATTTAGTTAAATGGCGATTATTTTAAGCAGTGTTGTGATGCTAACAACTCTAAAAGACAGAAGTCATTTATTTTAATTTTTAAAATATGCAGAATTGATGTCACATACAGCCTAGATGCGAATTTATTGACACAGAAGACACCATTCTTGTTGTCATGTATAAGAGAAGAATTGCTCTTTAAATGTAATTAAAATTCTCAGAGAGACTAGCTTAAATATTTAATGATTTTTAGGCCTTGCTAAAGTAATGTTGATTATTTCTCAGATTCTGCAACCTTTCTGGCTTTGGGAGATGTTTATGCTGTGAGTGTTACGTGTTCACCAAGCATGAAGTTTAGGAAAAAAAATATATAATTTTAATTGTAATCCAATGTAGAGGATGTACGTAGTATCTGGCAACCATAAGTTGCTCCTTCTCTCACCTGCCCCTACCAAGGATGGCAGAAAACACTGCTTTTCAATATGCGTAATGAAATCAGTGGATGATCTTCAAATATTTGTTAAGCTTGTCTTTCTGCGCACACAAGTATTCTGTGGATAAAATCACATTAAATAAGAGTACGATGTGTGTGGAGAGAGATGGGGGCTCGGGGAGAGTCAGGTCATTGCAGGAGTGAAGTGGAAGGAAGAAACGGGATGATGTGCCAGGGCTGCAGGTGGACAGCTGGTCCCTGCCCTACACTGACATGAAGTCAGCAGGACGTGGAGAAAGTGCCAGACGTGACATGAGGAATGGCTGGAGGTGCCAGGTGACAGCAAGAGGAACTGGCAAAAATTCAGGGGAGCCAGGGGAGGGATGGCTGGATTTCATGGGTTGTTAAGGGGAGGCTGTGTGAGAAAAGGCCAAACGTGGCAGGCAGCTGAAGGGAGCACGGGGGATGTGGGGGCACACTGCGCCTTGCATGGCTAAACCTTCAAGGATCACCACAGCCAAAGCCAGGATGCCTAAACCACACCAACTGTCCTGCCCACCTCACACCATGCACTTCAAACCCTCCGTTGCAGCCAGGGGACTGGAGACAAGAAAGCATTTCTAATAAGCCATCATCACAAGCCGTTGATGCCAGCCAGGCTGCCTTTCCACCATTCTAAAGTTTAGTTACTTGGTGTCTTATTCTTACCTCGTTACAAATTCTGGTCTCCAACCCATCTTTTAACCACTCTAATCTCAGTTCTCTGCAGTCATCAAATTAACCAGGAGTAGAGATGCTCCATTTCCTTACATTTCGTTTTTGATCGACTCTTTACGTGAATCAGTCTAGGACAGCAATGCAAGCACCTCTTCCTCGGGCATTAGATGTTATATAATATATAACCACAGCAAACATCGTTCATGTGGCATAAGGCCACAAGTTAAAGACCACAAGAGGTCAGTTAGTCTAGGCTCTACTTCAGTGTCAGGGAAAATTACACCTAAAAATAGGCATTCATCTAAACCTGAAGACCTTTTGGCTACAGCAGCTCCATAGCCACCCACGCAACCTCTTCCATTGCTTCCTATCCTTGCTGTTGTGTTACTGCACTGTTTGACCTGCAGCCCCCAAATGTCCTCTGATCTTTTCCTGCAGAAGACAAAGGGCTGTTCCCTGTGCACTGATGGTAGTCTGTGGTTGCTGCCCAGCCATACCACCTTTCTTTTATCTCCACGATAAAAGTGAACCGTATCTCCAGAAAAAAATTATTTCTAACCTTGTTCCTCTTATTACATCCAAAAAAATCCACTCAAGAGACTTCCCCAAGCAAGGTATAAATTATGTGCTTTCTAATAAGGCATGACCCACAAGTGAAGGTGTGGCTGCTCTCCCCAGCCAGCTACCCACGGGCACGCTGTGTCCATACAGACACTGCTCATACATTGCTACCCCTCAGGTAATGCATTAATGGCTTTTCCTTTGTAGCTGGCTGCCTCTTTTTACAAGTGATGTCAAAATCTAATATCCCCAAAACCTTTTTCCTACTGCTGAGTTTGTTTGAAAACAATCAATAAATTCAAAATTATTTAGGGGAAATAACACACGCTTTTGATTTCAAAAGTGACAGTTCCATAGAAAATAATAACAGCAACAGATAGGTTATTGCATTTTGCACTCAGGTTAAGTAAATATTTTCTTCATTGGCTGAGCAAAATTAGATGAATCCACACTGAATCTACCATTCAGGTTTTGAGCCCTGGAGCATCTATTTCTGTTACAATTTTTTAATCCTGATACAGAATGAAAAGTCTTAAAATTGTGTCAGTCTCAGGCCTGGAGAAGATGAGAAATTTTCTAAACACCAAGAGAAGAAATGATTAAAAAGTTATCTGTTCCACCAGAAAACAAGTTATGACAGAGATAGTAATTTTTCTCCAGAATAATAAACTTACTGCGAGTGTGTATTTAATGCACAACTCTGTTTTTAATTTGAAAAGGTTTCTTTTTGTTTGTTTTGTTTTGTTTTTATGGTAAAGGGTCTTGTTGTTTGTGCTTTAACTGCATAGCATTCCACATCCAATAAACTTCTGATTTTCTTTTCCTTCCCTCCCAAAGTGCCTGTTTTTGTGCAAGGGAGAAACACCTGCTGTCACTATACTAGGACTGCAGATATATAGACTAATCTGTAGTTGACATATTTCATCACTAGAGGGAAATCCATTACAGCGTTCTTCTCAGTAACACAGGTAGGCAGACTATTCTCCAGAGCTGCAAAATGCGCAACAGACTTGAGTTTGGATGCAAAAGTTGTAGCAGCCAAGTACAATGTAGGTAAGGCTGTTTTCTCCTTTCTCAGAAGGGTGCCCAGAGGAATTGTCCCTAGTCTCATCAGGTCACACCAGGTAATGCAGAGGAAGTTGCTGGAACACAAGTGTTCCCAGGAAAGAGAAAGCTCCAAACTGGGCTGATCTTAGCAGTGCAATTGCCCTGCATCAGTGCCTCCAAACCAAAACTAGGGCAGAAAGCTCTCTCAGCTAGGGTAACGCAGGAAAGTAGATAGTAAAGCCTGTTTGCACCACCAGCCCTCAAAACACAGACATGTGGAAGAAACAGCAGCATTTTGAGACATTGGTAAACAACCATTTCCAGTTGGTTTTCCCCCAGCTAGTCTCCACCTTGCACCAGCATTCACTTGGCTGCTGACCATCCTTCAAGATATTGAAGACACCTGGTTCTGTCCACTTTTAAAGTATGTGTCCCTGGGAACAAAAAAAATGGTTTGCAAATTAATGCTCATAAATGAAAAGCATCACAAGCAGAGAGCTGGGGTGATGCAAAGACAAATGTATTGTGCTCTGCCTTACAACCTCGATGTCCCCTCGTGTGTTCCCATGCCTGCTTGCTGCCTGCTGGGGGGGACATGAACGTGCCAGACACATGAGGATGCTCCCCAGGCTTGGCCGCATCGCTGACAGAAAGAAAGAAATGAAGGAGAGAGATCATCTAATGAGGGAGCCAACTTGATTTTCTGAGGGATACCATAGTATATTTTTTTTTTATCTCATTGACAGAAAAGTTGAGGCAAGCCACTGAAAGAATAGAAGAGGATTGTATGAGCCACCGCTGTTTTATTGTTTTGTATGGCTGTTTGTCCATTTCTGGTTTCAATGTTCCTTTTCAGGATAAATTGAACTCGTCTCCAGAAACACCATTTCATGCTGTTTTTACAGTGACCTTCTGTGGTGAATCACTGTGGAAATCAGTATTGTGTGTGTAGCTGGCATTAATTATGCTCCTCTTAATCAAAAGCTCATTTGTAATGAAGCAGAATTGCCACAACTTAATTGTTTTTTCTTTTCTTTTCTCTTCTTTTCTTTTCTTTTCTCTTTTCTTTTTTTCTTTTCCTTTTCTTTTCTTTTCTTTTTTCTTTTCCTTTTCTTTTCTTTTAACCCTTGAACTGTATGTTATGAGTGAAGGAAAAAATGAAGATATTTTAGTCAGTACAGCAGATCCTGAGCAATTTCTTGGCAAACAGATCCTCATTTTGCCATCCTTGCTTTCTGTATTTCCTTTCATCTCCAGCAGTATAACTAGTTACTGCCTCACTGCTCTGTTGTCCCATACCCAGATGCTGAAAGATGGTGTAAATCTTTGGATTGGCACAGGTTTACGCTGTTTTATGCCAGAAACACCCTAACTTCTGATCTCTATATAGTTTATTTCCCAATTATATTATTCCTTTAAGCCATTGCAAAGTGATTTCCATCTTCTTGCACAACCTTTTCTGCATGCGGTTGAGCATTAGATTAAAAAATTTCCAGGCTTCACAGATGAATGCCTGAATCTAAGAATCATCAAACCCTCAGAGATCAGACTGAAGAAATAATAGCTATAATTTCAGTTTTCAACTGCTGTCAAAATCCACTTAAATTTTAAAGCATCTTATTCCGTTCCAACAACTGGAGTAGCTCTGTGATTACACATTGAGCAGGTGAAAAAACAAGATGCAGTAGTATATCATGTCTCCCAGGAGGCTTTTTCTCCTAACAGTAGTTTCTTTGATGAACGGGCATTTCAGCCATGAAAACACAGAGCATATATTCTGGCCATTGAAAAAAGGACTTTTATGGAATTTAAGTGCCATTCCTAGATAATAGCAACTAGCAGAGAAATGAGAAGATGAAGGAGAGCAGGCACAGAGGGAGGAAAAGAAAAATTAGGGAAATCACAAAGGGGTTATCAGCAACAGCTGGAGGAGACACCTACAACCTGCCTCCACCCTCTCTTAGACCACCACCTC
Source organism: Cygnus olor (assembly GCF_009769625.2). Lineage (NCBI taxonomy): Eukaryota > Metazoa > Chordata > Aves > Anseriformes > Anatidae > Cygnus > Cygnus olor. Next base: position 99,456,517 of record NC_049170.1, on the reverse strand, counting down.
TGCCCAGCTGCTGCAGGTCACTTCTTGCTGTGCAGTCAGGCAGGGCTTTGAGTTTTTTTTCTAGTTGTTTCCCTCCAAGAAACAAATATGTCCAGGAAAATTAAATTAACTTGCAGAAATCCAGACAAGTAGCCCTCTACTCTCACAAGTTGGTTGCTATATGGCTTCTTTTCCATACTTATCTGCTTTGGAAGGGCACGGTAACAGGCTGTCATATTTCACTCACTGATTTAGCCAGAGTGCCTTATAACAAGCTTCATACTGCTACTGTCAGTGAAAATGAAATGCTTACACTGGAGCTGAGGGGTAACCTTCTTTCTGTACTTGTCTGCGTATGCATATATGCACACATACAGAGAAATTCATAGAAAAACCCTGGTTGGAAGGATCCTCCTGATGTCACCTAGTCTGATCCTGATTCAAAGCAGGGCCAACCTTGAAGTCAGATGGAACTCCAAAATTAGATCAGATTGCTCAGGGTCATGTCTAGTCAAGTTGTGAATATCTCCAAGGATGGAGACGTATGCTCTTTCCATAACAAACAAGTGTCTTAGATCCAGAGCACATGCAGCTCAAGGACTTTGGAGTTTATCTACAAAATAAATTAAGAACACTAACTGAAGAGATTATGTAAAAGCAAAAACTTCATCCCATTCATCTGAATCAGATCTGGGCTTGGATTATAATCTACTTTGATTAATTTCTTCTCCATTACCAATGTTTTACTTTCACCCTAATATCACAAAAAACATGCATTTTCTCCTTTAAGGGAAAAATAATAATAATTGCGTTATATTAAGTTACACAATTCAGGAGCTAACATTAAAATTGTATCAGGATGTTTTCTTTTGGGTTGTCTCCTACACACAGAGTTTGAAAAACTTCCTTTACTGATTAATAGACATTTGGTAATCAAACAGTCCAAAGTTTTACTGGAAGGACTGAACTCTTTTACACTTTATCAATGGTGAACCTCTTCAAAGAGCTGTAAAAGTAATCTTTTTTTTTTTTTTTTTTTTTTTTTTTTTAAATAAATTACCTGGGGAAGAAATTCCTTTTCAGCAGCTCAGTGGTGTCAGTAAGCAGAAAAAGAAAATGAACTGGAAAAAAACATATGCCCATTTCAAGATAAGTTTCAAAATGTTGCAGTATTTGATGTGTTCCATGTTCGTTTTGAAAGACAGTGCAAAATGTTGATATTTTGCATCATAAAATATAGTTGTTCAAAAATATGAATTGTTTCAGAAAACACTAACACAGTCAATGTTTTAAATACACAGAGCATTGAACAGCAACGTGAAATTTCTCAGCTAGGTGGGACCCAGGTGAAATACAGGACCAGACTGGAAAACAAGGGCTGCTGTAGCTTAAGCCAAAGTCATTTCAAATGTTCTTGACCCTGCTGAAGGCCTCTCTTTGCCACTGAAGTTTGCTGAGCCCACCCCATTTCCATTCCTTCATAACAGCCATGGCCACTGCAAACATCTCACTTACAAAGATGGATTTGCACTAGTATCTGATCTGTAAACTGGGATATACACCAGCTCCCAGCTGCAGCTGGTACAGAGCTGCAACCTCCAGCTGAACAGGACTAAATCCACCCGCACTTGTTTGTCAGAGCTATTAGACTCAGCAGCGCACACCATTAAAGCATTTGTCCCCAGATGAGGAACAGACTCCAGGTTCCTTCTCCCTTTACCTACCCCTCATCTCTTAGAAGAGTTTAGCCCCACCTGTGCAGTGTGCTGAGCCTCAGCCTGTACATGTGCTCACAGGATACTGAAGCCATCCCTCCCACATCAAGCCCACAGGGACTTGAGGGACTTTAAACAGAAGGAAATCTAGGTTACGGTTCATATGATAAAGGCACCAATTTTCTCAGCCTGTTTAGCACTGGGACATCTAAGTCAGACAAAGAGTTTTCACTGGATACTAAGACACTCCAGGGTGAAACAATACCCAAGCATGATTTTCAGGGTCTTCAGTTTTGGACATGGGGTGATATTTTCATCTAGCTTCCAACACCATTACTCCTGCAGCAGTAGGAAATAAAACATGACCAGGACACAGATCACCACAGCTTAGACCTAGCCCAGGCAGCCCTCCACAGCTAAGGGGCTGTGGGTGGTACATCGCAGACAGCAGCAGGCAGACTACGCACACAGGATGAGAGTATTGGATCAGGATGGTCTCTGTTTGTGTGGCACCATTCCTTCACAGACCAGTAGCTAAGAGAGACATCATCGTGCAGAGATGACCACAAACCAGGCCTTCCTACAGCGCCAGATGACTTCTCTCTGTTAGCCTGGGCCTCTCATAAATTGGGAATGACACCAGCTCCTCTTGTCCTCATTCTCCTGGCAGAGTATCCAACACATCAACATGTCAGTAGGTTGACAAGCATGATCCTAAAGATCCATCCTTTAACAAGGCCCTATTTCTCATTACCTGAACAAGGGCAGCCCTTACTCCAAGCCTAGCCCAAGCCCTAGTACAGCCTGTGCCTTCCTGCCGCCATCCTGTTCCCAAGTTGTTTGCATGCCATTTCCCTGTTTGGGCATCAGAAAGATGCCAGCATCCAAAAGCTAAAGCCACAATTGCAGCCATAATCTTACACCATCAGCTGTAGGACAGAACATGGCAAGAAGGGCTACACTTAATCCCTTGGGGATTCTTCTGAGCTCTAATTCTTGTTCAATGAACTCAGGCACACACCTTTTACACACACAAAATTGTCCTATGCTGATTTCTAAATCAGCTCGCTGTCTGTCCCAGCCCTTATTCCAATCCCATCAATGCAGCCCAAAATGCACAAATGTTAACCTGAGCCCTGGACAAAGGACTTCCTGAAAGTGAAGATTTTAAAAAAATTTGCTCTCAGACCATGCTCATGCACACCTATAGCCTGGTGTAGCTGTCCTTTACAACAACCTGCTCCCCTGGAGAAAGGGATAATATTTCCAGAAGAGACTCAGAGTTAGCCTGAACTCATGGTAGCCCAGGATAGTCATTTTTGTGAAAGCAATCAATGTGAATTGGAAGCACTCCATCAAACCACATTTCAGAAAACCTGGAGTCTAAAACATACAGCAATAAATTTAAAATTTCCTCAAACCTCAACCCACAGCTCTAACATAAAAACTATTTTTACCCACATCATCCTCCTCTTTTTAAAAATTGACAAATTGCAATACAAATCCCCAAACAAGTCCTATTTACTCTAAACAGCTCCAAAATATCCCCCACTTAGAAATCAGGCTCATCAAGGAATGAGAATAGGGATAAAGTTAGGAGTACCAGTTACTGAAACAACAACTAAGAGCTTTACATGTTAACTGTGAAATAAATGCATTCACCCAACAGGATTAAAAATTAGCATCTGCAAAAACTTGGCCACCACAGCCAAAAGTTGATGTGGCAAGCACACAACCCATGTAAGTCAAAATTGAGAGAAGAGGTCCTCCTCTGTTATGGCCCAGCCAAAATTCCCTTTGATACCTCCGACCAAGCCCAGCATTTTCCCACCACTTTCATCTCTCTTTGAGGCCGCCATGAGCTGGTGGCTCCTGGCCCAGGACAGCCTGAGGACTCGGGGCTTCCCCCATGGGCCTCAGGCTGAGGCAAAGGCCTGGCTTCAGGCAGGGTCCCCAGCACCATGGGCAGTCCCTGCACTACTGCCAAGGATGGGGCTGTGAGTGATGGCACAGGGCCAAAACCCACAGGGGCTGAGAAGACAATGTTGGTCAACCCACAGGCTGACCTGCACTGGTCTCTGGAGAAGCCTGAGCTTGCTTCCTCACAGGTGTCCCCACCAGCACCCCCACGGGGCATGGTCACAGTGGGTCACAGGCTCATCCCTAGAGAAAGGAAGAGGCCCAGAATGAATTTTAGGGCATGTACATGTGGGGCCATGGCTCAACGTAAGGTTTCAGACCTGCCAAACCCAAAGCAAGAAGGTGACTGAGCTGGCAAGCGCTTGCCAGGCCAAACCAAATGCTCCTGTCCTTGTTCAACACCACTGCATATCATCAGTTCAGTCTATACAGTATGCCCAGGATAGGATTAGGTTTGGGGTAACTTTTCACGATGGCGTGAGTACCCATGTTCAAAAAATGCACGGTCTGGGGCACTCTGTGGGCTACGTCCCCGTGAAGATGATATGGCTGTTGCCGGTTACTGGGCGCAGGCTCCATGTTGACTTTGCAGAGCCTCAGCTCTGAGGTTTTTCAGGCTTGTTTTGCCTGACTTTGCCTAGACCTGCCTGGAGCTTTCCTTTTATTACTTTTATTTGCTGCTGTAACAGCAATTTTTCTAAGGAGCGGGTAGCTACGCCTAACTTGCTTTGTTTACCTTCACATGACATAACCATAGCTTTTATAGAGAGAGCAGTAGCACGCAGCTTCTCTGTCTGTGTAGGATGAAATATTTATGACCTTAGCGTAATGATGCAATGCAGAGAAACATAGGCCTGGTGAGAGAGCAGGGGCCTGGGGAGAGCCCGCAAGGCACAGTACAGAGGAGCACAGGACAGGAGACAGGGCATGGGCTAGTGCTGAGGGCTGCAGGACCACAGCCAACATAGCCGCAGTCAGCTAGCAAAACACAGCCCTGGTAGCTCAACAAGACCTGTTATCAGTAACAAAAAGAATAAAGAAGAAGCATCTAACATAGATAAAATGCACCATATATAGTAAATTCAGTTGTAACAGAATTGCAGACCTGTGAGGAAAGCGCAAGTAGTGTTAGGAAACATGAAAATCACCCTCAGAGGATCCTACAGAAAGAGGAAGAAACCAGAAGCAACTGTACTCCTCCCAGCAAGGAACTTGGGATGCTGACACCTTGCCATCCCCACTCTTCCCAGACTGGAGCCATTGACCCAGAGGAGCAGTGGAAGTGTGAGCAGGACACCAGAGCAAAGGGATAGTTCCTAGACACTGCATGCATAACAATTTTAACTGTTTTGTTCTTATTGAGGCTTTTCCTATATATAGCTATATTCCTAATTTTTTCATCCTTCCTTTTTTTTTTTTTGTTTTAAAAAAAAAACTGCATAACTCCTCCTTCTGCCAAAACTTAATTTACGCTAACAAAAAATCCCAGCTTTCCCCGCCCTCCCCCTGTAGCAGGATTTTGAGTGTGACAGGGCTTGCACAAGCATAGACACGCTTAAGCAAAGGATGAAATGGGAGAGAGGCTGCATGAGGGGAGCTCAAATCAATTCACTGTCCCCAGGGCAGCCTCACTTTTCCCTGGGGCTCCTGCTCTCTGGTGTCTCTGGACTTGGCCTAGGCCTTAAGGCATGCAGTGCTTTGAATGCTTTCCCTTGCAGTTGGACACTGGACCATGACAATGGCTCTCAGGCAACAGAAACAGTTAATTAAGCAGTGAGCCTCTGAGTGGAGCTGTCATGCAACAGGGTCAATTTAACTCTTTTGCCTTGGACTCTTGTCCCAGGACCACTGCCTCCACGCAGTCCAGAAGGACAGCCGAAGTTCAAGTAAACAAAAGGTTATTGGATGGCTCAGGCAAGAGGAGGAACGATAAAGTAAACTGCTCGGATAACCACGTAAAGATTGATTGGTGGTACTATTGTAGGGCAATGGTAGAGGTTGAAAGGTTCATTCAAGTTTTGCAGTGACAGAGGAAGAAAAAAAACTCAAGAACAAAGCCTTACCCACTTACTTATACGAAAAATCATTCCACACAGACTCTGAAAAAGTATACTGAATAGGTAAGGGAAAAAAAGATTTTTATCACACACACACCCTCCACACAGCTTTTAAAAGGGATCAAAACCAAATGTTTAGAAAACCTTGTTTACTTAAAACAATACTTTCCTGTTTATACACTTCATATTTACAAATAGCTTACTAAGACCAAGAAAGATTTTGACCTATAGTTACCCTGAAAAAAAAAAACAACAAAAAAAAAACCACACACTATATCCAAAGTTTTTTTCCTCCCTAACTTCTTTCAGGTTTGTATGTTTTAGTAAATGGTAATTTTTTCAGGAAAAATAAAGACACCATTGCACTCGTTCAAGATATCAGCTTCATTATGTCTCTCCAGTTAAGCCCACATCCTGGCATAACTATATTCCTCATTACTGTAGAAAACCTTTTTTTTGTTTTTGTTATTCAGCTTCAGAGGATCCCTGCAAGGATCACAGCAAACACTGTCCCCTTAGTCAACTTCATAAAGACACATGTCTAAGGTCACTGGAGTTTTTTTCATGAACATGCCCTTGCGTGACACAGCTGATCCCAACACACCATCAAAAGAAACTCTCATAACCTATACAGAAGCACGTGCTCTGAGAGATTAGCAGCTTTCAGGGGTGCCTATGAAATCAGTCTTGCAAATAAGCACATACTCACAGAAACGATAGAAACACAATAAACAACCCTGAAACTTCACCTTCATAACCCAACTCCTCTACAGCTGGACATTTGTTTAAAAATCTTCAGCTGTAGTTAATTAAACACTTGGCCACAGAGTGAGTCAGCAATTGCCTTGAGTTAACACGCCACTGGCAAGCATTCACTAAATGCACATAAACACAAAATATCCTTTTCTGAAGTGGGTGTGCAGTATTTCTTCCTCCTCTGAACCTTGAATGCTTTAAAAAAACAACAAAAAACCACTAGCAATTGGGGAATCGTGTAAAAACTCCACTAGGAACAGACCAAGCCCCTCTATGACTCAGAGCCAAGCCATTTCAGTAAGGCCAGAGTGTGTTAGTTTAAACTTACAGTCAAGAAATACTTGGCCCCAAAATTTTCATCTGCCTCTGCCTAACGTTGAACTAAAGGTGTAGTAAATCTGAGGGAGCAGGGCTGCGTGCAGTACCTATGCTGATCCCCAGCCACCTCTAGCTGTGGCATGCTCTGTCTGCATCACCCATGGGTGGGTGAGCTTTGGAGGAAGAAAACAGCAGCAGAGCTGACAAAAGCCAGGTAACCCCACACAGCACATACTTCTGTAATTTTATCTTGATGAAGAAAAAAAAAATAAATAGATCACCTCAACCTCTTAGAAAACCTTTTGTTCCTTGCTGGTTGTGTTGTCTGACAACAGAGCAGCTCTGTGTTTGGGCTGAGACCTTGGCTGGGCTGAATGCTATGCTTTTGCATGGCTACAAAATCCAGACACAGGTTTTGCCCCACCGAAGAAGATATTAAGAACTTGAGAGAAAAGGCAGAAGAGAGGTATTTATTCTTAGGTAAAAATCTGAACAGAAATTTTCGAAAAGAAATTTTTTTCACTGCCACTTTCTCATGGGTGAGCAGACAAGCTCGAGAATTGTTTTTTTATGAGAGCTTTCCCTGTTTCAATTATTAACATACATCTATATATGTGCAGCTAGATAAACAATTAGGAGGATTATGTAGGTCCTTTCAACAGCACAGGTCAATAGTCCAATTCGTTTTTTTGCATTAAGCAACCTTATGACCTTTCTACCTTAGTTCAGTAAATCTGTTTACTTTGCTCAAGTATTTCTAATAAATACTGCATTTCCTTCATGATTGTGCCTCTGGGGCGCAGCTGCCTCTGCACTGTGTTGCAAGAGGCATGCTAATCTCGCACTTACTTCCATTATTCTTTTCTATTGCCAATAGTTTAATGACTTCTGATGAGTCCCTTACACTAATTCTATTTTACTATGACACAATCTCTAAGCTGCTTGGTGACATGGTATTGTACAATATTTTTAGAAACTGGAGGAACATCTGGATGTAAACATCAGTATTTGGAGTACTAGTCTGAAAAATACCATATAACATGTAAGCGAACTTTTCAGTTGCCTTTCAGAGTAGAAATCTGAACTTGTCAAGTCCCTGAATGTACCCTGTGAAGTTTTTATTATCAGGGCAGAGATATGAAATGCCCGCACCCTAGTTTGGACACGTTGGTTGTAATAGTAAGACTCAAACTACTTCATGAAATGGAGAAATCAGGAGGAAGATGATAGCCAGGGTATACAGGATATCTTTGATTAATGTCTTTGCCACTTGAAAGCCAGTAAAACTTTTGATAGCGTTTTCTGTTTACATTGCTTATATTGCAACACACTGATTAAGATAATCCCTACATTGTTATAGGAGAGAAATTCTGTCATGTGCTGAGTGCCTACTGAATAGATTTGGAATCTACGTACAGCTGATCTATGAAACAAATCACTAAAAAATATGCTTGCCTAAGCAGACATGTTTTTGGAATAAGGCTATCCTTATTCCAGAACGTTGTGGCATGGCAGTAATTTATTGCATCGATTGTGTTGACCCATCTAAAATAGACACAGTTGTCTCAGTTTAAAGATTATTTAAATTTTTAAATTAAAAACAAACAAACAGAGTTTTATTATGTAGCAACCACATTTCTTTGACAATCCTGTTTTCTTCATGACATTCCTGGACACTGGTCTCCCAAAGTAACCAGGCCAGGACATGATCAGAAAATACTGGAACTCATAACACTTATATGACACTTTAAAAATTTTGAAGTCCTTTTCTATTGTATTAATAAATCTAACATGAAAGCAAATTTAACCTTCTTTTAACAGCATTGTATGAGTGGATTCAAAATTAGATTATTAAGGAAGTTTTACCCCAGGGACAGAATGACAGGAATACAGTATGCCAGGAGAAATGCTGTGCCAAGTAACATGCATACTTCCCGTGTTTACTTTAAAATAACACTCCGAAGCACAGCACGCACCCGCAGTTCGTCACAACACTCACACTTCTTGGTCACTCATTTTGTTCTCAATTTCAAGACAAAGTCTGTAGTCTTAATCAATTCCACACTTTAGATTTTTATTGCTCTGGTAGTTTACAAAACAAAAGAAAAATCTAACACTGACATGTAGAGATTTCTATTTAAAAGGGAATTTAGACTCATCAGCTTGCCTGCTGGCCCCGTTACTGATACCCTTTCTAGCAGTGTTATTAGAGCTGTTCAGCTCCAAGCAGGATCACAGGTTTTTTGTATTTAGTGTTTTATACCAAAGCATAGTCCTTGCAATGATGACGTTAAAATATGTGTATTTTTAGAGGATAAAAATAATGTAGTTTGGTGATTTGTTATTAATGCTAACCCTATGAGTGTGTGTTTGTTTTAAATTCAGATTAGCAGTTGGAAGTAAGAAGGTCATCTATTTTTAAGGGGTTCATAATGAGCTCGTGCTGATTCAAAGAACGAACTGAAACGTCCCCACTTGGAAGCCTGCAACAAGCCTGGAGCTGCATTCCTGTGCCTCGTGCAACCCAGCAAGTCGCACCTACGGGAACGGTGCAGGAACATCCACGCTCACACTAAACTAGGTCAGAGTTTGCTCAAGCTGTAACACTTTGTCCAAGAACCAGGGTAAATATTCAGGTAGTTTGTCTGTTCCAGTGATAGAAAAAACAATGCTGGATTCACGGCAGAGAGAAGAGAATAAGATCCTCTGCAGCTTAGCAGTTAGAGCTCAGAAAGAAAATCCTGGTTGGTCGTCCTTGCTTCAAAGTCTGTTTCCATTTTCTCCAGTGACTGTTCTCTCACCTACTGACACTTATTTGCCAACACCAACTTAGTGTATGAAGAAGTATAATTAGTTGTGAAGAGTCTGATCCTGTTGATGTGCTTGTTATACGTGGTCTGAGACACCAGCCTCCCATCGGACCTCGAGGCAGCCAAGCCTTATTGGTCAGACTTGTGCATCTACTAGACGTTGAGCTTCTCAAGCATAAGATCATACATCCCTCAGCGAAGGTGGAGTAAATTATCTTGTAGATTCAGCTAAGACTAAGAGCAGCCCACCCCCAGGTGCTGCCAAGAAGCTAGTTAGCTTTAAATCTACACACCCTAGCTCATTTTCTAGTAATTTGTTCATCCATATCCTCAGGTCTGACAGCAGATCTCACCAAGACAACGTAATAACAGTACATAATAAGCTGTATTACTCAAGTATTTTTGTTACTTCATTAGGGTCAAAAAGTAATTCTACAGAATCACCTAAAGATAAAACAAGATTTTTCCCATTCTAAACCCATAAGCTGTGACTGCTCAAATACCATATGCCTTTTATTATTCATGAAGTGTCTGTACTCCTTAGACCCACGCAGAGACTGTTACTCACTGCAACCCTACTCTGAAAATAGAGTCAAATAAACACTGGTCGGGAATCCATTCAGTTTACAAATGAAAGGCCAGTTTTGCTTGCTTCCAGTTACCAGCCCACCAACCTGTGGGTTTCTATGTTGTAAGCTAAGCTCTTTTTTCATGTCCACCCTCAGCACCTACATAGAAATCACACCTATCATGCCCTTAAGGACATCCCTACAAGCCTTGTTAATATATGATGAGTGATGCTAAAAGCATCAACTGGCTTCAGAAATCTGTGACAATTGAATATGACAAGAGAATGATTCTTCCCTATTTTCAAAATGCCATTCAGGAAAATACTCTGCTTTCTTGGCTTACCGTTTTCCACTCTACCTACCTCCTCTTAGTCCTCAAAGCAGTTTCCAAAATATATTCTATTTAAAGTCAATTATTTACCCACAGCTGATGGATAGTAACCTCGTAATTTCAAACAATACGAGGCCACATTTATCCAGGACCTAAGTAGGTGGAATTCCAGAGCTCCTGTGGAGCACTCTTACCCTGTAATGGGATCGGTTGTTCAGCTTTATTCAAGGACCAGAGTCTACAGAAAAAGGAGATATTTCCGCAATAACTATGCTACTGGATACTGTTCATAGACACTGGGAATCCACAGGATTTCTGCGGTATTCCACCCAGGAATACCAAAACCCTTTCCTAAGGTTTTCTTGTGCATAACTCCTCTTGCCTGACAGCGCTACTTTTCTCTCAGTGAACAGAATCAACTGCTCTTGGCATTATGTGGGATACCTTATTGCTCTCTACAGCTACCTGAAAGGAAGCTGTGGGGAGCTGGGTGTCGGCCTCTTCTCATGGGTAACTAGTGATAGGACTTGAGGAAATAGCCTCAAGTTGTGCCAGGGGAGGTTCAGGTTAGAAATGAGGAGACATTTCTTTTCAGAAAGAGTAGTCAGGCATTGGAACGGGTTGCCCAGTGAGGTGGTGGCATCACCGTCCCTGGGGGTGCTCAAGGAAAGGTTGGATCTGGCACTTAGGGACATGGTTTACTGGGTGACAGTGGTAGTAGGGTGATGGTTGGATCAGATGATCTTGGAGGTCTCTTCCAACCTTAATGATTCTATGATTCTGTAAGTTATACTACACAGGACAGAAGTCAAAATCTATTCCTTATATGTGAGACTCTACAGTGCAATCTAATCTATTCTGAGCTCTGTGTTAGCAGCCACCAAGAGCGACCAGTAGCTGCATTGTGTGTCCCCAGTTTTAGAAAGTTGGCAAAGAAAATTTCAAGAATTGTTTTATGCACACTCTGGCATGTAAGAAGATCAAGAACAAGTCTAACTACTTTCCAGAAAGAAGAGAAAATCCAGCATTAATCCTCTACCAAGATGCAATGTGCAAGTATTTCTCATCAATTCATGCGCTTGTTTGACCTCCTACTTATAAGCCAAGTCATTCACTAGGTGAACTATTTCAATACATAATGAATTCACCATGAGAATGAATGTAATGTAACATAAAAGGAAAGCGAAGTCAGGAAAGTATAACTCAAATTTGTGATCTATCAGTTACTAACTTCACACCAGATCTGGTCAGTCATTAGAGCTAAGGAGACGGTATAGCTCCTCCCCCTCCTTGTTTCTTCTGTACTATTTCTGAAATCCTTTTCTGTGTTCAGCTCATTCGTTCTGACCGAGTTTCAGATGATAATCTTCACCGCCAGCCTTGCAAAAAACATTGCAACGGTTTTGTCAACACAACCATGAAATTCATAAGCACCTATTTACCCTCAGCAGTCAAACATTCAGGAAACAAAAACAATAGTGACTTCCTTTTTTCTTTTTTGCCTCTGCAGAGAGATGTACTGAGTTACAGATTTGTGATCAGGCTCCATTTTCTAGTTTTACTCCCTGGCCAGTCCCTCTCTGGCATTCTGGAGACCCCTGACTGCAGCACAGTGCTGGGTGCAAGAGAAAGGCATTAGACCGCTGTGCCAAAGCCAGTGAGCAAAAGAGACAGCATTTTCTTTTCCCCATCTTAGCAGATGAAACAAATGAATGAGTGTACTGGCTTTACTCTGCAGAAACCAAGAGGAAGACGATGATGTCTCCACTGAAAGGAGCTCACTTGCCACTCTGCACTCTTTTGAACATGAGAGAATAGTCAAATTAAGGTCAAAACCACAGAGCCCAAAGAAATTACTTCAGGATACAAAGGCAGTATAAATAGTGCTGTTGTAGAAGTAAGCAACATAGGAAGACATCTGGTTTAAAGCATCGACCACCAAAACCAGCTTCTCCAAACAAAAATTAGTATGAAAGGAAATTGCCAGATCATTAGAGCAAATAACTTGGATGGGATTTTGGGACTAAGGGCTTTGTTCTGAGAATAAATTAGTCTCTGCTTATTCTTTTCTTTTTGCTGTCACACCATGAAAACATTGACTCTCCTTACTTCACTTGAATTTTTTTTTTTTTTTTTTTTTTTTTAATAGCACAGTAATTCTTTCCTCACCACACCCATCTTTCTTCTTCCTCTCATATTAGCAATTAAAAGCTAAAGGCTCGTAAAAATTCCTCTATGACCCCTTATGGAATGCAGGTCTAGCCTTACTGTAATAAAAAGGAAATTTAATACTTTTTTTTTTTTTAATCATTTCACATTTAAAAACCTGCAACAGTAATGTTCACCTCTCAGGAACAGCTTACATCAGCACCCATGGAAGGGAATACAAACAGACCAACTATAGGGAGCAAGCTGCATGCATCTACAGTAGCTTTTTAACATGCATCAGTTTCTAAGTATCCCCTATTGTCTCCACTCATGGCATTTTTGGTTCACATTGTGGAAATTCTCTGAGCGTGCCAGCTAGACTGCTTTGTGATGGAACTGAGCTTGAAAAGATACTCCAGGGGATTGCATGATGTGATCCAGCCCCCAGTAAGCATCCAGAATACTGGGACATGAACAGAGCTATACCATATTAAAGTTCCCAAAGCATGCATAACACAGAAAAAAAAAAAAATCTCACGACAAGTATGTTGCTTTTTGCTTTATGGATGCACTTTGATTGCATTACCCTATCTGTTGATGTGAACATAATTATCCCATTCTGAAATTCTTGCAAAATTATTTGAAAGGTTAAGCTTTTTTTTGTATTTTTGGTTTTTGTCTTGCCCAGACATGTGAACTTAAACGTTATTTTAAAAACTAACAAACTTCAGTATTTCAAACTTGGTTTACAAGTCTAAATATCAACTTGGAGTTAATACATCCTTTTTAAAGGTCATCTGTAACAAATGGATAAAGCCTGAACTTTTAGCTCAGCCACACCACATCCAGAAGAAAAGTTAGGGCAAGAACAGGACAGCGTAAGAAATTAGTGCTACACAGAATCCCAACTACTGTCATTTATACTGCAAGTTCAATTTCTAAGGCTAAGAAGGTGATGGGATATACTCTAAGTGTACATCCCTATATCTCTAAATCAAGACTGACAGAAGAGAACAAAGTTGTAAGATACTACATGCCTTCACCATTGAAGCTGTGTGAGATGTTTACTGCAAGAACCCGAGTTTTATTAGATCCTTGTCTGCTTTAACAGTAAAGGAATTACCACTTCAGGAATCCTACAACAAAGAATACTTAAAAGACTAACACACTGTCTGGTGCATATGTAGGAATCTGCTTATTGTCTGAAGTCACAAAACTTCCCTTCCCCCCTTCTCCCTACTAAAATATGTATATATTAAAAAGCTGTTGTTCACAGCGTACCATTTTTCAGTTTGGTTTGGCTTGATGCAGGGCTTACACTGAACGCACCTTCCCCAGTGCTGACGTTACAAGTCCTGGCCACTGTCAGACAGGCAAAGCTTACAGGGCCAAACCACTGCTAACAGTGGCTACTCGGCGCTGAGTGCTCCACAGTACGCCATCCCACCTCTCAAATGTAACTTCCCTGCATAAAGGAAGCATCCAGCTTTCACTGTCAAACAGGTTCATCTGGAAAGTGTCCCAATATGCAATAGGATCCCTTCTAAGGCCTTTAATAAAAGGCTGAAATTAAAAGTATTTGAGCCAGGCAAGAGTAAGCAATTAAACTTTTATTCATGATCATTTACATATGCCTCAAAACATTCGCCACAAAATGCAGACTTTCAGTTATCTTGTATTTAGCATAGAAAATGGTCATCTCTGTAGTAAAGCACCAAGGAACACACAACAGAACAATCAGAAACAGATTCCACGTATCAGTTTTTTCCCTTCACAATGTACCACGACAAAGTTGGAGATTACATAAAAGTCTAAAAGTTCCAGAACAAATTCTAGAGTCACCTGAGTGCTTGGCAGGAACAGTATTACTTAGTAGCAGTTACATTACCTGCAGTGGAATTACACGCAGCACTTATTTTCTGCCTTTATTTTTTTGCTCAGAAGAGTTACTTTTCACAAAACTGAGACAAACATTATTGGGCCAAACACTAGGTTTCATATTTGGCCTGAATTTTCCAATGGCAACCAAACAGAACAGTTTGCCGGTAGGAGTACCTACAACAACTGTAAGAGCAGATGTCAAGAGGGAAGGAAAGAATCACCTAATTATAGTCTATCACCTCATTACATAGGGCCCAACCACTTAAAAGCCCTTACATACTACTCTACTCAGCTTTTTCCCCATTATGCTTATTTTAATTAGCATTTCAAATTTACTTCTTAGAAGACAACATGATTTTTGAATTAAGTGGTGTACATGGGCAAATACATGTACAAAGTTTTGGTAGTAATTTAAAGCTGTAAAATTGATATGCAAAGGAAGTCCTACAGACCCCATCACAGGTTAAAAAGAAATAACCAGAATCAGGGTGTTACATATAAAGCTACTTTAACAAAGAAACTAATACAGTTATCAAATAATTCATTAGAGAATAAATTGTTATACAAAAAGAAATGCTGCCTTTTTATCACTTCAGTACAGCAAATAAGAAGGCAACATTAAGAAAAGTGCACAGCAGAGAACTGTTCAGCTTTCTGAAAAAGTTGAATTTTTCTTCAGACACCAGGCTTTCGTCAGGAAACATCTTGGGTTAGGATTACCCCGATCAGTCTCTTCTTGCATTAGTTCTTGGTAAGGCGCTTACTCTGACATGTAGGAACGATACATCAGGGCCACGATAATTGCTGCTATTGCCGGGATCACCCAGTTGGACCATGAACTAGAAAGAAGTTTTTGAAACAGCAGTTTAAGAAGTGACAACCACCAAGTTAAAAAAGTCACTGGTTAAAGAAAGTCCTTCCCTCCCAACACATACTTCAAGGTTCAGGCAAGAGCAGAACACCTGGACTGGCCCAGTAATGCTCTAGCCAAGCAAAAAAGCTTGTCCTGTTCAGACTTTGTACTAGAGCTTACAAGTTAGTTTACTAGAAGAGTTAAGACTCTGGACATGCTTAAAGTCATGGCATGCTGCCCAGAATATCATTCATTCAAAAGCCATTTAAGACGTAACACATGACACTTTCAAGTACCCAAACTCCCCACTCAGAAGAGTACGGAATGGTGCTCTGAGGTTTCAGCAACAGGCCGCAGGATATAACTTTACAAAGTTATTCAGGCAATTTCGAACATACTCTCCACATCACCCCATTCTGACAGATTTTTCCTTTAATTGTAGCAAATTTTAAAAGTGAGCGAATCCATGTCAGAAGTAGTCAGCAATGGAACCAAGTGTCTTCTATTTCCTTGCTAGCCTCCAGAAATGAAGGCCTGTACAGCATAAACAATTTGATAGAGACTGGTACACATCAGTGTGGGAAAAAATTTAGATATTAACGTGCTTGTAAAATGGTACATAGATGCCAAACTGGACTTTACACAGAACAGAAATGTGCACGCTAAATCCTTTGACATCTCTGTTTCTGTAGATGAATGCTATTCAGCTTTCTGAGTGTCAGAAACATTATCATGAGGAGCTTCAGGTTTGATACCAGATATCATACTGTACCTGGAATTAGACTGCGCAGTGGTAATAAGAGGTTCCTGGAAAGCAAAACAAAAAGATATTTACATCAGGCAGACATCCTTCGCCATACTTAATTGCCCCTCAATTTCTCAAAAATTAAGGGGAACTAGTTTTGAAAACAACTTTGTGCATTGCCTTTGGAAAACATTTTATCGGATTTGCTGTAACAGAACTGTTGTATTATAAGCCAGATCGCTGCAGTTTCTGCAGTCAACACTGCATCGAAAGCGATTTCACAAAACAAGAAAGTTCACTGCAAGTTTTCCATGAAGTTAATGTCAACCTCAGGTTACAGTCTGAAAAGTTGTAGTTGCCTAAAAGACAAAGATCCATTGCTTGTCTAAAATCTAATCAAAGAGACTCCAAATGAATACAAGAGAATTTCTTACACAGAAGCAAGGTGCTGATTTACACGCACACAAGGCTTATTAAACTCAGCTTGTTAGCGTGGTGTTTCAGATTGCTTAAGAACTGCTGTCAAATTATTACAGCTTTTGATACTGACTTGTATTTCTTGTTCAGCTTCCATAGAAAAAGAACCACTACAAGACCAAATCCTAGGTGGGTATTTATGCAGTTTATAAGAGGACTTAATCATTTGAGTATTACTAACTGCACGTGGCCTAATTGCATTTGAAAGATCCAAGCATTAACAAAAATGTACTTTAATAGTACAAGATCCATCACTGAAAAATGAACTGACTGAGCTATAAACACTCTGATACCAAGGCAAAGTGTGGAAAAGATCCCTCACAGGGATCCTGTGTAGGTTTAAACAGGCTACTTTTTCAAAAGCCCAAATTATCATAGGCTGATGCACAACAAATTATATTTTAAAATAATACAGCTCACTAATTACATCCGTATTGTTTTTTGTGAACATCTCCACGAAGAACTAACCCCAAAGCCAAACCGTGTGGAGCAGCTCTTGCCCACACCATTAAGGCTAGCACCTTCTACAACAGATTTGCCACATTCAGGGCCAGGGAATGGTTCCCCCCAACACTAAGGCAGCAGGAAGAATGCAAACCAAAATATTATTAAAATATGAATAAAGTCACCAAAAATACGTTTCTCAAACATCATGACACAGGAAATTGTGTGCTCATGGTGCTTTAAACTGTGCAAAGATGAAAAAGACGTTTGTAAGCACAAGGCCTGCTGAAGGTTCCTAGAGGGCCAGGGCATAGGTTTGTCACACATCCAGAGGGCAGTTCTAAGTGAAACTGTCTTATCAGCTATGCCCACACGTCCTGTTAGAGCAAAGTGTTCTGTCTTTCCAGAAAGAAGCTGGAAAACACTCATTAGTGTAGATAACCATGACCACCAGCACTAAAACAAGGGAACAAGCCAAACAGGAGCGTAGTAAGGTGTCGTTTAGATCTCTCTTAACTCCAACTGGCCATACTTTGGCCAAACTACAATCCTAAGTACTTCAATTTACTAAGTTTCTGTGAGTTTACTGTAGTTAAGAGATAGTATTACTACAACTTGCACTAGGCAATCTGTTTCTCAGTTGCACTTATGGTTGCTGCTCTTACAGCTTAAGTGTAAATTATCCTGAATTTCAAAACAACTCTGAATGACAGATCTTTTTCTTGGTGGGAAGAAGCTCTGAATTCCAGTCACCACTCAATTTGTTAATTTTATTAGTACATTAGTTCAATTAGTTATGATGCCAGATCAATGAGCTTAAGAGATTTATGATCTGAAACACTAGAACTTAAATAACCTGACTTATTTTTGCATCTGAGTATACCGTTTACTCAGAGATACACCATCTACAATGCCCAAAAGAAATAATGTGACATTTCACGAAACAACACTTACTGTTGGCTTCTGAAGCTTCGCTCTATCATCCTGTGTGAAAATAAGGAGAGAAAAAAAACATTTAGATAAACACCCAAAACATGAAAAAAGTCACAAAGAATCATCCAATTCAGTTCCCAGTTCTATTCTCTTAGTGTATACCTATTCTTCCCTAAGAAACAGACTTACAAAAGAGGTATCAGTAGATGTTGTTCAGCTACCATAAACAAGATCACCTCCTTGAATAATACTTCCCAAGATACAATGAAGTGAAACTTGAGTCTTAAACATTTTTTTTGAGCACGTTTTTGCATTTCTTTTGTCTCTCAACAGTACATGTTTCCTTAGCTTACACATGGATTATAGTAATGCTAGCTTACTTCTACCTAGTCTGCTCGTATTTATCAAGCAAAATTATGTAACTAGCTTTGGCCTAACATCCAATACAAACGTCCCAAATTCTATGGATGTCTCAGAAACCCATGAAGCTTTACTTGGGATAGTCACATTCATTTCAAAAGAAACAGTGCATCTTCTTGACAGTGTTTTATTTATCAGAACTATCAAACTGCGTGTTTCATATTCAGTGAAAATGGGCATTTATCAAACAAGAATGAACTGGACTGGTGGCAGGTTATGAACAATTTTACTGTTATCAGTTGCCGCCTGAAAGAGATGACAAGTCTGGGGCATTACAAGTATGCACCAGACCTGAACTACTTCGTACTGGGAGAGGCTACACTAGCAATATTCATCCGGAAAGGACCTAAGACAGGAAGAGGATCAGGACTCTTAAATGTAATTCTCAAGACAGTGATATTCACCTCAAATGACAGACAAAACAGAAAAGACAGACAGCTGAGGACAAGAGAAGAGGCAGGGATGGGCAGGTAGAGTCTCTGCACACTAGCTGCCTGGGTCTTCCAACACGTGGATTTCAACTACCACCACGTAGGAGAGCTTAGAAGAGGCAGCCATGGCAACTACAGCAGCTCTGTACCTAGAAATATATCCTCCAAAGACTTAGGCAGCAAACAGGTGCTTGGTAAAAGTACAGGAGATACGGAGATTACAGAAAAAAAAGGAAGTGACAAATGGAACTGTCAGTGACAGTGGGAACAGATCATAAACCTGACAACTAGGTAACATCAACACAGCACAAAATGAGGGCAGCCAAAGACAGGGATGATATACGAAGCATCAAACTAGATTATGTTTGCGTTTTCCTATCTGAACACCAGGAAGCACTTTTTTACTGTGGAGGGTGACGGAGCACTGGCACAGGCTGCCCAGAGAGGCTGCGGAATCTCCTCCTTGGAGATCTCCAAAAGCCACCTGGATGTGGCCCTGAGCAGCCTGCTCTGGGTGTCCCTGCTGGAGCAGGGGGTTAGAGTGGGTGACCTCAAGATGGTCCCTTCTAACATTATTCATTCTACAATTCTGCAGCAGCAATCTTCCAAATATACACATGAAGATCCAGATTGTACTTGCAGATCAAAATGGAAGCCTGGCACATATGTGTACAATGATGAAAGCAGGAAAGTTGCTGAGTAATCACTTCACATGTTGACTTAAGAAGAGGTCTAGACATTCCAACATTCCACCGTCAGGGATTATAGAGTCTTATTATAAAGCTCACAGGGTACAACAGGAACAGCACATTTCCACATTCAGTTTACTCAAGAACTAAGCTGTAAAATATTTCAAAGAAGCAAAGTTTTAGACGTGACCATCCTCACATTATACTAGTCAGATCACTTTGCAGTGGTGCAACTGTCTCCAGAACAAGTCTATCCACAAACATCTGCAGAGCTGGCATCCAACCCAAACAGCAGCTCTCTTTATTTTGATGAAAATTGTCAGAGAAATAACTAGACACAAAGACACTATAGTAGACATTACGTACCGGTACACTTGCATACTCACCGGATGTAGCTCCCCAACAATAAATGATTCTGACAGCTTCCTTGCATCTGTGGAGTGGCCAACATCTTCAAAGTTCTCAGTAGCATCTCCCCCAGCTTGTTCCCTGAGGACCTCTTCACCACCTGGGTGCTACAATTTTAAATCAATGCGAATTTGATGTTAAAAACCATTCCACATTCTGAAAACGGAAGTTCATTTCCGTATTTTTAAAACAGTCCTTGCAAAAAAGAGTCCCTAGACCTGTTAAAGCAAATGTAAGCCCTCTAGTTATTTAGAGGGGCTTTGTGCAATCTCAGCAGCCAAAACCAAAGAAGCTAGGTCTCTACTCCAGTGACAGATCAGTAATAGGCACTACCCCAGCAGCAGCTAAGGATGGATTTAAAATATTACTGGTGTCAGTGTTTTAGCAGCCAAACTGTTATCTAAAGTTACACAGTGCTCATATTTCAACAGGAAACATTTTTATCTAAACAGTGCTTTATACAGCAGAAGGATAAAAGCCAAAAGGTGTAAGTTGCAGAAAGAAACGTTCCAGGTAGGTATAACAAAAGAAGATATTCACAACAAAGGTAATCAAGCAAGTTGTGCATGTTCCCTGGCCAATCCCCATCCTTTCAGCCTGCCTAGCCAAGGCCCTGAGGAACCTGACCTAGTTAATCATAGCTCAAGCTTGGGGCAGGACCAGATAACCTCCAGGAATCGTTTCCAAAAGAAATTATTGCACGATTATCTAGTACGCCAGCTACTTTGGAGCTGCTTAAGCACCACTGAAAGCTCATGCAAGACACCAGAATAGCATTTTTGTTTTAGCAGACCACAGAATCCCCAAACCACACTGCTGGTAAAACCACTGAGATGGAGAGAAGTCACTCCCCCGTACCTCTTGATGCCTCGACCCACCACCATTCCCTTAACCAAATAGCTGCTATCCATTGACTTTTATTCTTCCCCAGGATACACCTTTGGGATTGCAAGCAGTTCCACATTTCTGTCCATTAAGTAACTCCATATATATAGCAAGTTACAGTGTATCTTCTGGTTACTTGAGGTTGAGAAAACTCACTACAGTTACTCTGTTGTTAGGTAAGTACAGTACCAAAAAATTCACCACTCAACTTGTACGTGGAAAGCTATGAAACTATTCTATACAAACAGGAGTTGTTAGATGAGCAATTTGAGACTATATAAGTACTGCCTTGGATTAAGGCAACCACATAATAAATTCTAACGCCTCACAAGGGACATGGAAAATTAAGTCTCCAAAGCCTTATTTCTTTTTTAGATTCTGCAGTCAGGAGCGTTAAAGTGATGAAAATAGGCAAAACTTCTGTTAGAGTCAGGCTTAGAGTACAACTGAACAGAAAAGCCACATTTACAAAGGAGATAAAAGAAATGGCATAAACATTTCCACCAGCCTAAGGAATTAAAGTTTGCATTTAATTCAGATCTACCATATTAACCTCCTACCAATCCTTTTCTTCTAAGGGAAAAAAAAAGTAAGATTTGTTCATATAGATTAGGAAGACAGTATAACTAACTACCAGTTTCCAGCTGTGCCGGAACTCCAAAACTTGAGTTAATCTTTGCAAAGGCACAAGTTTATTATTAAAGACTGAGAAAGTTGCTTAAAAAAAAAAAAAAAGGGCCAAAACATCACAGCTAGAAGCACAAGGGATGCCTACCATGACTAAGCAAAAGCAAGATTAAGCAATCGATACAGAGATTAAGCATAGCAGCTGGGCAAAAAAAAAAAAAAGTTAAGAGTGCATGTAGAGTAAAGATTACGCAAACAGGCCTACAAACATGGCACGCTCATCAAATCCTGCCCTTGAATCCATTCTGATAAGTATTAGGGAAAGGACTAGAGAGAAGTTGAGAGATCATTCGAGTTCAGTGCCTTGAAATCCAGAGTACACTTAAGAAGCTGAACTTGGATCTAACAGGCTCTCCCAGATACTGTCGTAACTAAGTCTTCATAAAATTCACTCCATGGTTTTAATACCATGCTAAAGTACTGTGCACCCCAAAATAAACCTTTCTCAGAGGAATGAGTCATGCTATATAAACTGTGAAAAGCCACATTAAAAGTATTATGAAATATATGTGAAATCTTGAGCAGAAGGCAGAACTCCTTGGAAAAAACATGCTTATCTAACAAGACATCAACAACCAGCAAAAGGAACAAACGTGCGACTACCCATAAAGCACTAACATCATGCACGTTCACATTTGTGCGTTGTGGTGAACCCGAGCCCTGCTCCAACAAGTCGATACAGCATCGATTACTGCAGCAAGCTGTCAGGCAAGAGGATCCCTAGCAGTACAACTGCATCTACGTTAAAGCCTTGGGTACTTTAACAGACTACCTGCAGGCTGCTGACCACAGCACGGCCGTCCACTATGTTCCCAAATCCTTCCCGTGTGCTGCTACAAAGCAACCAAGTAGCTACAGGAGCAGCCTCACTGAGGCACTCCAACTTTTCTCTGAAGGTTTTGTTTTCAGTCTGACCAGCAGGTGATCCCTCCAATGCAGGGAGTTTTGCAGACTGTCACCACAGAGGAAGTATGGCCATGACCAACTCATCACACGTGTCAGCTGAAGGGGTGAAACTTGCCCTGACCTCTGCCACCATAGCTGGACAGATGTTATTTTTTCCCCTTGCATCAGCAAGACCACGACAAACATAAACGCACAGTGTTTCCAACTTAAGCCAACTAGCAGAAGGTAATCCTAAAAACCTACTAGACATACTTAAAAGTATTTTGAAACTTCACACATTTATTTTTGATAACATCTGCTTTAAAAATGCAAACTTACAACCTCCGTGCAAACAACCAGCATGCAAAACATGCAATTAGTGAAGAGACTTGGCCTTCCCCAATGAAAGGGAGTAACTGAAAAGCCTTACAAATGCCAAGAAATTACTTTTGTATCAAAAGCTTGGCATTTTCCGTGGTTCAATGAGTCTCTCAAAGGTTGTCTACACAAGGCCTTTGTTTATACTTTGTATGACAAAGCTTGCTACCAGAATTTCCATTTTCATAAAAAGCCTCTTCTAGCCCCTGGAATTGGAAGCCCAGACTGCACCAATAATGACTCCTGAACTGAAATCCTGTGATATAAATAACAAGTATTTTTGCAGGTAAAATTGTGGTTCAAGGGAAATGAAAAAGCTTTTGCTAGCCTAGTTCATTCCCAGGACAATCCCAATACAGCATATTTAAGTTACATGTGGAACAGAAGTCTGTACAAAGCCAGCAAAAGTACCTAGCATGGTCTAATTCCTAACAGCAGCACGTTAAGAAGATTTAGATGAAGCAACTAAGCAGTTAAATTCACTGTTATCATCTGGGTCAAGAGTCTAATTACTTCATCCTGAGCACCTATCAGATCTCCCTCTTGCTACAGTCATGCAACTTTCTCAGTGTCATAGTTCAAGACTATTAAAGTATAACTACCTGGATTCACAACTCTTATCACCCCTCCCCACGCCCCCCCAAACTGGGGGAATCAAGTCTTTTGGGTCCAATTCAAGTCCCGGGCGAGATAACTGAACGCCTCCACCAGTGGCAGCCTTAGGAATTCAAGTTTTGCACTCTACTAGAAGCAGAAAGGAGCAGAGACAGAACTAGAGGTGCTCCGCTAATTTTAGCTTTATTGTATAAAAAAGACTAATGCTTGCTTTAAGGACACTTCCATGTAGTCCTCCAAAATATTTCTATAAGCTATTCAAGTTACAGGACAGAAATTTTGCACTTATAAAATTTACGGAGCAGAGGAGAGTACTTCTCTTTATGAGTCTGCAGTTTTGAAAACCATCATTAGGGTTTTAGACAAAGTGCCCAATAGCTGAGTGCCCATTTTCCCACTTAAAAAACAATTACAGCCTGCAGTGCATGTTTTGCAAAGAACACTTAGAACTGCTATTTTTCAGAGCACTTTCAAGTCCTCCTTCAAGTTTCGCCACAGCTTTAGGATGTGATAGCACCAGTTTTTATCCTTAAACTGCAAGGTTCTGCAGTAAAAATTCACACAGTATTTTGGCAGACTTAAGAACGTGTCACTACTGGCACCTTTTGATGTAAACTATTCATTAACTTATACCGCTCCTCCCCAGCATCACATGAACATAATCCATCTCCACATGGTGGAGGGGCCATTTTTCACTGTGATGCAGTAAAACAGTATTAGTTTTTCCGCACTTTATTCGACCAGCATTCCAAAAGACGTTTTTTGAGATCTGTCCATTCTGTTTAGAAACAGTGCTATAGAAGCACAAGCTTTCAGATTATGAAAAAAAAAAATACATTGGCCATGCATATTTTCACTATACAAACTGTACATCCAAAGCAAGTTTTGAGACCACTAAAAGGACTATATTAGATGAATATTAAGTATGTATCTAGTTTGTTTCCAGAACACAGCATTTCTCTGAGGTTGAGGTGTTCCTGCTCATATTGGTTTCTCTGCCTCTCTTTAGGAATTCACTTAAGATCCCAGCAAAGCAAACGGGAAGACTCTCACCACAACAGGAAGCAGAGATCAGGGCACTGATCATTTCATTCCTGTTTTAAATAGGCCCAACTACTCATTTAGCTCCTGAGATCAATGTCAAACAGTCAGTCCTGAACAGTGGAATTCCTTTCTTAAACTACAGAAGAATACTATCAGGCAATACCACCATACTTACTCCATTACTTGACATTTCTTATTACACACGTATGGAATTATCTCCAATACAGACAGATATAGCCATAAGATCCTGATGTCAGTATGCATCTACTTCTAACAGCTGTTTTTCCTTAAAGGATGTAGGACCTGAAACTATGAAGAGGTTTCTCAAGTTTTCTGTAATACAAGTCCAACAGCTTTTGAATGAAAAATACGATACACGAGTTCCCTGTCCCAAGAATACTCTTTCATGTGAAGAGCATTCAGATAGCGCACCCTAAAAACTGAGGTCTCTGGATTTCCTCTCTTAGGGGATAAACGTGGATAATCGAAGAACATTCAGAGATATATATATTTGCGTTATAGTTTCAGAGATCCTACATTTGGAGATAAAAAACAGTTGCTGGAGTCTTCATCTCCAGTAATCTCTAAGATAAGGTGCCAAAGTACATAATCCTTTTCTTCTCCAGCACTTCATCCCTATTTCAAAGGATCTTTTTAAGCCTTGGCCTTAGGAAACCAAGCCAATGTGGTCACCCTGTGTGATGTCTCCACACAGCCTTACCACTCCCAATGCGCATGCACTGCTCCCAGTCCACTTACTAATTTCAATCAAGTGTTGACAAAGGCTGATGGTTCCCCCCCAACCCAAAAAAAAGACTTCCCCTAAACATCTGCGAGCTTTATGCAGAGACAGCAGCTGTACAGAGAAAATACAGCCTTTAAGTACTGTAATGAAGTGAAACGCAACAGCATACATTCACTTATTAAGCAAGAAAACACCCAGCGTATCTGTAACAGTGAGGTACTGTAAAGTTTTCAACTTCATAAGCAGAAAGAAAATAATTCCAAAGGTTAATGCAATAGTTGGAGAGATTTTTTTTGTTGAATTAAGAAATGGAACTGGTAAAGTCAGCTTCTGTTCCCAGTTCTTCACTCTCCAGTAAACTGACACGCTTAGATATTTCCTAGTAGAGAAGACGATTGAATCGATGCTTTAACAGTGCTCTCTGAAAGACTATTAGGCTTATTTTAATAGCCTATAATTAATTCTTGAAATATTTTAAGCTTTTCTACTTCCTGCAAGAAAACCAATAGGTAAAGCTGAATTTGACTAGTAATGCTATAGAAACTGCTCATGTAATCCCTGCTTCCCTGAGAAGTGTTTATCATAGTCCAGAATGCACTAGCAAGTGGCTCGCTTCAATTTCTCCTTATCTGTCATGTGTAAATCCCTCAAAGCGCCTGACAGACCAGAATGAACTAGTACATCGCTTTATAAGTTAACCACATATCAAAAGCATTCAAAAAAGGCAAAAACCAAAGTACCCTATGAAATGTTTTAATCCAAGGGTTCCAACCTCACAAAAAAAAAATCAATGCAATGAACACTAGGATATTAAAGAATTTTCCTTGGGAGTGCAGCTGCACTTAGATAGCCATTTTCAACAAAGCAATCTTATCTCACTCCTTTATTATCTTAGCATATCATCCAGGAAGTTCAGCTCCAAAGCCAGCCGTATCACAGCAAAAACTGTTTAGTGTGAGGCTAAAGCCTGAGCCGGTATACCACGGTGCATCAGACATCCTACAGCTGTCCAAGAAAAAGAACTACTTAACTGCTTACAAACTGAATTCTTTTGGTTTGATAGTGCATTTGCCAAGTTCTCCTGAGGGCTGAAATCAAGTCTTTCTTGCAAAACTTGAAACTAATACTTATCAATTTCATCACGTGTTCTGAACGAAGGGGCTGTCAGCTTGACTGTGCAGCTACTTAAATCATAATCTCATTAGTTCTTGGATTTTTTTTTAATCAAACTTTTTCTATTTTGTTTCTCTTTTAAATCTGGAAGACCTCACAGAACTGTGTACCAACCAAAAGCAATACAGTCTCCAAGAACAGCGCTGAGTTTCTGAGGCTCCACGAAAAACTGTTCTTCCCCAAGGCTTCTAGAGTTAAATTAGCCTTGCCTGTGTAACTAAACATTTCCATACCTAGGTAATGAACCAGACCAGGGCTATGGCTAGATGAAAACCAATTCAGAAAGAATTGGTAGATCTGGCTCACAACCCAACTGTGCTGGCACACAGCCTAAGCGTTGGCAAACTCCTATTTGCAGAATACCCCACTTTAAAGCTCAAGTGTTTAGAATCATGAAAACCAAGACAGGTCCACACGGCAGCAGAGGCTCACATAATGCCGTGTCACTACAAGTTAATAATGTAAAACTGCAGGAACTCTTTTAAATCGGGTGCCAGATCTTTGCAGAGTAGGAAGAAGGGACTGAGAGAAAAGCCTCAAAACATCACGGATAAATCCTAGCTACGCTTAATTGTGAAATCAGTTTAATCAGTTGTTACATTTGCAAGTGTACACAGAACATCTCGGTTGTTTCGGTCCAGTAACTACAGCGCTTCTTCATTAACCCTGACCACCAATGACTGCACGAACCGGCCACCATCAGGCGAGCGGGAACGCCAACTGTTAGCGAGGACGGACAAAACCAGAGGGACCCAAGTTTACCTCAGAAAGCTGGAACTCGTGCGGCTGGGCTCTGCCCGGGACCTGCGTACGGGGGCAGGAACAAGAGCACGAAACCTCCGGGGGGAACTCAGGGGAAGGCAGCGAGAAAAGCGAAGGAGAAGAAGGAAACGGGAGGCGGCAGCCGCGCTACCGGACGGCTCCCGGCCACCCCAACGGTCGCCCCCAGCGGCCGTGTAACGGTCGCCGTTCAACGTTCGCCCACCTCGTCGAGGAACTTGGTGACGTCGTAGATGCGGTGGTGCAGGATGATCCAGGTGCTCTGGCTGGTGTTGTGCCGCTGCACCTCCTCCAGCCGGTAGTAGCGGCCCCGCCACGCCTCGCCGCCGGCCTCCCCCGAGCCACCCATGGCCGGCCGCTGCTGCCCAGGCTCGGCGCCGCGCACACGGCCCCCGGGGCTGCCCGCAGCACGCCTAGAGCCCGGCCGCCGGGCCTCCCACCGCCCCGCCCGCCCGGCCCGCTCATTGGCGGAGAGGCACGCCTATCAAGCGAGGCGGCGGGATGCCGCGCGGGGGTTGGAAGACGCCGCGGGGAGGGGCGGGGCTTAGCGAGGTGGCCGCGGCGGTGTTCACAGGGTCCTCCTACCCCGGCCCCAGGAGCGGTCGGCGCCCTCCCCTCCACACCACGTGACTCGGTCACGTGCATCGCACCAGCGGGAGGTGGCGGTTGGCGCCGCCCGTCCCGCCCCGTCACGCGCCCCGCTTCAGGCGGCCGGCGGCGCCATCTTGCTTCCCTCTGGGCGCTCTTCCGCGCACGGCGGGGCCGCGCCGCGGCGCTGAGGGAGAGCGGTGTGGTGTGGTGGTACTGCTCAGGTGGGCAGCTGGGCTCCGCCACAGCCGCTCTGTCACTACCCCTCCTCAAAGGGAAAGGGGGAGAAAATGTGATGGGAAGGGCTCAAGGGCTGAGATAAAAACGGGGAGATCACTCAATAATTACCATGACAGGCAAAACAGACTCAGCAAAGGGAGATCATATAATTTTATTGCCAATTACTAACAAGGTAGAGAAGTGTGAAACAAAAAAAATCTGAAAACATCATCCATCCACTCTCTTCCACCTCCTCCCCCCAAGCAGTGCAGGGGAATGGGGAATGGGCGCTGTGGTCAGTCTACAGCACTTGGTCTCTGCTGCTCCTTCGTGGTCCCTCTGACCCTGCTCCACGTGGGGTCTCTCCCATGGGATGCCGTCCTTCCCGAACTGAGCCTGCGGGGGCTGCCCACAAACAGCAGCTCGTCAAGCACTGGTCCCACACGGCTCTGTACCACGGGGTCCATTCCCCAGGAGCAAACTGCTCCAGCACGGGTCCCCCACAAGCGGCAGCTCCCCCCCAGACCACCTGCTCTTGTGTGGGCTCCTCTCCACAGGCTGCAGCTCTGGCCCAGGGCCTGCTCCTGCGGGGGCTCTCCATGGGCCTCAGCCTCCTCCAGGCCACATCCACCTGCTCCACCGGGGGCTCCTCCACAGGCTGCAGCGTGGAGATCTGCTCCATGTGGGACCCATGGGCTGCAGGGGAACAGCCTGCTCCACCAGGGGCCTCTCCACAGGCCGCAGGGGAACTTCTGGAGCACCTCTTCCTGTCCTTCTTTAGTGGTTTTGGTGTCTGCAGGTTTCTTTCTCTCACATTTTCTCACTCTTCTCTCCCAGCTTCTGTTGTGCAGCAGTTTTTTCCCTTTTCTTAAACCTGCTCTAACAGAGGCCCAAACAACATCCCTTACTGGCTCAGCTCTGGTCAGCAGCAGGTCCCTTTTGGAGCTGGCTGAAACTGGCCCTTATCTAACATGGGGCAGTTTCTGGATTCTTCTCACAGAAGCCACCCCTGCAGCTTCTCACTACCAACACCTTGCCACATAAACCCACTACAAGCAGTAGGGCCGACTCTGGAGCCTGGCCCAGCCTCCAACTGCAGGTGCTTCCTCATGGCAGTGCTCGATGCTTGCTGGCCCCTGTTCTGTGGTGCCGAGGGCACAGAGAGCAGCTCCTGCACCTCATGAGAACTTTCTTTAGCATGCCTCTCCCTGTTTTCCTTCAGTGTTATTTAAGCTAAAACCTCAGCCCCTTTGCTGTGGTGACAAATGTTTTTGGTGACTTTGCTTTCTTTTCGGCCCAGGGCAGCTCCCCTCACTGCGTTACCACCACTGAGGAATGTCATTCAGCAACTTCAGGTCAGCAGTACCCCAATTTACACTTTCCAGTATGAATACAGACTGTTTTTTGTTTGTCTGTTTGTTTGTTTGTTTTTAAGGAGCTTGTTTCCAGTGTAACTTAAGTGACATAAAGTTTACAGAATGTGACCTCAAGATCCATTTCCTGAAAGCTGAGGCTTAGCTAGTGGATTTGCGCTTGCGCTGGTGCTGTTGGTTATTTGCGTGCAGGACGTCATACTTCCTTGCTGAACACCAACTGATTTTCAGGTCCTGTCTCCAGTTTATTACAGTGAACCAAATGGGAAGAGTAACTGCAGTTCTCCACAGCTTTGTGTCATTTTCAGTTTTAATAAGGAGGCTCTTTATTCCATCATCCACGTCGATAATGAAAATAATAAATACTGCTTACAAATTCAGTGATTTGTCCTTCTACTTCGAATAAAAAACAGTGATAACCATTATCTGACTGAAGTTCATTTTAGCATGAGCTCAGTGTTGGTTTCAACATCATGTGCTATGATTACCAGCATCTAGAGATGTAATTTCTCCTACACACCTAAGACCTGTTACTTGAAAAGAAGGCAGTTGGGTTTATTTGATATGATTTCTATTTAATACGTCTGTAGTAAGTGGTACTTCTCTCTCTCTTTTACCTCTCCCCTGAAGGGACAAACCATTTATCAGCTCTCTGTCCCATTAGCTTTTATGATCACTGGGAAGGCTTAACTTATGCTGAATACAGTGAGTCATTCCCACAGGGGAGTTGTCCTCTAACAGCAAGCGAATCACTGGAGCACTGCAGCATGTGTTTTTACAGCATCTTTGCCACAAAAATCCCCAGATGGCCATTTAGAATTCTTTTAAGCATTAATGAAAGTTGAGGACCCAGCCTTTCTTTTCTATGTTTGCAATCTGAGAAGACTTTTTTTTTCACGTTCGTTTGAAAGGGTCCTTTGCCTTAAGCTACGGCTTTTAGAATTATCCAGTGAAGTTAAAATCTTGACTGGCATTTTACAGAACCATAGAATATCCCGAGTTGGAGGGAACCCACAAGGATGACTGAGTCCAACTCCTGGCTCCACACAGGACCACCGAAAAATCAGACCCAATGTCTGAGAGCATCGTCCAAATGCTCCTTGAACTCTGACAGGCTCGGTGCTGTGACCACTGCCCCGGGGAGCCTGTACCAGTGCCCGACCACCCTCTGGGTTTAGAACCTTTTCCTAACTCCCACCCTGACCCTCCCCTGTCCCAGCTCCATGCCGTTCCCTAGGGTCCTGTCACTGTCCCCAGAGAGCAGAGCTCAGCGCCTGCCCCTCCGCTCCCCTCGCGAGGGAGCTGCAGGCCGCCATGAGGCCTCCCCTCAGCCTGCTCTGCTCTGGGCTGAGCAAACCAAGGGACCTTCAGTTGCTCCTCACATGCTGTGTCCTCCAGACCCCTCATCATCTTTGTAGCCCTCCTTTGGACACTCTACGTTAGTTTTATGTCCTCATACTGTGGCTCCCAAACTGCACACAGCACTCATGGTGAGGCCACACCAGCGCAGAGCAGAGCAGGACAATCTCTTCCCCTGACCAGCTAGCAATGCCATGCCTGATGCACCCCAGGGTATGGCTGGCTGTTTTGTCTGCCAGGGCACACTTCTGGCTCATATTCAACTCGCTATTGACCAGAACCCACAGATCCCTTTCCATGAGAAAAGATCTCTCCAGCCTCTCATCCCCATTAAAAAAAATCTAGTTTTCATGATTGAAGGAAGAAACTTGAAAAGCATTTTCCTTTAAGGGGAAAAAAATCTTTAAAATTATGGTCGCAAAGAACTAATCTTTTGATTTTTCTAGAGTATGACTGAGATAAAGCTCTTTAATGTTTTACACTGTAAGCAATGCAAAGCAAAATCAGAACAGCAAAATTACCTTTGACATAGTTCCTCAAAAAGCTTCCAGTTCATCATTTTTTAGTCATGATTTACAAAATTGCTTTTCAGGTGAATACCTGGTGACTTCATAAAATTTGGGCAACAAAATTGCTTTATATTTATTCCTATCTTCACTGCTCTGGTAAGTCCATTTCAAAAAGGGTTTTCAGGTTTGGAAGTTGGTGGGAGATCTATTAAAACATCTGCTTTTGGTGTGCATTGCTTGTGCTGGCTTTGGATAACAACCAGATTTTCAACCTGCCTGTTTTTCTTTGCAACACTTTGATTGAGAATGCTGCTATAGTAAAGGGGTATATTTTCTTTGAATAATGAAATGTTAGTTGTTATTTTTTGGCATAAATATTCTAGTTCCTTTACACTGAGCCTGGCCTGTTCCGCAATACTTAGGCTTGTGCAGCAGGCATGCAACAACCAGGTAACAGCCATGACTTCATGTTACTCCCACTGACATGAAATTTGTTAGGGCTGCTGCATCCCACTCACAAGGTGTGGCCCACCAAAGGTGTTTGAAAGAACAAATCTATGGCAAGGAGGAAATTCTTGTCTCTGCTCAGCGTATAATCCTGAAATAGTCATTGCTCAGTTAAGGTGGTGTGAATCATTATGGAATGATAACAGTTTACACTGTCTGGTCCCTTAGTCTGCTTGAAGGAGAAATAGCAAGAAGGACTAAAAGGATCACATTCTCAGTCTGAACTTCTGGTTCTTCTGGTTCTCCTTTCCAGTGCTTTTAAGAAAATCCCCAAAATCACAGAGTTGCGGCATGTCTTTTCAGTGGCAAGGCAATCAACATACATGCGCTCTGTATTCTAACTTCTCGTAAAATAGCCAGTCACATTCATTTCAGGATAATGATTGTAGCTGAGCCCCAAACCGCCTCATACTCTTCCACAAATAATATAGTCAATAATTTCTATTACAATGTAAAGCTTAAGATGTGAGAGACAGCTTTGTTAGAACCACCATCTGTCTAATCACATTCCACTCCAAATACCAGGTATGTTGTCTTGATCTTTTGATAAATGTTAGAGTGTAACTAAAATTCTGACCAAGACAAATGTTGTTCTGCATACATTCCTCCTTTGAGAGCAAGAGTAGGAGAACAGGTTGTCTGTGATCATTATTAACCATGCAATGTGATTCTGGATTAGTACAGATTTCAGTATGATGTAAGGAGGTAATGCGTTCTACATAGACAAGAACATGGTGTTCACCTGACACTTGAGAAGAAAGGTGGTTTTAAGCAGAAAGTACACAAATCTCCTGTAACACCAAGAAGGGGGCCTGGTGTGGGAAGAAAGAAAAGATTTCCAGTGTGGATCCCTATTTCCATGGTTTTCATCCTCTCTACCAGACTGGCCACTGTCTTTGTGTGGCTTGAGGAGGATATCTCTGTTGAGCTCCTAACAATTAAAATTTCTTTTTGGGCAGGAGGGGATGAGTTTCACAGGGTTCCTCAGCTCTTGGATCCCTGATAGATCCCAGCCCAAACATGGACTCAGAAGAAGATGGAAAGGATGCTTTCATCCTTATCTTTACTCTGAATATTTTTTAATATATATATATGTGTATATTTAAAATATAATACATTGTTTATAACAAAAAGAGTCTGTTTCGGTCAACCAAATTATCTTATACTGCCTACCTAATCTTAATCAGAAGATAATTAACAGATTATTGGTTTACTTGATATCATATAAAGTTCTTTAAATAAATATCTGCCTTATGAGAATGAACTACATTTTTTATTTCAAGACCCAGGTGCTGTTCTGGGGAAATCAACAATATAACATGAATGACACAAGGCGTCAGTCTCTATTCTTCGTCAGTCTGCCAGAGCTACAAAAACTCTGTGCCACTACAATAACACTGAGTTCCCAGTTACCAGAAAGTGAGTCAAGGAGCACACAGATAAAAATGTGCAGGTGAAGAACGCTGAGGATTATTATTTTCAGAAGCTGCTAGTGGTTGCTATTCAAAGATTTTATTAGTACTACTAGAGTTAACTGTAATATAATTAGTAGTAAACACTATAAAATTGTTCAGAGTAATTTAAGTCGTTGGTGGGGGACTTGCTGGCTATTGGGAAAAGAAACAACCCTTTCTATTATGTTTTTAAATGTCATCATCTAAAACTAACAAGACCACCTGCTTGGAACTGATAAACAGTTAAAATTGTTTTCTGTTAACATGCAAATTTGGATTGCTTTACAGCATCCAAATTTTTGCTATTGAGCCAAATCAGTAGCATCTTTTGAGCTATCGTAAACGCTTTATGTAGGTTGAGAGTGAGTGAACAGAATACTCAAAAAGAGTATGTAGTCTACTCAGTGCTCACAAAGCATAATGTCATTCCCTGTGATAGTAAAGGGAAGAAATGAGAAATTCTGCCGAATCGAATGCTTTTGGACCAATCTGCTAGTTTGCCTAAGGCCTGTAGATTACGTTTTAGACCCGTTGTGAGTGGGTTAAGAGCAAGTGACTTGGACTAGTCTAACATACTATACTGAACCACCAAAAACTGATTAAAAATGGAATGTATTTTGTTTGAAAGGGTAAGGAAAAGAAATGTAGGCTGAGAGAATCAAGTATGGAAGTTTATTGTTGATTTTTTTCTGCCTTCTTTGTAGACAGTTATTATTCCTGTATCAAGACATCCTTTCTGCACCAGTTATTGGAACACTGAACCAAATTTCAGTTGTAATGGCGGTCAGTAATCACTCTGCAAATAAGCATATGTAGTTACATGTAATGTATGCTTCTTTTAAAAAAGCGTGCTTTTTTTGAGGACAAAGGATAAGTAAAATTACATAATTTGAAGCAAACTTTTACTCGTATGCCTTAGTGATGTAGATGACAGCTTAGGTCATTTTTTCTTCTGACAAAATGACCTTTTCAGATGGTGAACCTTTTGTGGAACAGAACGGATTCAGTAAGATGCCACTCAGTTCACAATGAGATCAGCAGGGGCAGCTTCCGCCATTTTGATTTGGGCAGTCTTTTGCTTGCTTGGTAATATATCTTTACCTGGAAATGAGATTACATTATGACAAATGCCTTGAACTTATTTTACCTATCATTCTCCTTTAAAATAACAGGATTTGGTATTTTCTTTAAGTATTCCTCAGTATGTTTTTCTGAAGTAGAGACACTGATGGACCAAAATTTACTTTATGATTTGATAAAACACCCCTTAATTTCAGACACTTGGATTCTATTTATTTTTTTAGATACCATTTTACAAATCAGGAATATGTCAAGCCTATATAGAGAGACAAGGAGCTACCGTAAGTGCTGAAAGGTGTCACATTTCTTCAGATTGTTATATATTTCTGATTGTTGTACCAGAGATGGGTACTTTTCATAGGGCTTGCAATTTGCTCTGCAAGTTTCAGGGTGAAAAAAAAATCTGTCCTACAGACAAAATGTCTCTTCTGAATCTGGGTATAGGAAGTATACTTCATCAGAGTCAAAAGTTTAAAAAAAATCTTCCTGCTATATTTCATTAGATTCCTCTGCTGGATTGGAGTCCTGATCCTGTTCAGGAGCATAAATATTTGACCTCGAGGCAAAGACAGACCTGCCAAAGAGAGACCAAAGGGCTCCCTGGCGGGTGTAATCCCATTTTTCTGTGTCCTATAGGTCCCATGGGTGAGGGTGTTCAGAGAGCTGAACTATCTCCCCATTCACATTTTGTTTCTGTCCAACCCATATAGGATTGTTTCAAAGAAACAAAACAAAACAAAACAATAAAAAAAAAGAGTAGAAATGGAAACGAAGAGCTTAACAACTTTTGGTTTTAGACCATTTTTCATATGCTTTACTATCTTGTATGCAATGTTTGAGGGGTTGATGAATGTATGGATGGGTGTACTAAAACTGCTAAGCCAAAAAAAAAAAAAAAAACCTGATTGCAATCAAAGCCAGTAGCTCTGGTGATTTATTTGCACAACCATTTGGATGTTTTCTCGTGGTTCCCAGAAGTGTGAATGCATCTCTGCTTTTTTAAGATGTACTGTTCAAATATGGTTGCCTCACAGAACTGTTTTATGTACATTTGTGTAACTGACCTGTCATGGTTAGATTTTCCAACATCACCATATGTGTAGTAATACCTATATTTAATAACCATAAGCTGCAAGCAGATCCTTGCAGAATCTCATTAGAAACCTCTTGAAAGTGTACTATTTAGATCTTTTTAAACCCCCCCCCCTTTTTTTTTTTTTTTTATTTTGCTAAACATCAACAGCAGGCTATACAGGACAGAGTCAAATAGACAAGTAGTACTGCTAGATGAACAAAGCTACATTCACATGTTATTCCTGTGATTGCAAGTGAATGTCTCTGGTCTTGAGTTTGACAGTTGAGTTAATATATGTACATTTGGGACGCTGTGGCTATTATCTGGAAAGAGATGCATACCTAGTAGAATATTTTGTATACTTCAGCTAGTCTTTACCCCAGTTCTTTTATCAGCCCTATGAAACATCAAATGAATTGTAGCACACCTTACTCTGATGACCCATGAAATCTAAATGCCTACATTGAATATTGTGCTAACTGTCGTTTGTAGCTGTGTAGATGAAAAGTAAAGATGTGTAACACTGGGATTTGGCTCCAAGATACAGTAGCAGTATCTTTGGTAAAACTTCCACTGGAGCCTTTACAAAAATGTCTTGAATGATTAATGTGTGATTTTTCCTTTCTCACTGATGTTAGCTGGAAGAACCACAAAGAGTTAGTCCAACTATTCTCCAAAGCTGCCTCTCCTACACGCTTACAGCCAGACTTGCACCCATGTGGAACAAGGCTGGTCATCTCTTGGTGCAAGGTATTTGATTCACCTGGGCCAGGGATCAGACATTTAATTTTCAGTTCTTTATTATCGCATTTATTTTCCTAATTTAATTTCCATATTAATAATTTCCATAATTATTTCATTATTCTATTTTTTATTTGATTGCATTTTTATTGTTTCTTTATCCAAGTTAACAGTCTGAAAGGACGTATCATTCACTTTTGCACTTCCTTATCCTGTTATTTGTAATAGACAAAATATTTATTTCAACTGAATGCAACATACCAGACTGATCATTTCCAAACCAAATATTGTCGGACAGTAAATGTCTTCTAAAAACTCGGCCTGTTTTTCAAATTCATGCTTTCATCAGTGGCTCTTCTGTACTTAGTTTGCATGCTTTTCCAATACAGAAATGTTTTTCTGTCAGACCATCTCCTTTTACCAAGCTCTGTCTTTTTATTTAGAAGTTCCTTTGCCTAATATCTCTACACTAACTCCTATCTAGGGTAATTGTGAATTACGAAAGTATGGAAAAATATGCCTTTCAGATACTGTGGTGTACTCTTACTAATTCAAAATATACACTGAGAAAAGTGCATGTTGACTTATTTCCGGTCACAATATTAGCAGTGTTTTTGTTTTCAGTGGCTTCAAAACCTATAGTTTTTTGAATGAAATCAACTTATTCAGGAATAACAGCTAGAAGTAGAAGGCTAGATGGTTGCTGATATAAAACTGGCTTCAGGGAAACACTGACTAACAGCAATGTGCGCCTGGTGCATACAGCTTGTCTAATCATATCTATGCTAAATCTGGGCAAAACTCACGATAGATGGTAAAATATGCAGTAATACTACACAGGTTTGCTTTTGAGCTTGAGAAATGTATTAACTGTTAGTCAATTAAAATAATTCTATATATTTCTCCATTTTGGGGGAGAAAAAATTATGTATAAATTTTTGTCCATTAATATACTTTCATATATCTTTCTTTTATTTAAGATGCAAATGAGTCAGTGAAAATTTAATTGACGTGGAGGGTTTCTCTCTCTTTAAAGGGACAAACTTTTCATCACTCTTGACCCAAATGAAATTATGTGATTTCTCCATTTTTTGCATAAGGACATCAGGCATATATATAGTTTAGAAAATAATGTTTATCTATTTTATTTATTAAGGTAAAGATTTTTTGTCTCGTACAGGAAGGCAAAATGCAGTGGGTAAGTACAGTTTTCTGTTAGTGGTAAGCCTGTGTGAGCAAGGTGTGATTATATGAACTCATGATTGAAATACTGTCATGATCTTCATATTATCAACACAATGCCTTTTGGTTTTCATTCTGAAATAATCTCAGTCAAGTTAGACTTGATGGCAGATGATTCTTTGTATGTAATAGTTGTCAGCTCAACTGCACCCTTGAAAAATTACCCCCCCCAAAAAAAAAAAAAAAGAAAAAAGGTAATCTTCCTACTATTAATCTATGGCCATAGATTGAAACTTAACATTAAAACATTATGGTTATTACAATTAAATGCACTTGCCTAAAATTACAAGTCTTGCAAGTGATGTGGAAGCCCGATGATAATAGATAGGAAAATGAACTAAACTGACTGTACAATGTTTCTTGTTTGCAAAATTGAAGTCACAAAGCACACTGCTTAGCTATTGCAGAAAATACAAAATTAAATTTATATTTATACTTCCAGTATAAAAATTAAAGATTACATTTTGGGATATTGAAGTCTACATTTGCAACAGGACTATATATTCAGGAATTTAATGCATTCAGTCCCCATGTTACAGCTTACTCAACACTGGGTGAATATTCTAGAGAGGCATCAATAAGTGCTTTCTCATAGATATTGACCATTTTTGGATGTGTAATACTGGCTTTGATGACTGAATACAGCTGATGGTTATTTTTATATTAACTACATTTGCTTTGAAAATGGGTATTTTTTTATCAAGTGTATAGGTTTCAAGCATCCAGTTGCATGGACAGCCATGAGATCCATACACCTCACCTTCATGTGGAGGTGTAGGGATTGTAACTGATTATTTTTATTTTTTCCACAGTTAAAATACAATTATTTTTTATTTTCATGCTTAGGAAGTCTTGCGTTTTGATTTTCAAACTCAGCATTTTGACTAGCAGTTATTTTAAATAAACATTTGGTTTAGCTTTCTAACAGATGTATTATAGTTCAAAACAAGTCTTTGGACTTCTTTTTTATTTTAGTTCTAGACCTCAATGTATCAGAGACACAGCTTTGCATCAGTGTGGAGGCTTGCTCAATTCGGTTACCACCCCCTGAGGTATAAAACAGTTGCATTTTCTGTGACTGTATTTGTCATACTAAACTTTATTTTCTTTTCTGTAAGGTGCCATTCTATTAGTGTGATGGGGAGAAAAGTGCTTATTTCTGATTGTGTTAAGACAGTAATCACAGTCTGATTTTTGGGTGGTCCTTTGGGGACCCAGGAGTTGGACTCGATGATCCTTGTGGGCCCCTTCCAACTTGGGATATTCTATGATTCTATTGACCATATACACCTGTTCTAAGTGCATAACATCTCTATTTTACCTTTATTGATGCATTCTAGGAAGCATACCAAACGTCTTTGTAAAACAGATTCTATACTACTTAAAATACCTCTTGAAAAATCCTAGCAGATTATAGAAGTGAGCTGTATTTATGCTTCTAGAGTTCCTTCTAGCAGTGTTTTCTAGAAGGCATTCACAGTCTCACTGTAATACACAAGCAGTTTTGAGTAACTTCTTAAAAGCGAAGCTGCAGGTAAGTTGTCAGCACTGTGTGTAAGGTCCCTGGGTATATTTTTTTCTGTAATTTCCTTCATTTTCTCTGCAGCTGCCAAAATACAGGAGCAGCCTGTACCATGCAGCTAGTGAACATAATTAATAAATTAATAAATCATAGTTGAGGTTAAAAAATGGCCGTCCTTTCTGACAGCCATGTCACCTTTGTTGATAAGTTCATGCATACAGGGGCATATTTGTCAGGCTTGTTGGTTTCTTTCCAAAATTAGTATCTCAAATCCTAACTCTTCGTTTTTAGAACAGAAAAATAAGATTTATTTTGTGAGCTAGTTGGACAGCATAAGTATTAAAGCTGTCTTTATGAATCCAATTCTAAAATGACACAAAGTAATAATAGAAGTGATCACGGTGTGACTTCATTATCAGTTTGACCATTTACATACTTTTCTAAAACAGAAATGGCTAGATATTCTTGTCAAGGAATAAATGCAAGCCTTGATAGACCATAGAAAGAGAAATCTCTGTTTGATTGGCTCTGACAGTCAATTTTTTCCTTTGTGAAAAAGTATGGTGTTTTGTGACTTCTCACAGGGTGAAGCTACATGTCTCATTAATTCTGTTGCTGGGATCCTTGCACTTGATTAGGAAGGGGGGCCTACGCAGTTACTAGACTGTCAAACATGAGTTTCTGGGTTGAATTTAAAAAAAATGCATAAAAGTGAGACAGTTCTAGTTTGGGAAATTTGTTCTGTACTGTTATTTATTAAAGCACTTAAATTTTAAATCTCACTCATTTAAGTAGCCTTTAAACCTTGTACTTACGTAACTTTGGGCAGTGTAGGCTCTAGCATAAGATAGTGTGCAATTTGATAATGAGATATCTTATGAAATAAGCAGGCTGTGAGTCCTGATAGTAGAATAATAATGTATAAGCTTCACTGTATTGTGATATACAATTCTTTTTGAAATTTTAAGTTTTGTACTGCTATGGAGATATTTGCAAATACTTTTTTTTTTTTTTTCCTGTTTTAAGCTGGAAGATTTTGATATTTCAGCAAACACCATAAAGCTGTTTGACAGCAATCAAAATACAG
Source organism: Cygnus olor (assembly GCF_009769625.2). Taxonomy (NCBI): domain Eukaryota; kingdom Metazoa; phylum Chordata; class Aves; order Anseriformes; family Anatidae; genus Cygnus; species Cygnus olor. Next base: position 99,416,685 of record NC_049170.1, on the reverse strand, counting down.
TTATTCACAGACACTCCATATTAACTAACTGGTGCTATGTTTTGCCAAGGTAGGCATCTGTTTAAATTCCAGCAGAAGTAAACATTTCCTGGAATATATGACATGCAAATTGCAAATTCAGTGCTAGTGATAAGAACACATCTGTTTTATAGACCATTTTACGTTCAGGAAGTTTTCTTTTACTTTTAGGTTTCAATGTTACGGAAAATGTGAAAGAAAAGTTAGTGAATCATAAATTATGCACCTAAGTATCATTTCAGTTTTAGTAAGCTCTTTGCTAATGTGACACGTAAAAATGTTACTTGTCCTCAAGTATAATTATAGCAGAAAGAGTCAATTTAAAGAAAAAAATAATCATCTTTGCCACAAACTCTCTCTATTTTCACCTGTGATTTTCATCACAACTGTATCAGATGTAATGATATATTTTCTTTTGTTCTGTACTCACTGGTAGTGAGCATTACGGATGAGACAAATCAGACTGGTAGGTTCCAAGCTCTTTTCCATACTTCAGCAAACATCACTATTGTTTTATCATAAACAGTGTGAGCTAAAGATGTTAGCTCTCCTAACCTAATAATAATACATTCAATGCCAAAAATAAGATTTATTTTTTTAAGAAGTCCAGTGTATTTTCAGATGAATTTTAAGACATCCTATGTAAACATCTCTTCTTTACCTATGCACAGCATGAAAATGGGTCAGATCATAAACATCAGCCGTGTAATTCCTCCAGAATCTCCTTTCCATTCATATAAGGAATTTCAGATGCACTGGAAGAATCTGGTAAAAACAACATACACTGTTAATGTATTTTCCCTCCCTTCTTTGTGTATATTGAATTTATATTTGTAATACTCATTTCTGAGTGTTCTTTAGTGTTTGTTTGTTTTTTAGTATGGATATATGCTTCCAGAGGATCTTGAAGAGAGAAAAATATACCTGAGTGTTTACTTCAAGCCGATAGGGGAAAGGTTCTTTACGTATCCTTTGCAAATATTTTTGTTATATGTCCTCTACTACTATCTAAGACCTAACTTCTCATTTTTGAATACACCACATTTTCTTCTTCCATAATTTCATAGATGTCAGTGGAATTGTTTCATTAGACAAATTGGAACAAAGTATTTATTCAGGTCTGTCTGTCGCAGTGTTGAGTAATAGTAAGATGATACCACTATAAATGGTGGCGTAAAAGGAACAGTTAAATTAATACCATGCATTGTTCCTGTAAAAATATGTCCAGCAAAGATTCATTTTAAAGATAATTTTCCTGGTAGGAAATACTTGACTGAAGATTACCTATACTGAGTAATCTTTATTGCAGTAGATGTAGCATGGTATAAACATATTCTGTGATTCTGTGATTCTGTGATATTGAAGTCCTGTGACTTTATAAGTTTCAGCCCCTTAAGAAAGTAAATGATTTTGGTCACCTTTTTGAAAAATCTTTAGACACATCTTTAGTTCCCAAGGAGGAAGATTCGTAATTGTAGAAATGTAAAGAACTGTGTTATGTATCCCTGAACGCTATTCAGCTACCCTCTAAGTTGCATTCGAAGTCAACCAGTGCAGTATTTTGCTAGAATGGATTCAGAAAGTGTGTTGAACTCTTTTCTTTCTGATCTGAAGTGTAAGTTTTCACATCTATGTGGATTTCCAGTAAAGATGACAAGCAAAGCACTTTATGCTACCCAGGAACTCTCCAGGGCTCCAGTGCGTGTAAGGTTTTTTTTAATAAACATACTAATGACAGGTAGTCTGTTCATGGTATGAAGTAATCTTTATCATAGTCAGAACCCAGTAATGGCATGGAGGTATACTTTTCACAATTACAAATTCTCTTTTTCTTAGTAAATGTGTAATCTGGTATATATTTCTATTTGACACTGTTATATCGTTGTTCCCATGATAAACGCATTTTTTTAAAAGTTGGAGTTAGTATTATAGTATTAATTAGTTGCTGTCAGTTTGTGCTGTTCTGTTGTCCTTATTTTGCAGTTGGGTTTCCAGAACTTTCTAGCACCTCTTCCATAAAAATGATACTTAAAAAATGGTTTGTAATTTATTTTTAAAAAGCAAACTGAGAAAGGGATAAAATTGAATGGATTTAGGCATTTAAAAGCACTAAAACTGTAAGATTTATTCTGTGGAGTAAAGGAAAGGAGGCAAGCAATCACAATGCCTGTAATTTGAGGTTTTAGCAAAGGCTGAGACTCAAATTTCTTTGGTAGTAGTGTGTAAATGGAGAAGTAAAGTAATTAATTCTGAACAAAGAATACTGACAGAAATTGCAGAGATTCTGAAATGGTATAATCCTCTTTGAAAACACAGTTCCTGTTTATGGCTCTTCTGTGATCAAAGCTAAAATGGCTCCTCCTTGTCTTCTGCAGTTTTTATAGATATCCAGACTCTCTTTTGCTTGGAATGTCCTTAGAAGGCTTAAAAGACAAGGAGTACTGTCAGAAAAACTCTCTTTGCAGACCCCCCCTTAAAAGGGCATTACCCAGCTGGAAAGCACTAAACCAAGATAATGGCTGTAATTTAAGTCTTTCCTTCTGAGAAATATGATATTCCAGCATAGTTTATAAACAAACAACTGGGGGAGGAGAAAACAAATCTTCACTTATAATGACAACAAAATACTGTTTAAAATACAGATTGCTCTAACTCAAAATGGGAATGTATATAGTTATATATTGTGGTATGTATCAGGTATATATCATAAAGTGATGCATTAGGTGTCACTATCAGATTTTTAAATCCAGTTCATTCGATTTAACAACTCTTGTTGTATTGCAGGAAATAAAATCTAAGCATATGAAATTGGCTGATGAGATGGTCTGTGTAGTATCTCTAACCCAGGCTCCTCCAAAGAAACAGACTTTACCTAGCGTTTCTTCACCACGCAGTACAGAAAATAGCCACTGGATGGAGCGTTTGATCAAAGAGCCAAAACCACATATTTTTTCGAGCAGCAGAAGTATGGAAAAGGTTAGCGTTGAAGTAAAAGAGCAATCAATGAATCAGAGGCAAATATCAGGAGTATCAAATTTACCAGTTCTGAAATCCTTAGGAATGCCTGTAAGTTCAGCCTTTGAATTCCCCCCCCAAAAAGTCAACAAAATTATACCAATTTTCAAAGGAAAGTTAATGCAAATGAATGGAAAGACTACAAATCAAATTGATGGGAAGAAAAGAAAAAATGCTGAAAGACATTCACCAGTAAAAAATATGGGTGCTTCCTCTTCTGCGTTGACTGTTTGCAAGTCCAGCATAACTCAAGTTTACAAACCTGTTCAAAATATGCCAGGCAAAATTCCTACCCACAGCAGCTTTATTCAGATAATGACTGAGAAAGCATACGTAAAACAAGGTGTATCTGTATTTCAGTGGAAAAGAGAGTCTGGTGGACAAATGAATACTTCTGTTTATTCTGATAACTCAGCTGCAGGTCACACTTCAAGTGAAGTGAGTCACAATAAGGCAAACTCTCCTTCCTTTCTGAAGAACGTTGGGCCAGTGCTTTCGAAATCTAACATCAGTCCGAGCCTGAATACATATGCATCTATTACTTCTAGTTCAAGAAGGGGAAAAATGTTAGCAAGCCAAAATACCACACAAGTTCTAGAGAAACAACACCAGTCAAAGAAAATACATTTGCAGATTTGTAGATTAGATGATGGAATGACAAATTGCAATTTATCACAGCAACAAACAAATGAAGGACCAGGGTTAAATATTCACAAATCCATCTTAAATGATAAAGTGTGCATCGCCAAAAATGATGAAAGTAAAGCATCTTGCAATTCTAAGGATTGTATTGCTAAAACAACCTGTCTTCATTCCAGACCTAACTCTGAACAGGTACAGTAAATAACGCTCACTCTCACTGGTTCTCACAAATTCCATATATTCTAAAACAACAATAAGCAACAAAGAGTGTGACTTTCATGATGCTCTACCAACATTCTCAATATAGTTTTCTAAAATTTGTACCATATATATTAATGTTTTCAGCCACTGCTGGTTTTTTTTGTTTGTTTTGTTTTGTTTTGTTTTTTCCTGAAAGGGATGATTTACTTTGTCCTCTGAGATACACACTTTTTTATTTGGGACTTTTAAGGTGGGATAATTACTTTTAATTTCTTTAAAAGAAGGAAATTAAGCTTATCAAGATTAAACTATCAGCTTGTCAAGATTTGTGTAAGGGTAGTATGGTAAATTTTTTTGTGTTCATTCTGTCTTCATACAAAACCTGATTGCAGTGCATATAGACAAACATGGAAGATTTTGCAAATACAAGTTTAATCAAAGTTTAACTAAAATCAGAAGTTGCAACAGGAAGATTTCCTACTGGGCATAGTAGATGATCTTTAAAGGTCCCTTCCAATCCCTAACATTCTGTGATTCTTTGGGCATAAGGAAAAAAATCTTCAGAGTGAGAGTGGTTAAGCACAGGAACAATTTGCATGGAGAAATAGCAGAATTGTTACCCATTCAGATTCTCAGAATGTGACTGGGTGAGAGCCAAAGCAATGTGATCTAACTTTGAAGTTATCTCTGTTTTGAGTAAAAGTTACAACTAGATGACCTCCAGGCATCCTTTATAGCCTAATTTTTCTATGATTCTGACTGCATTTTAATAAAATTAGTAGCTGAGCTGATTTCAGTGCAATTTTTATGAGGATGATGTCCCACAGATTGAGCATATGGGTGCAAATGTGTTGTGTTTATCACTGTCTTCACCTATAAAGTGTAATTTTATTTATTTATGTAATTCATCTCAACTTTGTGTTATTAGCGCATCTTTTGCCATTCCATGAGCGCAGCCCTTCAGTTGTGTTAGTTCCTAAATGCCAAATGATCTGGAATTAAACAGCATAAGATTATTACCATCTGACAGTCACAGATTAGCTTTTAGAGTGTGAAAACACGAAGCAGTTGCTACATGGGATAAATAAGGTTATCAAGATGATGCCTGGGTTGAGGAGCAATGAGGTTATCTGTATAAATCATGTTGGTGTTAGTGGTGATAGAAATTACAGATCGGGATGTGTTGTGTTGATAAGATCTGATAGACAAGATACTGTGGTTTTTTTACTCATAAAGGTACAAATGTCTCTATTTTAAGATGTTTACAGGAAAAGAGAATCTGAGATGTGATGAAACACTGGCTTCAAAACTGACTTACTCAATGAAGGAGAGCAACATGGAAGCATCAGTAAAGAAAGGTTGTGCCAGAAGGAGACAGGTAAAAAAAAAAACCACCACACGTACACCCCTTAGCCCAGGCTACGAGGACTTGAATTAAAAGATAAAAAGGAAAATGTAAGTGTTATTGTTTTATCATGTTCCACTTAAAGTAGGAGAATCAAGAAATATTTTTGAGCCCACTCTGGGTGAAATTAACCTTAACCATCAGTTATGTTAATATTACTTCAAACATGCATCTAAAATGTTTGTCTCCTGCAAAAGGTAATACTAAAATGAAAGCATTCAATGATGGTATGTAAAGTAAATATGCTTCTGAAGCAGATTTTCTGATTCTACAGAAAACAGTTTGATTCTCTCTAATTGAATTATGGGCATTCTCATTGGCTATGTAAATATCTCATCTTCAGAACTTGAATTCAGCATTATTCGGTAGAAATGAGCTCTTAAAGGCTATTTGTAATTCAGTGTGGGATTTTAATTTTTTAAATTAAAAAACAAAATCTTAATTTTTAAATATATTTCAGTTGTTACTGTATTACTAACAAGAGCCAACAGCAGCAATTAAATAAGTTCTTAATACCAATTGGATTTTTTTTATGCCTTTTCCCCTGGATTCTGCTCTAATGTTGTGTGATGTAGTATGTACTTCTAAATTCCTCCTCAAAATATTTTTTCTGTGTTTCTTAAGTATTGCTTTTACCTATCTCTAGGCTTCATTTCTGTTTCTCAATATCAGGTCTTTAAAACTCAGTTATATCATCAGTCATCTCTTCCTCCTTACAACCACATTCTTAATGTTTTTACTACCTAGAAATGTGGCAGTTTAGTAAAGAAAGGGTCCTACATCTCCAAAGCTCAGTAGAGTTGTATTTTCTTATACAGATATGTAGATATTAGTTGTGCTAATAGCCAACTGAACATACTGTGCAATTACTTTACAAAATAAGGCAGAAGGAGGAAAAGTTACATTTTACTCCCTTTCCACCCAGATTCCCTTGCCTTTCATGTTTTATCTCAAGCAATCCCATGACCGTTCGAGGTCTCGTTACCCATGCTCAATATGAATTGCACATGGTACAATATATAAACTTGTCAAACCTATTCCTAAATTGGGCACATACTTAAGAGTATGTGCCCATCATCAGATTATTCCACTTAATTTGCATTTGTTAACATTAGATTTGATTTGCCATCTTTTTGTTTTGTTACGTTTTTCAAGCCAAATGGGACAATTCTGGGGGATTTTAATGGTGATTAAAAAAGCACAGTCCTGCTGTGAGTGCAGTTCAAATGGCCGGTAGAGCAGCCCCAAGGGCCTGCAGCAGGAACAGGGAAGCACCCTAGAGCTCAGGCTGCAGCAGGGACAAGAAGAGGTGGTTTGGGGGACACCGCCCAGCTGCTCTGAGCTGGCCCAGGCCAACTGCAGCTGGGACAAGCCCTTTCACAGCGCCACAGCTGTGTCACTGCGGATGCTACAGCAGCCAGGAGTCATTCTCTCTCTCTCATACACACACACATACACAAAAAAGCCAACTAAAAATCAGCCATCACGTAAAAATAGCTGTGGATATAAGAATCACAACCCCACGTGTCTGACTACTAAAGAGGGACTTAGACCATAATACGAATGAAGTTCTGGAGGCCTTTGCCTGCGACTGCAGGTGACCAACCTCAGCCCCACCAGGGGGTGTAAGCACAGGGCTAGCTCAGCCTGGGCAGGCTGGACAAGCACAGAGCTTGTAGCAGGGCTTATAGCAGCCCTGCTGAGGTGGGGAAGGGGCACTGTCCTGTCCTAGTCATGAGTCACAAGTGCCCAGCGCTGTTCCTCCCTCTCCAAGCAGGCTGCGAGTAGTGCAGGTACCAACCTGAGCCCTCCCAGCTGCTATAGGGAAGTGGCAGGAGGTGACAAGTCCTCGCTGGCTGCCTGCCACACCGCCAGTGCAGCACTGCTGCTGCTGGCACCATGTGAGGTGGATGCACAGCTCTAGGGAAGCCTCAGCTGGAGCCTCAGGAGCAGGAAAAGAACTTGACTGGGCAGGGATGGACTCTTAAGTGCTCATTAGTCTGATTCCTCCTCTGTCCAGATGAAAATATAAGTGTTAAAGGGGATAGTAATAGTGTAGTGGGGACACTGCTGAACACTGCATTCAGCCGAACCTTTCACTCAGAAGCTACTTTTTAGTTGAGCTGCTAGCTTAGTATTACTACTTTGCTTTCCTGTTGTTTTGTTGTTGTTGTTGTTGTTTGTTTGTTTTGTTAACAGAAAGAAGAAGGTTCCTCAAAACTAAAGAAAGTCAAAAGAAATAAGCCTTCTATTTAGGACGTAATGGAGTACTGAAAGAAAACTCTCGGTATGCTCATTACAAAGTTAAAAAGAGTTTTCTCTTTGTTAAAGTAACTGCACGTCTATAATAGCTCCTTGTATTCATATGGATTCTGATAATGATATCAAATGTCTCCAGAGGAATCACTTTACTAAACAAATAGCTTCTAGAGCAAAATAAGAAGGTAACAGAAACCAGGATTCTTGGTTTCTTTGGACACTAGCAGATAAAGCTTTGCTTTTTTTGTGAAACAAGCAATGTTAAATACGAAGGTATCTTGTACTTAGTCGTACTGAGAACTTGGCTTCAACTTGTACTTTGATTGGCTCATTTTCTTTTAGACTAAAATTAATCTTTTTTCCTTTTTTTTTTTTTCTGCTGATTTTCATTTGAACCCGAGCTAAAGTTAAAACCATAAACCATTAAAGTGAAGCTTTGTATATTATTTAATATCATTATATGCAATAGTGTGGCTAGATGCTTTTGTGGTGCCAAGATCTAATCCAAGGACGAAATGGCCCATTGTGCAAAATGAATGAAAATTAGTTTTGTGGCCAGATATTTGAACCCACAGCCTAGATGGTTGTTGATAACTGTCTTGCAGGATAGAACAAGCTTTTGCATTGAATATTCCTTTGAATATTAAGGATATATATAGCATATGAAAACCGCTACTTTTATTGATCTCTTTGCCTATTGCACATTACCAGGAGTAAAATATGCTGGAAGCAGTAGCCTTTGCAGTTAACTGTTTCAGAAATAATTAGAAGTGTATTTCCTCAGAAAAAAATACTGGTGTAAACACAATGATCACACAGACACAACAGCATGAAAATATACATTATACAAAACAAATAGAAAAATGCAACTATAAAGAAGCAAAATATAAAATGCATGTCTTTTAACTGGCTTTTGGCTTCAGCATAAGTGATAACGTGCCTAGTAGCTTAGCATGCGTTTTTGTCTCAGAGCTATACTTTATGTCCTTCCATTCTTTGCATAGATAAATTTCCTCAGAGGAACATATATATCCATTGTATATCAGTTGTTCCCCCAGTCTCTGGGGAAGGACATATTCAAAATAGCAGAGCTGAAGTTCCCAAGCCAATCGTCTACAGAACTCTTCCTGTAGCTCTACCCTTGTGTTGTAAAATGATACAGACCTTTGGTTTTAGTTGACAAATTCCATTTAGCAAATGAGAAGCTAAAAATTCATCAGCTATAGTAACAATAATATTATTTTACATGAAAGTAATTGCTGCTTTTGCTGTAAGGATACTATATGAACACAAGAGGAAGGCAGGGGATCCGCAAACTGGAGTTAAGTAAAATACTCAGTATTTTTTTCTATAAGGGCTAGAGCTCTATTAGACTGTTTCTTCTAAAATGTGGATTGTCCCAAGCCAATATTTAGGAATTTCTTTTGTGACTAGAAGGATATGGTACAGAAATTTCAACAAAGCCATCTTTCAAGTGCTTTCTTGATGTGAAATATCAAGTTAAAATAATACTTTTTTTGTATAAATGTTACATGATCTGGTTTTATGAAGAAACACTTTCAACTTAAATTTGAAAACATTTACATGGAAATTATATGTGGTGAAAATATTTGTGTTTTCATTTTATAAAAAAGATTCTGAAAGATTTTAATCTTTCAATGAACAAGCAACTTCTTTTATGATGAAGGAATATTTATTTCCAAATCAGATCTAGTATCAGAAATGGACTACGTGCATTAGTAAGTTGTCGGTACCTAGATACTTGAGCCATGCTCCAAAAAGTAGATGCTACCATAACGTTGTTGCTATTATTCCCTCCATTTTTCATTGCTGCAGGTTTGTTCCAGGTTAGGGTTAATCCAATTTACTTCATGGTCAACCATTTTAAAATGCTGAAGAACGATTTCTTCAGATTCTGTCACTTACTTTTCTGTAGAGCTAAGAATGTGACTGGGTTACCTGAGCTCAGCTAGTTAAGAAGGCATGAATACACTTCTGCAATGGAAGTTGCTCCTTCCAGCATGGCAGGAACAGTATTTTGAAGGATTTAAACTTAAAGACCCAAACATAAGAGGAAAGATAAAGCTGAGCATAGTTTGTATTTACCATAGCTTTATCAAGAACAGATTTTTTACTTTTGCTGTGTAAAACTGTGAAAACAACGAACTTGAATGCTTTAGATACAAACTTTGTAAAGAAAATTAACATACAAATTCAGAAATACAACATTTGTTTGTGTATTAGCCATACAGCTCTGAGTTGCCTTTTGATTTCTTTTGTGATTTACGTTTTTTCTGTGTTTTCCTACATTCAGGCTTCCAAGAGTGCATTAACAGACTTGAGGATCTCTGAGCTTCGTGAACTTCGCTGCGTTTATTTTGTGTCATTGCTACCTGTTTCTGGATGAAAAATGGAGAGTTAAATATGTGCAGTCAAGTGAACCCATATATCAGCTTCATCTCCAGACAGTTCAGGTTAATAATCCTCAAATGGATTTGTAAATTCAGCTAATTGCTTAGAGTCCTTGAATCACATTATGTCTGTCCTAGTACTTGCTTACATACTTAATCACTGTTCCAAGTTATTTTGAAGTTTCAAGTCTATCTTTTTGTGAAACAATTATATCTAATTCTTTACTACAATATCTACATCTCTTTGTTTCCACAGTAAAACATTCCAAAATAACTTCTCCTTGACAAATGGTTAGAAGCTAAACAGTGCAGTTTTTCTTAGGGGAGTGATCTTAAAGCTGGATTTGATTCCAGCTTCTTTAGCTCTTGTTATAATTTTTAATGAATTTCCATTCTCAAAGATAAAACTACTGTATGAAAGATTTTTTAAGCCTAATTCATAACACCATTCTTTAGCAATTCATGCAGAATATGTGTAGCTGTCGCTTGAGTAATTTTATCAAAATAAATGTATCTTAAAAGACCTACTTGAAGATGTAGTTATAAATATACATATATGATTGTTGTTCTGTAATTGTTGTTTTTAAGGGAATATTATTGTGTTACATGGAAATTAAGAAGCAAATGTCACAACACTAGCTCATAAACTCAGATATTATACAACTGCAGTATAACGTTTGCTTTGGATATACATCTGCAAAACTTTTTTTCTAAAGGAATTGGTACAGTGAAATTTTATGTGCTTTATGAAAACTTTATATTGTCATAGTTGTGTTTTTATTTACCTCATGTTTCAAATTAGGATTTTTCCCTACTACAACAACAAGATTTTTTAATGATTATTATTTTCAAATGTTAACTCTCAGTTAGCTGTAATTTAATGGTGCCACTGTTTAAAAGAAAGTGGTCACTTCAATATATAAATTTCTTGAATAGAATACAAAAAAAAAAAATACAAAATAATACAAATAATACAAAAAGAGCAATATATATTCAGCAAGACATTAAATAATATTTACATTTTTTCTGGAAATTGGTACACAAAGCTACTTTTCAAATGCTGTGGATTAGTTATTCCTACATAGGTTTGACTATATGTAATTGTTCTTTTTCTTTCTGACAATATGGAAAAGCTGGTAGAGCAATTGCATTTCTGCTATGCCATGTAAATTAGTGCTTCATCTGATCTGTTTCCTGTTGCTGCTTTTTAAATGCTGCCTGTTGCCAACATTTGCCTCGTATCTTGTTATTAGTGGAAGCCATTCTTCATTATTCTTGTATTTTAAAATGTTTGCATCATTTTGTGTTATCTATTGTAATACTCTAAATAGAGAAAACACAATTATTGTAGATGCAATTTGTTCCACTTAAAATAAACGACTGAATAATTCATATGTGCTGAATTGCCAAATCCTTTCTAGTCTACGGTGGGGGAGGGAACCTGTTTCTCTGACCCACCTGCCTCCCACTCCTCATAAAAGTGTGGTAAGGTGTTGATATGGAGTGGAAACACACGGGGTGTGGGAGTGCTGGTGGAAATGCCACTGCTGATGAGGGAGGAACAGTGCTGTGGCTGCCTTCTGAGGATTTATCGATGCTGAAGGGACCTTTGCTGCTGCCTTACCTTTCACTGTTTACATGGAGGGGTGGCAAGAGCCTGTCTCAGTTTCCTCTTGTAATCCATTCTCACTAACTGGGCAGATGTCCTTGCTTCTGGCAGGCACGCCTGGCTGTCAAAGCACAGAAAACCTCGCTACCTAGGATCAGCTGGAGCCTCCACATGAGATGTCTGCAGGTTGGATTTCTCAAGGTTAAAGGAAGAGACAGACCCACCTGCCCCACAATATCCAAATGTACATCACAGCAAATAGAAATGTAAAAGGTTAAAGAAATCCTCAGGTGTGAAAAACTTGTAAGAGGTTAAATGGCAGAAGATATCACCTGCCCTTTGATGGTTATTGGGTTTTATAGTTTTTTATAGCTCTCTTACCAGTTTTCAAATGATCTGGTTCTATGTCTGAGTCAATTCAGATTTACATTTGAGAAATCTCTGGCCACAATACTAGAGGATTTAGAAAACTACAGTTGAGGTATTTGTAATGAATTTACATTATTTAGTAGACATAAACTTCCACAGAGCGATCTTGTTTATCTTGGATATTTTCATATGTTGTAGTCATTCTTTTCCTCCATAGTCTTCGCAGATGTAAGCCGAAGGGACTTCTTGCATTCTTTAAATTGGCATGTGCTCAAGCTCCATGTCAAACCTAGACTTAGAAGGTTACAAGTTATTTTACAAGTGGTTGTAACAGCTGCTCTTCAGTTCCTTTGGTGCAGGTTTTGTACCAGCTTGTGGTTAATAGTTGTTTCAGTGATAGTCAAGTTAAAGCCTCTGCAAGTGCCACGGCACTGTACCACAAAGTACTTTACTGAGCAGAGCACTTTAAGGACTTTGGGCTGCGTGCTGACCTGCATCAACACGCTTGTCCTAGCTTCATAGAGAACCATGAAGAATTTCGTGGCATCACTCCTACTCGTTGAGGAAAATGATGTGTTGCAGCTGTGATCAAGATACATTGTTCTGCCTTCGTGCAGAACTATAGTTTTGATAGCCCACAGGCAACGCAGAGCAGTGGCTCAACCTCTCACCTACAAATTTGCAGCCAGGATGAGCAAATATGTTTTCCCTGGGATCTGTGCAGAACTGGATGCTAACTCTGAACAGCTTAATCCCCCCAGGGTAGCATTAGATTCTGGGACAAAGCAGTCTTACTTAGCTAGAAAATATGTGAAAATTGTTCCCAAAGAGCTTGCAATTCTGTCAGGAACACACATAGCTTCTTGCAATGATTGTATTGTTGTTCAAAACAGCGACAAGAAATTTCTTTTTAGACTCTACGTAAAAAAGATCTAAGCTTGCACCTGTGAGAGAAATCAAACGTGTTAGAAGCTGATATGTCTGATCTTGCCGGGTGGATCTCCTTGTCAGATAATCCCTTCTAGGAGTTTTGTTGCAGTGTGAGAGCAGCCCAATATGTGTGTACACATAAATTATATACTGTGTGTGTGGATGTGTGTGTGTTAGAGCACATGTATGAACACACACACATACATACAGCTATACTTCATTACTGATGTTCAAAAACATGCTGATAAGAAAAAATATTCCTTAGTGCAGAGTTCACACTGGCCAGCAGCACTTGGTCTTTCCATGTCGTTGGGTCCCTTGGGCTGATGCAGGAGGGATAATCTTCGTTTTGCCATCAGGATCCGCGACACAAAGCTCCATTTCCATCAGATGGGAACTGGCTGCCAGCGCTTAGCTGGCTTTAGCTGCATATCAGCGTATGATTTTGCTGAAAGGGATACTGTGTGCTTCTTATCTTCAAAAGAAAAAAAAAATATCAGAAAATGAATTTATTTTTCTCTGCCATTCATAAAATTGAAAATAATATATATGTACAAAAAAAAAAAAAAGAAAAAAAAAAAGAAAGAAAAAAGAACAGACGCTCTGTAAAACAGATATTCTCCCAGAGCTTTTGGTGCATCTTGTAGCAGATATGACTGGTATTGTAAAGAACTAAAATTTGTGTAAATTCAAAGATTTGTTAACCAGATACCTTAGGTAGTGCTCTTTATATTGAAAGAAAGACTCAAGTAAGACTCTGTTGCATTAAGTTTTATTTCCCGGGAGATCAGACTCTCTGAAGGCTGACAAAAGCATTTCAGCTTATATCAAATCTCACAGCTCCTTTCGGAACGTCCTCGCTAAAATGCCACCCAGAGAAAGCGAGCACTTGGTCCTGTGGACCGAACTTGGGTTATTATTTTCCAGTCTCCTAGTACTAATTGGTACATTCTGCCTCTGCAGCTTATCTAATTTGGAAAGAATAACAATAGAATCAGGATTCTGGACATCGGTGGAAGCGAGTGCATTCCAGTAATGGAAAGCGCATGGCTCCCGAGCCCTGGGCACCAGGCCAGCCCAGCTTGGTATAAACATACATCTTCATTAATTCTCATTTAGAAAGGGATCGACTGATGTTAGTAGCGTAAACCCAAGTAGTATAAACCACCATTCAGATGTAAAGGAGAAAAAAAGCCCTCGGTTTCAGGATTTCAGCCTTACTGGGAATACTGGGTGTGCCTACGTCCACTGGCTATTGAAACGCCTGGCTCTGGTTAAATGTGAGGCCGCAGCTGGGTGAGGGCCGCAGGACTGCAGTCCCTCACGTCCTGCATTCGTCCAGCAGAGCCAAATCTGCCGACCCCCCGGGTCAGAGCGCGGTTCTCACCTACTTTCCCAGGCTTTTTCTGGGCTGGAGGGGTGTGGGAGTGGGCAAGAAGTTGTCTTAAATCACAGAGACAGTCCTTTAGAAAGCTGGCTTACATCTTTGACGTGTGACTACAGAGATTAATTAATTTTAAATGAATCTAAATTAAAAGCTACTTACTTTCTGCATTGTGAGTCGGTGACGTTAACACAGTGGGTGTTTATTTTATCATGACAATTACGCTGGGAGTTTCAACACTGACTGGTGTACACATTTGCATCTTTATAAAGAAAAGTTGTCATCTGATCAGTTTTTTTCAAATATTACACTTGCTGTCTAAACTGGAAAGTTTAAAAGGTGCTTTGTGCCTTGTAATTTAATGTATTTGTTTTTTTTTTTTTCAAACTTCATTGAAAAAGATCTATTTTTGTAGCATCATATGCAATTTTTGACCCAAGATTAAGATTTAAAGCAGTCGTGTTGGCAACCGAACAGGAGAACACAAACTGGAAGATCTCACAAAAGGTCTCTGTAGATTGAGCAGAAAAATGAAAATGCAGAAGGAAAGCTTTTTGCAGAACTGAGCCCACCCTGCAGCACATCGGGGACATGCCCGTCAGCGTGCCCAGCTAGCATCTCATCCAAGCTTACTTAGCTGTGCATCAGTAATGGAATAACGCTGGAAATATGCATCACTAATTTTTAAGACGGCTACTCTTAGAAGAAAGCTATCAGACTTTGTGAAGAGCCTATAGACCTGTCAGGGCTACATTTTATCAGCACAACATTTTTATTTTCACGTCTCTGAAGAGCCAGGATCTGTTTAAGTTACTGCAATGTTCACTTATTGTGCAGTTTCACACAGTACCCGAGGGATATTTGACTCAAGTTTAGCTTCTTCACGTCGGCTGTAAATGCCTCTTGCTGCATGATCAGCGAGAGGACTGCAGAATAATAATGCAGTAGTCTTTTAATATGATTCATTACCAAAAAAGATTTAGCACCAACTATTTTTTTGCTTCATTTTTGTGAACATAGGGTAAGATATTTATGCAGTAACTCTCTATTTCTTCTAGATACAATATGTTTTATTGCCTGTTTTGGCAATAGCAGTCACGTAAGCTCAGAAGGTCTGTAAAAACCTGAAGGCAACATGGCATCGCGGGTGTGCTGCTCGCAGCTCTGCTTTGCTTGCGCTCAGGCAGGCAGGAGGGACACAAGGTTGGAGGCCTCGGCTTCTGATAAGAGCAGAGAGAGAGTAAGCATCAAGATTTATAACTGCATCTGGGTCACCTGGTTTCCACTGAGTTCTTTGTACATGAAATCATGTCTCCCTTTATGATTGTGACAGCGCTTCTATTAAAGCCAGTTAATCAATCATATTGAGTTCTGTGTTATATCCGCCCCTCCTCTCCCACAAGTTTGTGCACGCTCAGGCCAAACACATAGCTCTGTGCCTGCCGTCCAGGGAAGGCCTTCCCACCTCTGCCTCAGAAACTACAACGTGTTTAGGACTCCAGTGTGAATAATGCACTTTTGGGAACGTGCTACATAAAGTAGTTAATGAGGCTGGCTTTCATTCCTGGTGTGTCAAGTTTGGGCCAGCAGTGATTTTTGTACAGCTTAGGTTGTTCGTTCTGCTGCTTAATAGGAGAGATGTGACTGAATGCATTCACCGTGGCAGAGCCAGGTGTCCTCTGAAAGAGAATCTGACAAGAATTGAGGTAACCTTCCTTTTCCCCATTTTGATCTTGTGAGATCAAGGTATTTCACTCACAGTCATAAATGTTAGATTTCCTTTACTTTCTCCTTATAACTCTTCCCTGCTGTGCCCCTCCTGGGCCAGGCACCAGCTAGCTCTGCCCGTAAGTACGTGCCAGAAACGTCTTCCCGAGCAGCCTGACATGCCCAGGGACACCAGCCTGCACCAGCCTCTCCCACCGGGCTCGCTCCCTCCCTCACTCTCACCCCGGTCTGACACGTTTTCTTAGTTCCACAGCCAGAAATCTCTGTCACTAGTCAGCATTTTCACACCCTGCCTTGGCTTCCACACATGTGTCAGCCCAAGCAATGACCCATGGAGGATCAAGGTGTTCACCAATTCTCTATCCTTGCAGGATTTGCTTTGAAGGGTCTTTGAAAGAGGGACCCTGGGACTTGTCTTCTAGAGCAGTGGCTTTTACAGGGTGGGAAAGTGAAAGGTGAAAGTGCTGCTGATTTCAGATGGGTGATGCAGTTCCTCTGGCTGCACAACCATCTTTCTTCTGGCTCCTGCATCCTTTTATGCCCAAATCTCAGTGGTCGCTGCTGAGAAGTGAATTCCTCCAGCTGTGTACACAGACATTTGGGAAAGTGATCCTGTAGCACCCCACGAGGGGGAGATGGAGGAAACATGGGTACCAGCAGGTCTGAGCAATGTGTGGGAATGAGGGAAGAAAAGCACATCCTAACCTAGACAAGACCATTGGATTTGGGGCTTTGCCAGGGAGTAACATATATGCAGGGCTGGTGGCTAGTCCAGACCACTCAGGACTCGTTTTCTCCCCCTTCTCTTTTTGTGCTAAGTGGCAGTGGTAAGTAGTAATGTAAACCAAGCAGAGCAATTAATGTGGGGCCAAATAGTTAAAGCCCTGGCTGTGTGTAATACAAACAAGCTGAGAGAGAGCTGCAAGGGTCTGGGGGCAGACCCCATGCTCGGGGTCGGCCAGAGTGCCCTGAAGAGCTGTGATATGGGTACAGGAATGCTCTGGCCTCAGGAATAACCTAATAAAGGGGTACAGAGGTGGCCTGAGAGACCAACCCTATAGTTCTTGACTCTGCTAATTAAAAGTCATGGGAATTTCCATATGTAAGATTTGGCCCAAAACTATTCTTAGTACTTGGGGAGTACATTTTATGGCTTGGAGTTTGTGATTAAATGGGGAAATAAGTTCTCATGCCCCTTCATCTCCCATTTATCAGCATGGCTGCATTGAAACCAAAATAAATGACCTTAGAAAGGAGAAATTTATGTTACAAAAATATTCATATAGTCTGTACGGAAAGCATGTGAATATTCCTGAAATATGATCAAAACAAAACCCAGATGACTTGAAGAGATTGAAGTAACATTACCTTCCCTTTATTCAACCCAAGCAGAATTTAAATCTGCTGCAGGCAGTCTCTAGAAATAGCACTTAATGGGATGCCAGAACACCCTGCAGAAAAGGTACAGCACTAATGTATGTGGATTGTCTCTGATTTCATTCAGTTGTGTGAAAGGGCACAGTCAGATAACCATACTAATGGTAATTGTGGAATCGACCCATTCGGGACAACCGTTTACATGCAGCGGGGCTCTTGCATGGTGGAGAGCAGCAAAAAGAAGTCAGATCAATGTCTCAGTTACTAAAATACATCTTCATTGACATGTTTTATAGGGGTCTACTCTGACACTTATATCAGAAAGTTTACAGTAACTTCCTAAAGTAGTACTTTATAGGTTTTGTTTTGTTTTGTTTTGTTTTGTTTTTTGAGTATTGGTACTCTTCCTGCCCTTACCCTGGGGCCTCGGGCTGATTTTACATCTCTGTGGGCTTCAAGGTCTGGTGGATTTATGAAACATCCCTGTGCTTGCCTCAGGTTTTCAGTCTGTCCTTACGGTGACTTACCCCTGAATCCAGGCTGTGAACAGACTGCAGGAGGACCCACCCCCAGTGCAGGGACATCGAAATGCTGAGTGACATTGGCAGGTTTTGCATCTGAGAGGACTCTGCAGAGGAAATATTTCAGTACAAGCAGTAGAACGTACATTAGCACTGGGATCAAAGCTTCCACTGATTTCATTGGAGGCAGAATCAGATTTTTTTTCTTCTCTTCTGGTTTTTCTTCATTTTTGAGTACTTCCTTATTCTTCTGGGCATCTGAGGCCTCAATTTTTCTGTCCATCTTGATTTTAAGGTAGAGTTGGCAAGAAGAAACAGACACAGAGAAGAAAACAGAGCTATTGAATACCGCAGCTAGGTCTTTGAGGTATTTTCCCTGTGAATTTTGTTAGAGACAGGTGAAGTTTTGAGTTTCATTTTGTTCTCTTTAGTCAGTCAGATGGTCAGCTAATAATGTCTTTTGAGTTTCCCTTGCTGTTCTGACCTACCCCTCAGACAGCGAATTTCTCTAACTTCATAAACAGAAAAGAATGCAGATGTTCATTATACAAAGCAGAGGGACAAATACATATTTTTTTTGTATTTTGCCAATTCGTGATAATGCCTGCCTAGAGAAATATTAAAATAAAACCATATGTTCATATAGCACTCAGTGCCTTTTGAAATGCCGCAACTTAAATTTACTGTTTTTTTTTTTTTTTTTCTTTTAAGTTTGGGGTCATTTAAACAACTACATAAAGAGCTTATCATTAAAAATGCTGACATACATTCTTGCAGAGCATTTGCTTGAGTGGACATAGTTTGCCAATGCCTGACCCTGACTTCCCCAAAGCTGTCTTACTTCATGAAGAATAGATATTAAGAATAGATGGCTGGAAGCCAGTATCAGACAGATTTAATTGAGAAACAAATGAGAGTGATTAGCCATTGGAACAAGCTATGAAGAGAAGCGGAGGACTTTCCATGTCTGGATGTCTTCAAATCAACAATCAAATCTCACATGGATGAAATGAGTAATCAAACAAACATTTCTGGGGCCTCAACAAAGGGCAACTGTATCAATGTCAGTGGCCTGTGATCTGCAAAAGATTGCAGTATTTAATGGCTCCTTCTGGGTTTATGTCTGAGTGCAGGGCAAATTAAAGTACTGATAACGTGAATGTGACTGTCTGAACCCTAAATTCCCTTGCAGATCTTTTTGTCCAAGTCTGCCAAACGTCCAAATATTGAGCGAGGGTGGAAATAATCTTGGAAGAGCCCAGTTTTGAAAAGCTGCCAAGAAAATCATGGGCCCACGTGTCCCAGGAGATATCCGTAGGTGAAAATTTCTCACAGCAGAGGGAAGCTGAGAGGAGCCCCACTGAGGAGGGCTGCCCACCACCGGGCAGGCACTACCCTGCAGCCCAGAGTGTCCCTTGGTGACATTGACTAACCCATAAGTCACCGCCGGTTCTCCCCAAACACGTTTTCCATCTAAGCATCGACTTGTGCTAAAACCTTTTAGCACTCGCTAAAACTGAGCTGTCAGTAGTTCAGGTCTAAGAGCAGAAAGCACTGCAAGGCCTCACTGTGACAGCAGTGAGGCCAGCAGGCAGGTGCTGCCCAGGCGAGCTCTACAAAGGCTGGCAGCTCCGCTCTGTCACAAGGCAACCACAAAAATGCCGACAGCAAGCACGGCACTCGTAATCACACGGTTTTCAAAATACCCAGTGTCACAGCTCTCGGCGCTATGTAATGAATAACAATTAGGGGAAGGCCTCGGTAGCTTTTCTCTTCACACTAGATTATTGTTGGTGAGATATTCAAGAAGCTACAACTCTTTCAATCCCTTTTTATAATGTTTCTCTTGTAGAACAAGCAAGCACGTGCTTTGATTTCAGACTAGCACTCTAACCAGGAGTAGTTGCTTCAAAACTAGCAAGACAAATTGGTGCCTTTGCTTCCTGTCCCTTTGCTTCGCGTGTCCTGTGATCTAAAGTCACAGTGAGATATTTCCCGTTATCAGTGTGCAGCCTCCTGCTTTAAATTGCCAACTTCTGAAACACTTTTCAAGCATGCCTGAAACAGAATATTTAATGTGGAAATAAACGAGTTTGTGAAAGTCTTTTAATTATTTTACTTCAGTAAAAAGATTAAAATCTTAGTCTCTCTGGTTCCACATCCGTGTTTTAAGTTAAAGGAATGTGAAGCAGGTTAATCATTTTCATGTCAAATACAGAACAAAGCATATTTTTCATTTTCCACGCATAATGGCCTGATGAGGTTTTGGAGGGGAGGATGTAATTGTTGCGAGGGGCTGTTTGGGAATCAGGTCACTCACACACTGGACCTCAGATTCTGGGTCTTTTTGAGTTCATACAGCCTTGTAGTGACATTTGCTGCCAGTGAACACACCAAGCTTCCTGCCCGGCTCCCAGGGAAGCCTATTCATTCAGAATAAATTAAATGAGGACTTCCACATAGCATACCAGCCCCTGGGTTACAGCTGGTGAGCACCACACCACACAGCACGGAGTCATGGAAATGTTGACTGCAGTTTGGTTTGCTGTAATTTGTATCTGTGCCATGCATTTTAAATCAGGTGTGCACTAATGCATCAATTATCAAGAATGAACAGAGCAGAATGCTGATGGTTTTTTATAAGGACTTATTCAAGGCTAACTGATTTTTTAATGTGAGTGTTTAGTTGCAACCAACATTACAGTAATTGAAATAAAATTATATGCAGAATGAAACAGGAAGCTTTTATATAAAGAAGAAGCCAAATGATACAACAAATGCCAGAATCATTATTAATGCCAATTCAAATAAAATGTTTAAACGAATTAGTTATGCTTTTTTTTTTTCAATACTGAAATCCATGTAGATTTTATTAAAAATTACTTCAAAAGCATTCACATCTCTGTTAATGGAGGGCATGCCCATATTTCTAAATAGTATAAAGAGCGGCACTAGAGTTGGGAGTTTGTTTTATGCAGCACAGTGAGCATCTTTCACAGCAGCAGAGCAATCTTGAATATTATTGGGGATTCTGCATCTCAAAGTCCCCTCTTGCTGCCCAAATAGTGAATCTGTTCTCCGAAAGTCATTGCTTGAGCTGGGCTTCTACAACACCAGTTTTGCAAAAGGGTCTGGGAACTGAGGGGACACACACACTGAGGCAGGTCACACATTAGGTATGTACTCTAATGTACTCTCTAGTACTACTCCTAGGTATGAAAATGTTGGCATCTGCAGAACAATCCTTTTTGCTGAGCAGGCACAAAACAGCAGATCCTAGACATTAAGCCTTGTAGGTAATTCGGCCAGAAATATACACTAGTTCAGTTCTCTTTTTCTGTTTCTGTGGATATTTCTCAAAGCAAATACAGGTGCTGTTTTTGTTTTTATTTTGCCTTTTTTTTTTTTTTCCCCCGAAAGGTTTTGCTTTGTTTAATTGGTATGTCTCAGTCTTTACAAAGTCACTAGAAAATCCCAAAGCAGCCAGCTATGGAAAAGTTACAAAAGAAATAATACTTAAAGTGTCCTTTAACCCAGTCCTAAGAAGCAGTGCACTTCGTCAGAGCAATTCTAACCTTTCATAATGTCTGGTAGATTGCTGGCTGTTTTCCCTGGCTCTGCTCCGTGCCGGTGAGCGATTTGGCTCCTCAGCTCACTCTGTGGCTTCAGCATGAACAGATTTCCTGCTAAGTTTCATTTTTTTTCTTGTGCCCCTCAGGTATTCTGTGTTTCCTGATGGAATCAATTTGGGCCTTCCTTGCTGTGATTTCCACCAATGGTAAGAAGGGTCTCTGCTCCCTGGACGCGTAATTGATGTTTATTCACCTAATTCCTCACCCGCACTCACTGTAGGCATGTGTCAACACATTTCACCACCTACTTTCTCCTGAAACACTGCCAAATGCCACCTCACCTTTATAGCCTGAAAAGGGAAGTAAGTGAACTTGCACCAAATTTGACCTTGGCCACAGGGAGGCTGATTTCAATGTCTGAGCTAACCTTTTTAATCTAATTTGAGTTCCTGCAGCTGTAGCAGAGGCATGGTTGCAGCTCCTCTCCTCCCCCCAAAGGCTCTGAAGGAGAGAGGTGTCGGGCACCGTTTCCATCACAGACATCCCATTTTCTCCCAGTGCTGCAGACCATGACATCCCATCGCCTGATTTTATCCCAGTGCATCAACCATGGAGATGGTTGATGCTTTAGAGCCACCAAACTCAACAACAGCTGGGACTTCAGGCTGGGCAGGCAGGATGTCACCCAGGGTGGGAATGCAAGGCATGGACAAGAATTGGAGCCTTTGGGCTAAAAGTGATGGTCTACAACCCCACTGATTGGGGTTTCATTATTACCTTTCCTCCAAGCATATTGTGTCCTTCAACAAGTCAGTTCAGATGAGGCTTAGAAGTTCCTTCAGTGCCTGGAGAAGCACATACATACCTAGCTGGAGCATCAGCCTGTCAACTTTTGTATCAGGATATCCCAGCCCATAATACAACTAACTCCTTGCACAGCCACGACTCAGTTGTGATGGCCGTGGGGACCCCCTGGGCTGGCCCTGGGGTGCAGGAGGTACAGAGACTGCCCAACGCTTAGCCAGAAATGAGCACGAAAAGACACCCCGTAGCCATAGCGCTGAGGTTTGAATCACTGAGGCTTGATTAAAGCCTGAAACATGTATTTTTGTAGGCTACCTTGGTACTGTTTGTTAAGAAAGGCCAGACCCTCAAGAAGTTTGGTGTTGGATGTCACCTGCTTGTTTCTCATTATTAAAAATAAATTTCCTTCTCTACAGGAAGGAAAGATAAAGTATTGTCTCCATTCTTGTCTGCCCTGAGGCAACAGGTAATAAGTACAAGAGAGCAGATAAGGATGCATATGTGCAAACACAACTTGACTGTGTAAGTCTACTTGCAGCCCTCAGCGAGATGTTGGTCTGTCATCAGAACAATGCCAGACTGCAGCCAGTGAGGGTCTGAATGCTAATTCTCCCCTCCCGATGGTTAGTACTGTTTTGAAAAGAAGTTCCTTCTAATGAATATCCCATTAAAATGATTCCCTTACACTACAGTTAGCTGAGAAAGTTCCATTGACTTTATTTAAAAAATGATTTTCCAAACAAACTTATTCTGACAGTTTTTTATTCTGATGATTCTGATGATCAGAATCTCTTGAATAATGCTAGAAGAATAAAAATTTGTTGCCTTTTTTTTCTGGGGTAAGGAAAAGATACTTGCGGCTCCACCAGGACTGCTTTTGTGAGAGCATTTGTAGCTTTCCTGATAGCAAGGGCTGTTGGACAGCTAGTTTGTCTGATGTGTGTGTGTGTGTGTGGGGGGGGTGCTCCCTGACATGTCCCATTTCATAAATCAGGCGAAGCCACAGCTTAAAATGTTCTCTGCCAGATTCTCAGACACCATAATAAACCACAACCCCATTAACTTCACTGGCGATGGGTCTGTTTACAGCAGCTGGCACAGTGTAAAATGCAGCTATTGTCCATGGAGGGAAGAGGATATGAAATGTCGGAGAGGCAGACACTGACAAGCAGATTATATTTAACAACAAAAGAGGAGCAGGATGAAGTCTCCATTACTGTTTTTTTGATGCTGCAATTTAATGCTCTTCTACTAACTATTGCCACAAATCTACTGCTCTTCTTTTCCGTCCTACAAGCAGCAGGCTTGTGCTAGTACCGTTCACACTTTACAACGTGACAACAATTTCTGAGGACCCTTCTAAGGAAAGTCATATGGTAACTATCAGACATTTACAGGTAACCAAAAAATTAAACCAAAGATCCTTAGAATATTCATCACAGATGTTCAAAAGTCAAAATGCTCTTGTCAATGGTAACAAAACAGCTCAGACAATTTCCTTGGAAGCCTGAGACACCAACTGAACAGAGCACGCAGAGAAGTCTGATAGGATTTTGGCTGTGGCATTGCCATGTTGTGGTCAAAGATAACAAAGCCCAGGGCGCACCACAGGTGCAGCAATTCATGCCAGTGATTTCCAACTGCTTGCTCGATAGATGAAAATATCCTAATTCTCTGCAACATGCTTTTTCTTTCTCTTTGAGCGCACTAATTCAGATGAGCTGGTTTTTGTAATTTTCTTCTTTCTTTATCTTTAGCAGATTTCTTTTTGCTTCTTCTGCTATGCGGCAAAGAACATAAAACGGGAAATAAAGCTTCTATTGCCTCCTTTCCACACTCGTAGTAAGGCAACCATAGGACAAGGTGTGCGCAACCTTTATGATTTCTGGCATTCAGAGGGGCTGCCTCTCAGTTTTCTGAAGGTAGGAGCTGCCCCTGACCGATGTGGGAGTAGAAAGCAGGCCAGGAGCACTGCGGCACTGAGCCAAGGAGGAATCCCTGCCAGCCTGAGCTGCCTGCAGACCTGCAGGATGCACTCACTCCCTGCCCTCACCCACCCGGTACGGGCCAGGCTGACAAACAATTACTCTATCAGCAGCATTGCAAGGAGTCAGCTTCTGGGTATCCAGCCGTGGTTTGTTCGTGAAAACTGAAGGGTTGAAAACTGCGCTAATGAGGAGGTCTTAACAGCCTCTGACTTAATCTTCAGATCTGTTGTAGGTCACGTATGGGGGAATATGGTTTCATACAATTATAAATTAATGAGAAGTAAGTGATTAGTGACAATGAACTCTTTGTGGCTTACGGCTTACTGAAGAATATTTGTAAAATAGGACTTTGTGCTCTCAGGGCGATTTATGTTGGAGCAAGAGTGTCTATAATCTGCAGGTGTCTCATTAAATTTGGCTGCTGATTAGAAGAAGCAGCCATGTGCAGAGATGTTCATCAGGGGCTCTGTGATTCGTGTTGTCATGCCTGTTTTCTTCCTAATAGCTACACACTGCTTAGTATTGATGTTCAGCTGCTATGAGCGTAACTCTGCAAAAATAGTAGGTTTCCATTCAGAAGCGAATGGCATCGGGCCAGCTATTGATTTATAGATTGACTTATGCCCCTGCGTAACGACCGTGAGAACACTTGGTACTTACCTGTTACCTTTCCTCAGGAGTACATTAAAAATAATTTTCCACTTGATAAATGGGCACATGCAGCATGATATTTTCACTGGTCGTTTTCACAGAGAGAGCTGTGGAGTGTGGTTTTACACAATTACACTGGGGAGAAGGAGGTTGAGAAAGTTTGCCTGTGTTCCCAGTTCTGGTTAAATGGCTTGGCCTGAAGGCAAGATGGATACATGCCCATCTCTTCCCAGCTCTGACATGTGGTTGAAAGCAGAAACTTGGTGTAACACTTTGAAAAACAAGCAAACGAACAAACAAAAAAAGCCAACACTTTTATATCTGTCACATATACTGCTTCTCTGGGGAGAAAATATTGAAGCTTCTAACAAGAGTGATACGTAATTTAGAGTCCTGCTATGTCTTATTCATCTGCACAACTAAAAAGCATTTATTATGTTATTTCTACAGAATTTATTTCATAATTCTCTGCTAGCTACCTGACAGCTACCTTTTAAAATCTTTGTACCTCTAGCGTTTGACTGGTCTCTTTTCATCCTATATCTTCCAATTTCATCTAAGATAGAAAAGGAGCAGTGGGATTTTCTCAGGACCGAGGTTCTGTTTGGGAGGATGTATCTAAGTCACAACAAAGGACACCAAACTGTTGGGCTTGATTCTGATTTTTTTCCACACTGAGGTCTTGCAGTGGATATAGATGATATCAATATCCACTTTTGTCCGTGAAGGTCTTTTGTAGAGCAATGTAGAAGGGTCCAAACGCAACTGCAAATTCAGGCATTGTGCATTACAGACATTGTGCTGGTCCTGGCCAGCACCTAGCACTGGGGCTCTTATCCATTTAGCCCAAAAGAAGCAAAAACATGTTTAAAATGTGGCCATATTGTCTTAGAAGTTCAGACGGAAAACTTGCTAGGCAGAGACCAAATATGTGCTTTTGCCCCCCTTGCATAAAAAATATCCACAGTTGCAAGAAACATCTGGGTATTTTGAGTAATAGCAGTTACAAAAGACCATTATGTTTCTCTGATTTTTAACGTGTGTGGCTGACATTTTAGAAAAGGATGCGTGCAGGTACTGAGACGTGGAGGTCACCTAGTCCTACCTCTGGCTCAAAGTAGGCTGTTAGACCAGATTTCTTTGGGTCTTGTCCTGGCAAGTTTGAATACCTCCAAAGACAGAGTTCACAACATCTTTAGGACCTTCTTCACAGTATAACACTTGTTCTTAATATTGAGTTGGAATTTCCCATTTTCCTCATTGTGCTGTTACCTCTTGTCCTGCCACCATGTGCTTCTGAGAAGAGTTTGGCTCCATCTCTTTACGTGCTCCCCTCAGTTGTAGACAGAAGTCTCTTAAGGCTAAAGAAGCCTGGTACTCAGCCTCTTCTCATAAAAATCTTCCCTGTCCTTAGGCAAGAGAGAGGCTCTATTTGTTTGGTACAGCTTTCTTCTAATAAAAAGACACCATTATCTTCATTTAATAGCACTTCATAGTCCCAGAACTGTCCACAGAGATGCATACAAACAACCTCTAAAAACCCACACCTATCGATTCATCACTGCTCCAGCTCTGCTCTGCGCTCCGGCAGAACTGCAGCCTGAGGACGTATCCTCAGAGTAGCTCGTTTAAATATTTATGGCTGCGTAGTTGCACACTCCAGCTACCAGGCTTTTATCCAGATGCCCTAGCAGGTGTGTGTGCCTGCACTGTAATTCTTCACGCTTCCAGAGATGGCATCTGACCTGGCTGACAGTTTTGTGAACTTCTGGACTACAAATTAGACATAGCCCTACCGTGCTTTGCTGCCTGAAATGTGAAAGGAGGGAGCCCAGCAGATTCTTTCACTTCCTTCACACTTTCCAGAAAAGCTGCCTTATGTCATAGAGAGTATTCAGACGAATCTTATGTCTCCCACATTGGAAAGCAGATGGTGTTAAATTCACCCCTACGATCTTTTTGCAGTGGGTTACATTATGATAGCAGGTTTTTCTCAGCAATGTTTGTGCGAGGCTTTCAAAATCCCGGAGCTGTGGGAACAGGGCGAAATCAATCCACAAGGCACTTCCGTGGCTCTGCATTTGCTTTGTTTTATTTCACTGCCCTTCTTGGCATGAATGCAGTGTTTCTCTGAGACTCCAGTCCTTCGCTGGCTTACAAGGGTGCCGATTTGTGAAAGTTATGAAAGAAGCTTTCCAGGTGGAGACATCACAGGACTGGGAACTGAGCTAGACGATCACCCTTTAGCAGCCTGTTAAGACCCAGCAGAGAAGAGTCTTTTATTTCCTAGCGAACTTGCCCTCAAGATCTACGAGAGTTAATGCTCACTGTCAGCACTATTGGGACCCTCCAGCCCTGAATCTCAGTTTCTGCTCAAAGACTCACTTTAAATGCTTTGATTTTGTTTTCTCCATTTTATTTCTTTTACATGTGAGGCTTTTTCAAGATTTATGAGTGCTCTTAGGTGACTCTGTTTGGGAAATTATCCCAAGAAAGCTTTGAGTGGAGTCAGCCTGAGAGAAACAGCTCTGCCCTGTGTTCCAGGTACCAGGACACTGCTGCCCTCTCACTTTGCAGACCACCATGCCAAGGACCACCTTCTGTTCACAAGTGAGTGACAAAATGACTGGGTACTCAGTTTGGACAATGCTACGTAGCTGTGAGAGTGACTGAAGAGGAGGAAAGGGGCTGAGTTACCGCCTTGAACCAACAGGTTGGGTTGACCTGGTCTACCTGCTCATCGTTCCAGGTAGAGAAGAAAAGAAGAGCCTGTGTTCTGGAGCTCCTTGCCCCTTCCTAGAGCTGAGAAAAGGTGGCTGAGGTGTGAACGGAGCTGTAGCACCATTGCTGAAGTGCCTGATGCCATTGCTGAGCCAGTGTGTGGCAGTGACAAGGATGGGCTTTGCTGGGGTCCTTGTGTCAGTCACCCTTTCCAGCTCGGGAAAGAAATAAAGCTCTGGAACACTTGGGCTGCAGTGAAACCTCCATATTTTTGCATATATTAAACGGATATGTAGCTCATATTGCTCCTACCTCTGCCCACTTAAAATGCAAGGGGCTTCTGCTGTCCTGCTGACATGAATCAAGATCAAACACTGACATGACAGTGAATTATGCTGGTGTAAAGGGGGATCCCCTTGAAACATGCCTAATACCACATGTGAGTTCATCTAGGTACATATACAAGGGAAAACAAACTCAAAAAGAATGAGGTGGGACTGAAGGTCTCTCCCTGCTATTTAACATAGAGTCCCATTGCAGGCATTTCTGTGGTGCTTGTCACTTTGCTGGCCGAGCCTTGGCCTTACTTCTTGTTTTAGAGAGGTATCTACTGAAATGACAATGGAAATACTGTATATAATGCAGTAGAATTGCATTAACTAATGCCTCTTCAGCAATATTGCTTTGGCTAATATAATACTGTTCATCTGATGTCTTCTAAGAGATGGAGACATGAGTTTGATCCAAAAATTTAACTCTTTTATCATGTAAAAAAATCGTAATGAAATCAGTGGGTAAAAATGCAGAATTTGATTAAGCGCTCCATTATTTTTTCATTATTTCTGAGTAGTGTGTGATGTTCATTCATATTACTGATTATTCTCACATTTTCCTGATTTACATAGAAAATAGTAGGAAAAATAAAAATACTGGGTGTTTGTGCAATGTTCACTGAACATGTTACATGACACTGCAGTTCATCAAATAGATCCATGAGTGTCGATGTGCATACGTGCTGCCTTTACTACACCAAAATAAATAAATAAATAAATAAAATATGTTGACTGGAGGAAGCATCGTAGATGTAAATTTGTCAGGGTTATTTTTTGTTCCTCTGTGTTCCAGTCTGGATACACAGTTTTCCAAGAGCCAGTTGTACCCTTAATCCATCTGAAAGCATATCTGAACTCTGAACCTAGGGTTGGCAAAACATTTATTTGTATGTATGCAATCTAGAATCAGATACTACTGGCATGATCACATTAAAAGCTAAGTTTTGAACACTGGAGTAATTACACAGATCTTTACTTACTTGCTATATATCCAGTCTATTAATCAGGTCCTTGTTTCATGTAATAATTATTTAGCCACTGATAACTATCATCTGCAAGGTCAGAATTGTGCTTAATAATCCTTGAACTAGATTTATAAAAAAAAAAAAAAAAAAAAAAAAAAAAAAAAAAAAAAAAAGGAAACTATTTTTCCACTATTAACTTTCTTAGCATAATGGAAAAAATCTATTTCCTAAGAATACGGATACAGCCTCAAATGTCCTACATAGAAATGGAAAATAAATAATTGGAAAACGTCAAATTTGGAGTAGGAAACACCTTCTCCTTTTTTTTCTTTTGAATGCGAAAGATGCATAGTCTTTTAATTATGCAAATACAGATGAATGTTAATGTAAGAACGTGCATGGTATATTGGTTGAAGCATCTAAGCATGTATTTTTCAGCTACTTACATTCAGCCAGACTGCCTCTTCTTTAGAAACAGAAATTGAGTTTTGTTCTTTCCCACAACTTCACATCTCGTACCTTTAAGAGAATGAACCCATCCTGAACTCAATGCAGTTTGGTCTTTTCCTGCTGCAGCCTGAATCTTGGAGAGATTATGGCCAATTTAAGTGGGGTGGGGGGGATTCTGTTTCTAACTAGCTACAAGCAAACCGTTAAGGAACCGGCAAGGGAAAATGAGAGGTATTCACAATAGTCTCCGGCTTGGATTATGTGTACCTTGAAAGCACTAGCAGCAGATGCTTGTGGAAGTGATTATGCACTGGATCACATGCAGATCCTTCTGGCTGCCGTCGCCACTTATGCACATTTGTAGTATAGGAAAAAGCCCCTGCAGTTTAAAGAACAAGAGGCTCAAAGTATATTTCAGAAGGCCAAAATAATCCCAGAGCTTTCAGTGAGCTCAGCAATCACTCTGCTGTTTAGGGGCCCAAGCCTGCAGGATATTAATTTATCAAAACTTTAAAGAACCCCACAAGACTGTGGATCATAGCCTTTCTAGAGATTTCAGCATTTAGCCATACTGTAACTTATAAACATACAACACTTTTATTGAGAAAAGCCCTTTTTTCTCTCTCTTTTTTTTTTTTTTGGCTGGTATAGGCTGTTGGTAATTGGGGCAGTTTTCTGCATGTATGTAAATCATACTTTTAAAAGCTTTCACTAAATTATTTTATTCTGACTGCAGACATCGTTGTATTATGTCTGCTGTATAGACCTTTAGACACATACAATGAATTACTTTGGAGATACCACTACTGCACCCCCTGTGCCGTTGTTCTTTATATTTTGAAGAAATACAGTAGGAGTGTTTGGGATATTTTATTTTATTTTTTTTCACAATCAATTTCTTGATGTTCTCTGATTTTTCAGGACAGGGTTTCTTATCTTTGGTTCTGAGCTTAGTTGTCCTGGATTTTCATTTTCCAAGCAACTCATTCTTCCATTCCCTACATGTTGCAGCCTTTTTCTGCCACTGAAAGCCTAATCAAAGTGCAAGCCTTTCTCCTGGTCTCACTGAGGATCTGGAAAGGTGACAGTGCCAGCGGCTCCTGGCGTGTGACTGCTTATTGCTTGAATACACTGCAGATCAGCCCCAACAGATGGATTTCATCATTTGCCTGCTCTAGGCTTCTGACAGCATCTGCCTAGGTCGCTGAGCTGATTGCATGCTTCCGCTGATACCGGTTCTGTTTTTTTTTTTTAGAGTTGGGTGTCCAGATGTTATTAGAAGCACGAGGTTCTGATGTCCCAGCCTGATACTCATTAAAAGCTGCAATTTATCACTGTCCTACCCATTGCATACCTCAGTATGAACTGCTGAGGGACAGGTGGCATGGTATATGGCTTTATTTCCTCTAAAAATATAATAATTACAAAAGAAATGAAAAGGGCATTTGGGGTCCACACTTTCAACCAAGGAAAAAGAAAAATCCGTGAGGAGTCCCTAACTCCTTCAACATCCTGATCCCATTTTTCACCTGTAGCAATTGTCTTTTTCAGTGTTTCTAATCAAAAGAAAATAAACATTTCCCTCCCTTCTCCCCCTGTCCCAAATAACTGTTTTTGTATCTACTGCTGCCTCAAGCAATGTATCTGAATGTTGTCAGTGGAGGGGGTTCAGTGAACTCACACTAGGGAGTCGGTAGGCTCTCTATGAAAAACTGGCTATAGTGATGACCTGTTGTCCTGGGGTAGTCACCCTTACGTCGACCCCAAAAGCACAAGGGAGACCATGCAAACCCTTTGGGGCAAGTGGGCTAGGAAGTGGACTTCCAGCCGTGCTCACCTCTTGTAAACTGTGGGAGGAGATAGTGTATTTACGTTATTGCAGAGCTGAAACACCTGCTGTTAACGGAGATGCAAAGAAGGAATAAACAATGACTTAATGTCATTCCTGTTTCACAGAGAGCCATAAATACGTGAGGAAATTGCTGAGTAAGGCACTAACGCAGCAAGTGGTAGAAATGAATTAAGAGGTAGTGCCACTTTTATAGTGAGGAAAGGATTCAGGAACAGACTGACCAGGCAAAGAGATGGGGCGGAGATCAATTTAAAGGGAACAGACTTGGGCTGAGTGGCCATTTCCAGTACAGCCAAATGCTGTTAGTGAGCCTATGTAAGAGGACCTATTTTTTGTATGGAGACGTAGCTGCTTTGGAGATAGTGAGAGAAACCAAGCAGAAACCATTGCAGCCCAAATTAACGTCATAAACCGTATGCAGAAATGAAGTGGGAAACAAAGGTGACTTAAAAAGCTATTTGTGGACCTCCTCTTTTCCAGACCTGACCACTGGGGATGGGTGAAAAAACCTCCACAAAGAATTTTGAGCTTTCATAAAATTTCTCATCTGAACTCAGATAAAAAGTAAACATTATAAGACATGGAAGGTACTAAAAAGCTTCGTTGCATAGAGCAGTCAGAACTTATTTTTTTAAAAGTTGTAATTAATCTCTACCTTCATCTTTCTGCTTTGCAACTCTTTTCAGTATGAATTAACGAAAATTGAGAAAATAATTTAGACTTTTCCACTTAAACTGTGAAAACTGAATATATTGGATACTTTCAAAATTGATTTTAAAACATCATTGTTATTTATTAAACTCCTGTAGGGTGTGATATCATTTTTGACAAAGTTTCATTTTCTGCCGGTACCCCGGAAATGTTTCAGCGAAGCATTTCCCAGCTGTCCCCGCTGGCTATTGCATTGCCACAGACTGTGCCAGCAGCCAAGGCCCAGCAGCAGGCAGGACTTCCATTCAGTGCCCATCTGGCTTGGCCAAACCTCCAAGTGCATGCCAGCTGGTTGTCTCTTTACGCCAGGGCTGGCTTTGGTAGCCACTGCTGCCAAGGCAGCTTGAAATGGGCTTTGTCAGAAGGGAGCACTGGGCTAATGATTCTTCATTTTTGTCTTAAAATATGGGTGTAAAATAGTGCATTCTGCCTCCTTCAGGTAAATGGGACTAAACCAGTGTCTTCGTTTTCTTTCTGTTATAAGGAGAAAAAGGAACTATGCTCTTTTAGTCCTGTTTTGGTCACTGGTACCTTTGCTAAATTAGCTGGAATTTTTCATTGGCTTCAGTGGCAGCAGTTTTCTCTCCCATTCCCCAGGTTTCAGTGACTTTGCAAGGTGCACAGGACAGTGGAGGATCAAGCCCTGTGTTCACACAATCTCTTAAGATTCGCCTCGTCTCCCCCTTCACCAAAGAACTGGCTGCGTAAATGATACGCACCCTCACAACCCAGCCACATACAAATAATCCTATTGTGTTATTACTGAGAGGTTTCTGAGGCAGTGTTCATTAGGATTGCTCTCTGTATCATGAAAAGAAGAAATGAAACTTAATGATCTGGGAAAGTGCGTGGCATGGGGGTCGGAAGTCCCTCTCAGGTGGAGGTGGCTGCAGCTAAACCACAGAGGGTTTGGAGAAAGCTCTCATAGGTAGTTTCCCTTCCTAAATCCCACCAAGAAGAAGGATCTTCTGAATAAAGTGACATTCCACCTGCATTTTGCTGTCACCGTGTTTCATTTCACTACATCCTCCTTCCCCCCTCCCATTTTAAAACTGAAACATCACAGCCAGTAGAAATTTGACATAACTGAAATGCAAATGTGAAATTGGGAAGGGGAACCCTGCCATGGTGGAGTGCAACACTGCTACAAAGCATCAAGTGTCTGCATTATGCATCCTTTTCCCTTACGGTAGGCTTGGAAGGAGGAAATGATTAACAGGATCAGGGAAATGGGGAAGTAATCATAGAATCATTAAGGTTGGAAAAGACCTCCAAGATCATCTGATCCAACCATCACCCTACCACCAATGTCACCCACTAAACCATGTCCCTGAGTGCCAGGTCCAACCTTTCCTTGAGCACCCCCAGGGACGGTGATGCCACCACCT
This sequence comes from Cygnus olor, assembly GCF_009769625.2. Taxonomy (NCBI): domain Eukaryota; kingdom Metazoa; phylum Chordata; class Aves; order Anseriformes; family Anatidae; genus Cygnus; species Cygnus olor. The sequence continues at coordinate 99,383,382 of NC_049170.1, read as the reverse complement.
CCCTGGGCAACCCATCCCAATGCCTGACTACTCTTTCTAAGAAGAAATGTCTCCTCATTTCCAACCTGAACCTCCCCTGGTGCAGCCTGAGGCCATTTCCTCTAGTCCTATCACTAGTTATCTGTGAGAAGAGGCCGACCCCCAGCTCCCCACAGCTTCCTTTCAGGTAGTTGTAGAGAGCCATAAGGTCTCCCCTGAGCCTCCTCTTCTCCAGACTAAACAACCCCAGATCCCTCAGCCGCTCCTCACAGGACTTGTGTCCCAGGCCCTTCACCAGCTTCGTAGCCTTTCTCTGGACACGTTCTAGGGCCTCGATGTCCTTCTTGTACAGAGGTGCCCAAAGCTGAACACAGCACTCAAGGTGCAGCCTCACCCAGTCTTTTCTTCCCCAGACTAAAAGCCAGTTTATTCAAACTTAAACTGAAACATAAACGAAGTCTTCACGAAGTGAGATTTATTTTTTCCTATTTCTTCCTTGTCTCTTTTTGCTCATCTTCTCTCTACCTTGGGTGGTCCTGTGCAGACCCAGGAGTTGGACTCAGTGACGCTTGCTGGTTCCTTCCAACTCAGGATATTCTGTGACTCTATAATTCTGTGATTCTGAGATACTTCATCTGTCCCCAGCCCTTTCCCACAACCTAATTCTATCCTTAAACATTTTCTCCTCTATCAGTTTCACAACTTTGTAACAGGACTTTCTGTGGAACTCAGGTTTCTTCTTATTCCGTTTTGTTTTCCTGCTTTTGCAAAGGATGATCTTAAAATAGTGAAACATTGTTTGTCTTCCAGGTTAGAGGAGAAGTGTGGGCTGAACACAACCTGATGAGTCAGGAGCTCTGGTTCTAGTTCTGGCTGGGCAGCAGTTTCCTTTCAGTACAGCCCCAAGCAAGGCAGATGATCTACTCTCTATAAGCTTTTTCAGTACTTGAGTGGTTTTTAAAATTACAGTATTTTATTGCAAGAAATGGTTTTGTTGTTTGTTTTTACTAATGCCAGTTTGAAAATTTGAGCTAGTTTTGGTTAAGTATCAAGTCCTCCTAAACAGCTCACATTTTTCTGGTCACAGGCAGTCACTTCAGAAACATCCCTGTGAAGAACTACTGCTGCCCAGAAATAGAAAGTTTATGTATAATTAGTGCTCCCAGGCTTCAGGACCATCATAATGCTGAGGGATATAAAGATAAAAGAGGTTAGGCATTGCTACATGTCTCACATCCACAAAACAGTAAGGTCAGTTTTAATATTGAAGAGTCCTTCTGAGCTGAGGGCTGTCACAGGCTGTTGGTTTGTTTTTGTTTGTGGGGTTTTTAAGGTCTTCATGCCAAAAAGAGCTCAAGGGTGTATTACCCGATACTGAGACTAAATATACACTGTCTTCTGCACCTGTGTGTTAGGTTCTCCAGACACTGTTACGAAGTTTTAAAGGAAAAGTTAATGATTTTTAACAAATCTAGGAACCTTTATTTTTGTAACCAATTGCAAGATCAGAAATTCTTCTGAAATTTCCCTTTTGTTCATTAAAAAAAATACTGCATAAGAAATCACAGGGTCTCAGTATTGTTCTGTTCAGTGCAAAGGACAGATTGTTGGCATTCCTGGGTAATTCTGCTCTCTGGCAAACTAATGCCTCTTATCAAGTGCTCTGATGTTCAAGTGCCTGAGGGCTTGTTCACGTGGTAAAATTCAGTGGCACTATTCATACTTCTCCACTGCAGAATATGAGTATCCGCATGGGAACTAAACATGGGAGTAATTATTTTGCTCTAGAAAAGCCCTGAGTATGTTATTTCTCCCATTCTCATATAATTTCTCCCCAGAAAAATAGCTATGGCACAAGTAATACAGCACACCAGAGAAAATGCATTTGGGGACATCAGAAAGGAGTGCTTTGTGCAAAAGCAACCCTTCACTCACGTAACAATGCATTTCCCTACTTGAACTTTTTTTCTTTTTTTAATACAGAAGACTCTGTCCTCGCTTTTAAAATCTTTATTCTACAGTGAAATAAAAATAAACATCATGCACATATTTCTCCACACCCAACCATCCACTGTGTTAATTATTGATATTAGATGTGCTGCACTTACTGTTTTCATTTTCAGAGCACCACCCATACATAAGAGGATGCCCAGCATTCAGGCAGATGCACTAGCACTAGCTCGGGAAAATAAGCAAGAGTGGAATCAGGTAATGTAAAACAATTTCACACTTCAAAGGATATTAACAAGACGTGCTGCACCTGCAGCCATGAATTTCATTTGCACAGCAGAAAACCTATCTGCACGCCGTGAATGTAACGCAGTGGGCAGGAGGGGTGAAGGAGGGGGACGGAAAACACAGGCTGCCTCGCACGCGGTGTCCCTTAGCACTGGCTGTGCTGTGGCCTTCGCAGTTGTGCCTTTTGTGTCTACTCTGCCCTCAGCAGTTCTCGCTGACTGACCCGAAGCAGGTGGTACAATTCGGAGAGAGAATTCAGGGGTCTCTGGTGCGCAGCAGCATCCACACGCCCCAGCTCTGCACACTCCTGCACAGCTTTCTGCAGCTGCGGCTGCAGGGGGAAGGAAACCAGCGGCCCTCTGAGGCTGGGAGAAAACCATCGGCGGAATATTTTGTCACAGATGACCTGAGGAAAAAGAGCAGATTGCTGTCTTGCAGGAGCTGTAACTAACTAATGCGCTGCCGCTTCCCCGGGACTGAAGCAAAATGTCTCTACTCTTGTAGCAGCTGAATCCAAAATGCCTTCAGCCATTCAAAGAGGATGATAAAGAAAAGGAGTTTGTACAGAGGCTGTTCTCTAGCTGAGGAATCCCCCTTCTGCTCAGGCTGCTCTTGCTCTTCTGCATAACAAGTGGTGAGGATGGGGAGGCTGGGAAGCAAAGTGCAGCCGAGCTGTGCCCCACAGCCTCTGTGCTGAGCGAGCGCATCCCAGCAGCACCATTTGGGTGGGTTATAGGACACCTCAATCCGAGGCCAGGAAACCCACAGACCCCTTTCTCTGTTCCACCTCCATACTATATCTGGAGAGTGGAGAACAGCAGCCACAGTCTCCTACTGCTTACAGGTAGACAGCCTTGACTTCACTGTTAGTGGAGGCAGTAATGCTAATGCCCTGCTCCTCCTGCCTCTCCTCGCACGTGAGGCACTGGGCAAACAACTTCTGTAGCAGCTACATGAAAACACAGCAAATCAATGCTAGTGAATATAAAGGTCTGTCTGCCCCAAGATGGGATTTCTGAATGGGACTGGCACTCATGTGGCCACATTTAAAAACGTGTCCATCTGCACTGCACGGTGTCCTCGTACATACCATACATTTTATAGTCAATGTGATTGTAAAAGAAATGGATGCATAAAGCAGCTGTGTCTACTCACTTGCAAGTTGTTATTGGCTCTCTGTGCTCCACATTTTCTGATTTTCAGATTGCATTTTGAAAAGCAATCAAAAAAATTACAGTCGTCATCTCCTGTGCAGTTCTGTTCAAGGATGTCCCTCATTTTGGGCTCAAAAAAGGCCATATCCACATCGATGGCCACCACCTGTGGATCAAAACAACCCATCAAAACCAGCACAGCATAGACTCTGGATAGGGCTGAGCAAGCATTCCTTTGCTCCTTTCTCTTGGAAATGCTGTGCTGAGATCACGTGCCTGTGGTGAACCAGAATCTCAATGAAAAGGCTTTCTTTAGCATAACCGAGCAGCAGTGGTCTAATGAATAACAATTCTTAAACAAAAGCAGCCAGTGCTTACCACAGCAGGAAAGGGAAAATTATATGCGGACAGTATGCATCCCTGAGGTCAACTGGATTGATTTGCCTTAAACCAGGACTATCCACCTTGAAGACTGATTAACCTGTTGTTGCAGTTTATGCAGATGGCAACTCAACCTTTTAATTATATGATGCTGCAAATTACCCGCAGGCCAGATGGTCTCGTTTCGCAATTCACCTTTCAGACTAAACTTTGCTGCTGTGGAGAGGAGCGCTGCAACGCACAGAAGTACCTGCCCCTGGTACGGCTCCTCCAAACCTGCCACTGCATCCAGCTGTACCTGTGCAGCTGTAGAAACGGATCCCTGAGGCCGCTGAAAGTTGGGAGTGTTTGCTGCAGTTATTGTCATTTATTGTGTGAGGATCTTGCTCTGCCTGTCCAGAAGTAAAAGGTCCATAACGGAGTCTAGTCTGCTCTCAGTGGAAAATATAAGGACTGAAGGGATCAATCAGTTTTCTCACCCTGATACAAGGCTTGCAAAGCACTGACTGTGCAGCACAAAGATGTCTGGATACCTGCTGCCTGTGCTGGATTTGAAACCACTCTGAGACTGAATGGCTGCAGGCTCAGTTTCTGTCAGTGTCACTCCACCCATGAATGCTTCACTGCAAAAAATCACAGAAGTAATCAGGGGAAGAAGGGAAGCTGGTAATGGGGTGGCAGCTGCCCAGAGACAAGCTCTGGGTGAACACAGTCTCCCTTCAGTGCAATGAATGCAGCCACCAGCACGCCTTCAGAGCCATGCTTAACACTTAACACTCAAAACCTTGACTCAGAGACTCTCATAGGGGCTAAAATACTTTTTACAGGGACCTGGGCAAAACACAGTTAACTGGGTCCAAAAGACAGTCTTATTTTTGAGATTCAACCTTCCAAAGTTACACGGGAAGCTGAACTGTGTGGCTGGAGCAGCAGTTGGATCAATCCCAGCAGCTAAAGATGTCTGGTCCGGTAGAAGGCCAAGCAAACCTTCCACAGGCAAAAGAGGAACATCTAATCTTCATTTTATTCTTCTTTTTTCTTTTTTTTTTTTTTTTCTTTCTCCCTTGCCCCCCAGGGGAAATCTTAAAGAGATGAGGCATAGCTTAAAAACTCACGTATTTTTAAGCTTCTTGGAGAGCCTGATAATCATGACATAGCCTAGGGAATTTCATACCTTTGGAAAGGCAGTTTTTGTTCTTTTTTTTTTCTTTACTTCCTTAAATGTTCTTTAGATTTGATATGAACTTCTTCGGAGATTCTTGTAGCAAGGCAGAGAGATAGTAAAATTGGTGAAGCATTTTCCCCATCCTATGGTCACTGCACCAGCTTCCCGTAGGTCTCTGCCAGCACTGAGCACCTTTGACAATCTTTCTTTTTTGACAACAAGGAGGAAAAAAAAAAAAAAAAAAAAAAAAGAGCCCTAGTTCTCAAATATGCAGCTGCCAAAGGGTTCAGTTGTTTCGCTGAAGTTCATCTGTTACAAAAATGCTTGGACATCCAACCAGATGCTCCACAGATAGATTTGGGTGACACAACATGTTAACAGCTACATCTTGATTTTGTAAGGATTGGAAATTATGATGAATGTGTTGAGTCCTAAGGAAATGCAGGAAGGAACCAGCTTGGCTCCTGACCTGATTTAGAGCTATGTCGAAGGTGCAGCAATCTTTCTAGCTCCGAGGTGCTGGTAAAATAAGCAACTCTCCCTGAGCACTGCCTGTTCACCCAGACCTTCTTCCAATTCTGCCCCTCACATAGCTCCGTGGCATCTTAAAATTATTCTGGATGAGCCACCAAGGCAGTGATCTCTACACCCATGCACTGCAGGAACAGCAGGTGAAGGCTGGAGCAAGGGCTGGAGAGCTGTCCCCATCATCTGAAAATAATTCGCAAACTATTGCACTCCTGGCACATTTCTTCGGGTGTTAGCAGTATCATTACCGGGATGAGTAATAATGGTACTATTATGGGGTTTTATTCTTATCCTGTAGAGAGTATGAAAAACAAGCATGTAAAAAAATGCTTAAAATGGATGTGGAACAGAAGAGAAGCTGCCTTTGTTGTGTCCCCATTCTGGAGACGATTGACAAAGAAGCCTAGAGTTCCTACTTCTCAGCCTCCTCCCATAGTCAGTCATCAGAAGCTATCTCTGTTCCCCCCTCAGCTTTCTGGCTGTAGGCATCTCCTGCCTCTCAGCCCACGGGGGTGATAGCTGGAGATACCATCACATAATGACCTGTACCTAATGTACAACTGGGAGACCTGTGCGTGAGCAGCAGCTCTTTTATTTTATTTTTTTTCTTTTTGTAATTGTTTTTCCTAGAAAATACTAAATTAGATGGCTTTTGTATAACAGGAGGTGACTGCTGTCTCTTTGGACCCCAGAAGTCATGAGAGATTCCTGGAAAACCAAGCCTCACCAAAGGTAATGGAGGACACATCAAATATCCTTTCTCTTCTCCTAAGTGCAATCATTTTCCTCTAAGTAGGCAGCAAAGCAGATGTTCTAGCGTGTGCTCAGCCATGTGCAGTTACAGCCCGCAGAGCTGAAAAAGATGGGCACGCCTGCCTTGAGGAACCTCTGTCAGATCCCACTTTGCCTAAATACTGTTATGCTTTTCTTAGTTTCTTGCTACACCTCCCCAACCATTCCCTGTTCTGCTGCTGTATTGCACCTGAATAAACAACGTAAGTGAAGGGAAGGCGAAGGGGAAGCACTCTAATTGCTCTTAATGGCTATAAGCTTAGGCAATGTTTATCTAGTGCTCTAAAGATTGGAGTGTCCGTGAGTGCTGATAATAGCATTCGAGTTCCTGACAACACTTTGTATGCACTCAGAGTGCAGAAACTCCACCAACGTCACTGGAAACTGCGAGTCTGGTTCAAAAGCTTACTACATGGTGGCTCCAGTCCATACACACAATTCCCACTGAAACCCGTGGAATTTCTGTCCGCAGACTGAATGCATGTTCAGCAATATGGTGGTGAGCTATATCACCCCTTAGAAAACATTTACAGTTATCCGCTTCTGAGTTACAGCTGTACAAGGCAAAGTCAAACAGCAACAGTACCGGGGAGTTTCTTTTCACCATCCTCGAATCGTTTCCAGATTGGATAATCTGAACACTAAAGCAAAAAGATGTGTACATTTGTATGCGGGGAGTTCCCCTTGTGTCAGACCAGAGAATCCAGCCTTAGTGTTCAGGCTCTAACAGCTTTCCTTTCAGCATTGCTGCCAGAAATAATTGCCAGGACTCAGGTTACAGCTTCATTTACAGCTTTTGAGATCCCCTTGCCTTCAGGAGGCATCCCTCACCACATCCAAAGGATATGACCCTGTCAGTGTCAGTACCTTTGAGCAGGTGAAACAAATCAGAACCAAATAAACAGCCCCCAAAACAAGCAGCAGGATCAAGTGCTCTGAGATGTGGCTGCACATATTACGATGACAGAAAGTAGTAATAAGGCTCCCCTGTCACTTTTAAAATGTGTTTGTTTTGCAAAAGCTTGGCCAAAAACTGTATGAGGAGAGAACTGTCATTTTTTACACAGCCCCTTCCAGTCTAGAACTTGACCTGAAAATGCTGCAAAGCCCCAGCTTACCGTGAGATCGTGCCTGATAGCAAAGTTTTCTGGTTTGATGTCACACAGGTGAAGTCGGTGAGAGAAATCATTATCGAAATGCTGCACCATGTCCAGAAAGCTGAGTGCGATGTCAATGATGGCTCTCACTCTGCTTCTGTGGCCAGTAAGGGAGGGACCAACCATGTCTTCCAAGGGAAAAAGAGTTTTGTGCCAGGCATGTCCAGCTGTGAGATACTCCACGGCATAGAAGTGTCCACAAGAGCCAATAATTCGTAGCACATGTTTGCTGAAGTCCTGAAGCAAACTGAAGAAGATATATTCCTCCTGCTGGAGCAAGGACCACATGCTGGCCACCTGTGCTTTCCAATGGGGTCCCTTCCTCCTTGTCCACAGGGGCCCCATGGTGTTGTTGGACAGTTCCAGACCCAGAACATTTTTGACCTCCAAGGCTGCCATCAGCAGGAGCTCCGTTTCGGTGATATCCTGTGTTTCCACCTCCTCTAGTATGCTGAGATGCTGGTAGCTGGAGAAGATTTCCTTTTTGGATTTCAGGATGATGGGCTGGCCTCTCCAGTCAGCCTGGATGACCTTCTTCCCTCTGTCGTAGTACAGGCAGTGTTTGTACACCAGCTTCTGTGCCACACACAGGTCCTCACAGAGGTCGCCGGTCAGGGCTCCGCTGCTGTAGTCAAGACACTGGAGCGAAAGAGAAGAATAGTCATAGCAGGACCACATGCCCACAGACCACTCAGAAGAAAGGTAGAGAATCAGCAACAGTTCTAAGCTCAAGAGGGCTGCAGCAGCTCTCATAGCACAAACACACCCCTGCCGTACCTGATGGGTGATTGTGCAGCTTTTCAGAAGTCCCTGGAGACCTCCTGCTAGGGGGGGAGTCTTGCTTCAAAACAGGAATTCTTGGGATGGGGAAGGGCAGGCCGTGTTTCAGACAAGGAAATGGACTGGATGACCAGTTACTCTTAAGTTTTCGCCACATAGGAATTCAGTAGGACAAAATTTCAACACACTTAGTTGTGCTGTATGAGCACATCTGTCTCACATCATGCGCTTATACGTGCTATACATGCTATATGATTCTGGGCTTCAACAATTTAAAGCACAGAGATAAATTCTTATATAATTCAGGACTTCTCTGGAAGGTTCAGCACAGTGTAACTTAGACATCCCCACTTAATCTACAGCTGTGGATGGGTAGCTGGATCGCTGGGACCCTCAGCAGTCCTGCATGTCAGCCTTGTGCTCGAGATGCCCTGAAGGAAGCTGCAAGAACCTCCCTCTGCACTGCCTGGAAGCAAAGAGGTTGTACTTGGTACCTCTTGGACCAAGAACTTTCAGAAATTTTAAATTTGTACATGCTTTATGACACTATTACTTTTCTGCTTGCTAGTTAAGGGGCCACTGTAAATTCATAAGAGAACTGCAAGGATTCCCTCACCAGTCCTTTCTTCAACCCGTAATTGTTTCCATACCATCGCGTCCAAGAGTGTAGGCAATTGCTATATTCCTGAGGGCATTCAGAAGTGCAGCTGCAGGGACTGCTTTGGGGGAATCAGCAGAGGGGTGATCACCGCTCTCTGGTGGAAGGGGAACAGACCGTGGTGGTGTAGGAAGCCAAACAGCTGGGAGGAGGCTTGACAGTGTCAGCCTCCTTCCTTGCTTTCTGGCATTTGAGCTTTCGTTTAAGCGAGCTGGCAGCTCCCACTGCACGTGGAATACTTGCAACGTCTGCCTAACCCCGCCTCGTTTGTGACTTGCTGCTACATAAAAAGGAAACACGAGCATAAAATTCAAGGGATGCATTTCCTTAGAAGAGCCTTTGAGGTGTGCACCAGGGGAATGCATTCTGATGCCAGGCAATATTCCAAGCCCAGAGTTTGAAAACACACCAGGGAACAGGCATGGGATTAAGTCTAAAATCCAGGAATGGTGCAGGAAAGGGTTAACTTAGATAAATTTTTAGCTAAGTTGGCTGAAACAGCTCACCAAGGGCTGGTCAGACAGGCATAAAGCAATGTTCTCACAGCCCGAAAGAAAATATTCAGTGCCAGCAAGGGGAGCCACGAAGGCAAACTCTGGCATGAATGTCCCGACCCTGAGTCCAGGGGGTGCACGTGTGGGATGCACACATCTGCATCCACATCTGCATCAGCACGGTCAAGCAGATTCACTGGGCTGCCCATGGACTTCAAAGCACACAGATCAATGATCTTGCTTTTGAAAATCTGCTCCTATGAATGCAATACAAGTGTATTTTACCTTTTTAAGTAGAAAATGTAATTTTCTCAGCGGAAGTAGTTTAGCAGCTCTTGCTGCCTGGAATGCCAGGCAATTTTAGAAAAGATAACAAGCAGAAGGATTTTTTTTTCGTTGTGTTTTGGAGCTTAAATATAATTACACTTAAAATCCTTGCTCTCCTACTGAGAAAACCACAACTTAATCCTTGTTCCGCTACATTAAGAGAACTAGGGCGCAGTCCTGTAATTGGGTCCACATGGGTGAACCCTTGCCCCTGTGGACAGTCTTACTGTGGTCCATTATCAACCACATTCACTCTTGGAGGGCCCATAGGCATGTACATCTAGAAGAAGGTGTGCCCAGAAGACCTGCAGTCAAGCATGTGAACGTGCAGCCTGTTTTCTTGTGTTGCCATCATGTCATTATTAATGGCATTAATGAGAAAAAGTCATGGAAAAAATAGTCTCACATGTCGCAGGCATAGGAGCTGAGTCATTTTTGAACTGGCTGCCGTTTGGGACTTGTCTCCTGTTCCATTTCAACCAGTATCTGACAAACAGTCTCTGAATGTGATTCTTCTTACACTGAACCTGGGCAGTGTTCTGCAAACATAAATTGCCCAAGGAGTTCCTACTCTCACAGTGATGAAATACAGATTGGCCCTAAAGAAATAACATTCTCTCTTGGTCACCAATGCAAGCAAGAATCTCAGAAAGATTTCCTCAACTAATAAAAAAAGCAGCAGAGCAGTTTGAACAACTTTCAAGGGTTTCTCTACTCACAGAATACAGTGAGTTGCAATTCACTCAGTGGTTTTAAAAATGTCTTCGTTTTCCTGTTCATTACAACCTCAAAGGCCAGCAAAGACTGACCCCAACTTTATGTCCTCGGTACTTCAGCCCACCTTATGTTTTATGTTTTGCCACATGCATGATAGGCTGAGTAAGCTTAGCTCCTCAGCCCTCTCACTATGATAGTTGTTTTTTCAACCCCTGTATCATTTTTGTGTTCTTATTTTCTCCCCATTTCTCTCTCTAATTTCCCCCCTCCGATCTTAAGAAGACAAAACATCAGAACTGAGTGCCATGGTCCAGTGCTGCAAAGATAGGCAGCAGCCCTTCCCTGATTCTCCTTTTGGGATACAGTCACAGCTCGTATCAGCCTTTTAGGCACAGTCTGCACTGGTAGCTCATGCTGAAACAATTATTTAACCCCCACATCCTTTCCAAAGTCACGCAGTTTCACAGGACGGTCTTCCATCCTGTTGGCATAGCCTTTACTGCTTTGCTCCCCAGTCTATTAGCTTGTATTTTATTTTATTAAAGCCCTTTTTTGTGGACTGAAAACTTTTAGCCAGGTGAGTCAGATTACCCTGCAACAAAAAGATGCTCTCTTTATAATTTACCAACCCAGGAAACTTTGCACTAATGACAGACTTCACCATACAAGATTTTATAGCACCACGATGACTGCTGATAAACAGGAGAATTAAAGTCCAAAGAAGTCTTCTAGAAATGGTCTGCCACACTGACACCTCTATTTAATGGCTGCGCTTTGAGATCTGTTGATGAGACAGACACAAAAACACAGCATTACTGAGGCTTGGACTCACTCATCTGTTTCTGTTTAAATTGGCCATGTAATTTTTCATATCCTTAGTTCACTTACCAAGAAATGTTAAAAAAGATGGGTTTAAATTCATGTAAAAATTTAAATTAATGTAAACTCTACCTAGAATTTATATCAATTTAAATAATTTGCTGTACCACTGCCACTTTGTGTGTAAATCAGGCCTGAGAACGAGCCCTGTCTTGTAATCATGTACTTCTTCTATGTAAATGCTATGCTAATCAAGGTTTGGGGAGGCAGCAAAATTAATGAAACTCTCTGGAGAAAATCAAAACTGATCACTATGCAATTTAGTTTGTTCGTTATAAAAGAAGGTGAGAGTGGTGTTAGGGAACAGCAAGTGGTCCTCTGGAGAGCTGAAAGCTGCCTCTGTCAGACACACGGTGCTGCTCTGCCCTTCCCAGAGCAGCACACAGCTACACAGAGCTACATTTTACTTACGAGAGGGAAATAAACCCTCAGAAATGCCACCTGAAAGAGAATATACCCATGCAATTGTCACCCACTTGTTTAAAATAATTCATCATCTTCTCTCCTGCTGAATGCATTACAGATGACCGGCAATATAGTTTCCCTTGCAAGTTGACTTTGCTTTGTGAAAGATGTGAGGCTAAAGCCACCCGGTTGTTTCGCGACCAACTGCACTTTGAAGAGCTGCAAAACTCACGCAGTGCTGCAAAGGTGTACAAAGACCTGCTTCTGGGCTGATGAATACGAGCTTGTTTGCACCTTGTTTCACTAGGACAGTGCCTTTCTAATGCCATTCGGGAAGCCTGTTGGTTACAAACCTTGGTGCTACTGTCCGAGACTCACCGAAGCAAGCAGATGGACGCGGTGCTCTCAGCTACCGTTCCTCTGGAAGGACCTTCTGAAGACAACCTCCAGACCACGCTTCCCACACACCGATGGAGACAACTTCCCAAGCTGGTGCCTGACATCTGGCTCTGCCTGGGCTTCTGCAGCTGTGCCTAATCCTCTTCAAACATGAGGGAAAGCACCAGGTCTCCTCCAGGCACCCAGCACCAGGTCTCCATCCATCCATTTGCTCTGGTTTCTGATGGTAGTGGACGGAGCTCGGGGGCTCCCCACCATCCCGTGCCCTCGCAGAGGGACGGGCAGGATCCTTCCCCCCGGCTGCAGCCTGGCACCCAGTGCAGCACCACTCCCCATCCCTGTGATCGCTCCTCCTCTATCACACAGAACCGAGGGAAATTTTGGGGGGCAGCTCTTGCTTGCTGCCCATTGTCTCACTGCCAGCAGCATTCCTCCCTTCCCCTCTCACCAACAGCACCACAAAAAGCCCGAATTAAGAAGCAAAACCCCGCCGCGCGCCTTAACCCACGCTGCTCCTCTTTTCCCGAGCGCTCCCAGCGCAAACCCTAAAACCTGCTTTTTGCTCATTTTACCCCAGGACGGGGATCCCGGGGCCGGGGAGCATCCTCCTTTCCTCCCTCCCTCCCTCCCTTCCCCTCCACCCTGCCCCTCCACCTACCAGCCTGGCCAGGATGCTGCGGCCGCTCTCGTCCGTGCAGCGCCCGGGGAAGGCTCCCCGGCGGAGGAGGGCGAGGAGCGAGGCGCTGAGCCCCAGCCAGCAGGCGGCCCAAGCCAGGAGGAAGGCGGCCGAGCTCCTCCGCCGGCCCCTGAGCCGCAGCCGCTTCCAGCAGCCCCCGGCGCCCCTCATCGCGGTGTCCGGCCGCCCGCCCCGGCCCCGCAGCGCATCCCCGCCTCGGGGTGCCGGCCTCGGTGGGTCTGAGGGGAGCGGAGTTCCGCCCTCTTTTGGCTGCTCTCTCCCGTGCCAGGCTCCCGTTAAATGAGGAAAAAAAAAAAAAAAAAAAAAAAGGAAAAAGTTGTTTATTCTGCGGGAACTTCGCCGCTTTTCTCCCGTTTGTGCCTGTGGGGTTGCTCCTGCGCAGCGCACGAGGTCCTGGCGTCCTTTCCTCAGCCCAGGTGCAGGCACTCCCTGCCTCTCTTCAGATCACTGGGCTCACTTCTTCTTCCTCCCTTCGCTCCCTCCTTGAGAGCCCATCACACCATCACACCACCCTGCTCAACGCTCCCTCCTTGAGAGCCCATCACACCATCACACCACCCTGCTCAACGTAAGGCACAGCACTCAATGCACAGGTCCAGGTTTGCTGTCAGATACGGTGAAAAAAGGACCAGATTCGCTTTTTGTTTTTTTTTTTTTTTTTCCCTCGTGCAGATAGTTAACCCAGGCTACTTGCAGTCCTGTTTCAGGAAGATGAATCGCAATTAGTGAAACCGCTCGGAGGGTAAATTACACAAATGAGTGAGAATAGCAGAGCCTGGCCTGTTGATGGAGAGACAGAAAAGAATTCAGTGGGCTTGTTTTAATGTGCACCTCCTGTAAGATGCTCTGGGGCTCATTTTGTCAACAGATTAAGGTGATAAGGGGAAGGCTCACTGTTGGAGAGCTGGACTCCAGGGATATGTGTTCTGTACCCTCGTGTCCAGCTTCATGAAAAACACCTCCCTGTACAAGTAATTAAAAAGAAATAAATGCCAATTGATGGTATTGAATTTTACCTCTCAGAACAGCAAAGGGGCAGCAGGCTTGCTGCTATCCACACCTTCTGTGTGCTCACTTCAGTTCTTCCCTCCACAGCAGAGCAGTGCTGGAAATAGAGCTCCCAAGTATATGGGAGACTATGGCAGAAAAGAAAATGGAAAGATAAACACATCGCTGAATTACTTTAGCTTTCTAGGTCTGGCAGTGGGGAGGAGAATACGGGGAGAACAACAACACTTGCATCTCCGAAGTGTTGCAGAGGCAGAATCATTGCCACTGGCCACATCTGTCGTTAGTGGTTTGCTCTCTCTCCATCTCACTTTACCTGCAGAGGCTGCCCATGGCCACCCTTCTTGTATTTTCTTGTTTCTTCCCCGGTTCTTTTACCTAGAGGAAGGTGCCTTTCGCAGCACTGGGGCTGCGGCGTGATTCACACCAAACAGGGTCACTCAGCACCAGAGTATCTCCCTCCACCTTGGTTCTGGGCTGCCTGTTTAATAGCTTAGACACTACCAAAACTACGTATTTTTTACGTTTGATTTTTTTAAAATGTGCCTCTTGATTTCTCTCTGTGTTGGTATTCCCCAAAGGACATTATGTATTATCTTTCCATTATGTATTATCTTTCCATTATGTATTATCTTTTCATTATGTATTACCTTTTCACATCTGTAAAGTTCTATACGTGCATTGTTTGTGCTGTTTTGAAATCAAATCTTAACTACTTCTGACTTGGAGCTGGGAACAAAATATGGAGACTTCAGCTCTGGTTAGGTGGCATAGCTGAGCTGCTCTAATTGCTGCTGGCAGAGCCAAGCACGTTCCCTCCTCTCCTCTACCATTCCCTCCCTGTTTTCCCCCTGTTTGTGGCTGCATAGTCCAGTCCCTTCCCCTAGCAAGATATGTATTTTGCTGCCCAGTGTATTTACTGAACTCATTAACAGAGCAGAAAACTGTAAACCTGGTATCTGCAGCGATTATTTTCAGATGGGTTAGGAAGTCGGGGTGCCTCAGGATGCAGCCGGGCACGCTGGTAAGGCTGTTGCAGGGAGCAGGGCCGTGGGGCAGGCCCTGAAGGATGGAGTGGGGCACAACGGCTGGCTCAGCTGTATCACGTCTGCACGTCAAGGGTGCAGTGTGATATTACCCATACCGATGAAATTATGGCATTTCTAAGAAGAAATGGAATACGGAAGAAGAACAGCTAAAAAGTGTTAGGTGAAAGAAACCTGATGAAGTAAATGCAAGTTACGCAGCACTCACACTAGACTGTTTACCACTTTAATTTCATGGTAAATCCCACCGGAGGCATTTGCAGAGAACACCCTGTCTTTCTAAGAGGTTTTGAAATAGTCTTCAGACAATGGAAAGGGTTTGTACCTCATTTTTCAGTCTCTGAAGTTTCGAATATCCCACTGGCTTTCATAGGAGTGAAAAGCTGAACAACAGCAGTAAATGTGTGTGTGTGTACACACGCACATACCTACTTATACCTGCGTGTATACATATATACACCCATATATACATGTCTTTAGATAAGAACAAGAACCAATCCAGAAAACTTGGATTCATTAAAAGTTAAAAGCCTGGGTGTTTAAGAACCAGGAGCCTTTCATAGCAATTTGTTGCCAGCTGCAAAATTAAAAGGTAGTTTGGGGTTTCTTCTGACTAACAGGGTCAGTTCCAGCCCATCCACTGTAAAATATAAATCTAAGTGTCTCTCTGTCATGTAGCAATTTTCACTATGAAAAAAAAAAAACACCTTTGCATTAGAGGAACTTAGTTTCCTTTAAATATTAAAATGTGGCAATTTGACATTGTGTTCCTGTATCCCTGAAAGAAGCTATATCCCTCTTCTCATTTTAACTGAGAATTAATCTTCATGGAAATTAATTAGTAGAAGTTGAATTAGCCTCATAGAGGGCAGCAAAAATAATCCTGGCTTGGTTCCACCTGTGGCATCTCAGTCGAGCCAGGACCATGAGGACCCCTCAGCTTGGGATCTTGCTGAGCCCACATTTTTCTCATCGACTTCAGGCAGAAACTGTGTTGCACGGGCTCAGGTTATATCAGGCTGTTAGTCCTTATTTTCCTAGCTACCTAATTCATTATGAGGGTTTAAAAGGAAAAAATGAATCGATCATTAACAACTACCTTGGCACTCAAATTAATGAAATGTAAAACCGTTTCATTAGGAATTATAGTTCTGTTTGATCGATTTCATCACCTTCTGTCATTAGCACAAGTTGTCGATGGAAATAGGGTACATTTCTGCCAGTCTTTTGTAGGGCACAAATGGAAGCTCAGGAAACTTTCAAGTGCTGTTCAAATATACCTTAAATTAAATTTTAACATATAAATATTTCTTTCTGATTTCCTGTGGCAAAGCTCAGTAGCTGCAAAAACATCACAGGGTTTGACGTACATTTGAACATGTCCTTTAGGCAGTGAAATCCCCCTGCAGAGTCCTGAGTTCACCAGAGGAATCTAAATGTATTTTCTCATTTATGCCATTAATCAAAAAGAATATGGTGCAAGCTACTCGCAGAAGTTTTACCGCATCAGTGTGCAGTGAGTTTATTGGGTCACATTGTAAACCAGAAGCAGAAAAGTGGCATAATATAAAATACAGAGTTCAGCTTTGTGGGCAAGGGAAATGCCTAGACCGATTCACCAATTTAAATAGGAGAAGGTGTTCAGGCAGAGAAAGGTTTCCCAGGTATATACATTAAAAGGAATTTCTAATATGTTTTGTCCTGTTTTCTTTTTAGTTCCTGCAGATATTTCTTAGGCATAGATGCCCATGAAAGCCAAACGCATTTATTATCTTCTTCCTTCTTACCACTTACTAGATTCCACACTGCAAATTTTAATTGTCTTGCTCTTCTCATATGTCCACTTCCAGTTAATCTCTTTATTAACCTCATGCCAACTTTCCCCCCTCATTTGGGAACAGTATCATCTGAAGAAGCCAGGGAGATACGTTGGCAGTGACTGTGGCAGATTGTTGTTTACTTGTAATTCTTCAGACTAGATGGAACAACAAAGATGCATAAATATTCTGGATTTTTTTGTTCATATATCAAAAATTATTTTCAACACGGTATTGCCTACTGCTTCTCTACTACATTTCTTGTCCATTCACTCTACCAGTCAGGATGAGGAAAAATAGCTTAATTAACAGTAAGATGCAGCTCCATCATTTTATAAGTGGAATTGTAAGCAGAATTGTCCTCACCAGAAACTGGAGTCAAGGCATTGACTTGAGAAGTCAAGTCAGTGACTTGAGAACAATTTTTCTATCATAAAAGGATGCTTTCCAATGGAATCTGCCAGTATGTATCATGTTGTGTGTCTGTCCAGGTTGTGCAAAAGGGAGAACAAAGAAAGGAAAATGCTGCAATTCTTGTCACCTCTTTCTAAATGCAGTTTCTAAGCTTTGCACCAAGTTCAGGCCCAGTGATCTCATTATACCAGAACTGAATCTCTTCTACTGAAGGCTCTTTCTGGCCTTCCGTTATGAGATTCTGAAACAATCTGAGAAATACTTTAAAGAAAAAAGAAAATTTCTAATAAATTTCTAATAAACTAATTCCCTGTGGCCTCTTGCATT
This sequence comes from Cygnus olor, assembly GCF_009769625.2. NCBI lineage: Eukaryota > Metazoa > Chordata > Aves > Anseriformes > Anatidae > Cygnus > Cygnus olor. Next base: position 99,366,020 of record NC_049170.1, on the reverse strand, counting down.
GTGCTGTTATTTACACTACTGATCTGAAGTCATTCATACAGGCAGTTTATTTTACACAACAGACTCACAGGGCTGCAATAGTTTAGATATATGGTAGCTCAAAAAAGACAGTTCATTTTCACCTTTTCTAGTCCAATGACTACATTATACATTCCCCTCTATCTTATGTATTCCAGAAGATGTTTCTAAGGCATGGATATTGTCACGGAAGTTACCATGTTGTCATATAGATTAAAATCAGTCCAGTTCTATGTCTGCAGAGCCTCTGAAACAAGTTTATTTTAGGAATTTGCACCAGGCTGATTTTAAAGTTGTTTCACTGACAATACCTATCTAGGGTCACCAAGCCCCCCCTACTTGCATCTCCTCTTGCTGTGGCATTGAAAATGCAGCCCAGGTGTGTCCAGAGTTGCTGGAGAGTAGCTCCCTACTGCTTAGAGCAGTGGAAAGCACACGACTGACTCTTGGACATGGAAAAAAGCATCTTTATTGAAGGCACAAGTGACCACCAAGTGGATACTTTTGATATTGCACACATAAGGTTTTGTAAACCATAAATAGAACTTCCAGAGTCAACCCGTGTCAGTTCTCTCCATCCAGAGAAGGAAATCTAAATTTATAGCATTTTTCTGATTGTTTTGCTTTGTTCTTTTGGCTCAAGGGCTGTGTACTACTATAGTACTCTATGTTTTAAAATTAAATTAGCTGTAGCCATCACATATGATAGATCATAGTTCATTTACAAGCGGGTATGTCCATTTCTTGATTTCTCTGTTACAAATCCAAATAATAAACAGAAGAAAAAAAAAAAAAGAAAAAGAAAAAAAAGAGGATTCATCAGTATCATGGATAACTTGCGGTGTCAGTTCTGTAAAACTTAATTACTCTCAGTTGTTTTCATGAAACTGTTCTTTGCAGTTTCTTTGTGAATGATGAATGGCTGGGCATGGCGCAAGCTGCAAAATGATCCATTAGTGAAATTCAATTTTCTGCCTGTCCTTGCAAGTAATTAGCTTTTCTTTAGGTAATATACTGTAAGTTTACATGCATCCAATGTTGGATGACATTTGTTTAGGGAAGAGTAGACAAGTCGGGTGCTGCACTGCTTACAACAAATAGCTCACAATTATACCAAAGTTAAATGTTCATTAGTGCAAGGAACTCCCCCATGTTACTCCTGGGGAAGAAGTAAGTGTGAGCAATCCTGTCTAGCTGTCTGTGCCACAGCAATACCACTGCCTTATGAGGTCCCTCCTGTTACATAGAGACATATTCCAAGAACCTGAGTAGTAATTCTGGTGGCTAGGTCTATTTATGAGGGGTTAATGGCTGCATAGCTATCAATAGCCAAAATAATAAACAAGGACTGCCACAGCGCTGCAGAGTTCTTATGGCTGAGAAGGCTCAGAAGTGGATTGCCACAGCTTCTTCCACAGAAACCATCTTCATACACAACTTGCAATTCATTTCCTGAGAACAGACAGAGAGGAGAATTTGTTTCTCAGCAAAACTGAGCTGGTGTGTATGGCTCACTCTGTAGATGGGTCTTTCAAGAGATGTAATGTTATCTTCCTATGCTATTTTAAAATCTGGTACTGAGTCATCTCTTCCTACCAGGCCGCATTGCTTTTTGTGAGCTGTCTTTTGGTGAGAAACTAAATTGACTGAGAAATACTTTATAGGGCAATAATGTATCTTTAGAACAAATACTATTTGTTATGGGCTGGAGCCAATGGCCACTGCAGTTAGCAGGAGTTATCCCATAGTTTTCAGTTGGCTTTGGCATTATGATTATTTTTCAACTTTAAGAGAGGCACACAGGTTGTTTTTATCTGCACTTCTTTAATTGATAATCAAAATGTCCTTTTTCTTAAAAGCAAAACTTTGTATAAGCTTGAAAAATGCCTTTGTGTAATGAAGCTTTTGATCCAGAACTTCTAATAATTTAACTGGCAACTGGCAACTGGTATTACTTTTTTTTTTTTTTTTTTTCCAAGTGCCATGTTGTTATCCTTTTCCCATCTGCCATTTTCCATCATTTTTCTTCTGTGTGATCCCATTTTTCTCCCCCCTTTTACTTTATTTTTACAGTTCTCCTTTTTCTTCAATGATTGACCCTTTCTATCCTTCTTAGCCTTTAGTTATCTACCATCAACAGCATTTGTCAATCACGTCTTTCCTCAGAGGACTTTATGTGTTGTAGAAGGAATACCTTCTTCCACAATCCTTAGCAAGAGGCTTCTTCTGGCAAAGACAGGCCAAATTCTGACCAAGTATCAGTGGACTTATTTTCAATTTACACTAAGGTTTACACTTTACTAGAAGATATTTGATATTCCTTGCTTTCATGTCCTCCTGATTCCTGTACATACCTAAATTGTGCTTTTAGCCCTTTCTGTGCAGAGAAACACACATATATTCTTACCAAAAAACCCTCCTAGCAAGACTCTCAAAACAGGGATTGCGTTATTTTGGATGTGATCCTCAGTTCAGGAAGCGGGGAGATCCACCAAAGGATGGGGAAAGGAATCATAGAATCATTTGGGTTGGAAAAGACCTCTAAGATCATCTAGCCCAATGTTTAGCCTAGCACAGCCAAGTCCAGCATTAAACTATGTCACTAAGCTCTACATTTACATTTTTTTTTTTAAGAACTCCAGGACAGCCTACTTCCCCGGGCAGCCTGTTCCAATACTTCACAACACTTCTAGTGAAGAATATTTTCCTAACTTCCACCCTAAACCTCCCATGGCACAACTTAAGGCTGTTTCCTCTTGTCTTATCACTTGGTGCTTGGGAGAAGAGACCAATCCCCACCTCGCTATAGCCTCCTTTAAGGTAACTGTGGAGCACAATAAGGTCTCCCCTTAGCCTCCTTTTCTCCAGGCTGAAAAAACCCAGCTCCCTCAGCTGCTCCTCATAAGACTTGTTCACTTGACCTTTCACCAGCTTTGTTGCCCTTCTTTGGACACGCTCCAGCACCTCGATGTCCTTGTAGTGAGGGGCAAGTGCAGAGAAAGGAACCACAACGAAACCACAGCAGACACTGCAGAACACTGCTGCAGGGCTGCAACACTAGAGGAAAATTCCATCTGGAGAAACACTTAAGCTTCATTTCCTTTAGGAGAACATGCAGCACTGGCCAAGTCCTTTAATATTTCTATTTCACTTTGGCAAATCAACAAGTTATAAAAGACAGAAATAAAGTCTCCCAACACTCCAAAATACACTCAACCAGAAATTGAAAGTGACATCTACACATGCACACAGCATATCCTATGCACTTTCAGTGTGGATAAACTGGGCATGCTGTTGGGATGAAAAGTTAGGATAAAATAAAGTAGTTGAGATTAAGTTACAAAAGGGTAAAGGTTTTGGCATTTGGGCTCTATGGTCATTCCAAAGAAAAGTTCTGGACTGAGGCAGTCTCCAAGGGCTGTGGTTCTCATTTGTGGTCAGACCACATCGAGCCAGGCTGTTGACCCTTTGCTTGCCTGCGTATTACACTTGTTTGTTACATGACACACATCCCACCATTCCCATTTGAGCCATTGGCTTCTTATATTAATGCTGAGGACCAAGACACACAGACAGAAGCACTGAGTGCTTTAGTGACTCTTCGGCAGAGAAACAGACACTGAAAGAAGGGACATTTGTGCGTATTTTACTCCTTTTAGAGAACTGGCACAGCTGGCCTACCACTTCAGCAAAACAAGGAATCATTTGGCATGCCCACTCAATGACTTTCCAAGATATGTTGGCTCTGCAGTTTGTGAGTCCTCCAAGGTGTTGGGGAAGAGCAATCTACTAACAGCCTCTCCTGCCATTCTTTCATCTGTGCTTCAAAATCAGGAGAGGGAACAGTACCTGCCCTCTCCGAGCCTAAGATCCCCAAAATAGAAAGACATTAGGGCAGTGCAATGTGAAGCATGCTGCCAAAAGCACATTCATTTTTGGCCAATCTGCTCATTAAATTTAGGAGAGTTTCTTTCTGTCTGGCTCTCTGCCACTCTCCTAATTTGAGACAGTCTCTCCTGCCTGTAGGCAGGTTAGCCAGTCTATGGGTTTATTTTGGGTTCCTAACAGCTACCTACATTTCCAACACATCACTGCTGCAACCTGACAAGAGGATACAGAAAATACAGATTGCAGTATTGTGTATAGACTCAGCAAAATAGCACTTGTAGGGAGGAAAAAAGCCACCTTGCATAAAGGCAGGAAAAGGAGGAGTGAGGAGTTATCCACCAGTGGACAGCAAGACTCTTGTGTTCTGCTTTGTGCTTTCATGGTTTGCTGGTAAAAACAGTGCCTAAGATGAGAGACTCAAGATCTGTGTTGTCCTTAATAGGCTTAGTTTAGCAGATGGCAACTACCAAAGGCTTAGAGTAATCAAATTTTGGTACTTTGCGAGGACACTAAAGGATCTGAAGTAGCAACAAGCTTTTGATTGTGGTTTTTAAAAGGAAAGTTACAACCTCGTTCATGCGGGGGCTACAAGAGTTTAAGAAAAGTCTGATGCAACAACCACTGAGAAAGGAAGCTGGGGACAGGAAAAAGTTTACAGGGATCGGTGAGGAAGGAGAAGACCCTTGAGAATCCCAGGCAACTTACAACACACCATTGCATGGCACTGAGTGGAGCTCCTCAGGCTTGTGCCAGGAAGTCAACCTAGCACAGCAGCACAGAGCTACCCCAACATGTGTTGGGGCTCATGCAGGTGTCTGTGCTCATGCAGGTTCATCTACCAGCTACAGAACCACTGCACACTGTGTAGTTCACAGGGGGTTAGTGTGGACAGTTTTGTTTGGGGTTGGACTGCATGGAGTCACAGGGAGATATATGCCCTGGCAGTATCAACCCTCCACCAGACAAGCTCAGTCTAGTGAGAGGACACTGGAGATGAAAAAAAGAAGTGTGCAATAAATGGCGGGGCAAAGGAAGGGAAGGTGCAGAGAGAGGTGGAAGGGTCCTTTAGTATTTGTTATTACTTGGGCTGTGGAGCCACATAAAAAGAGCATTTTTTTTGTTGGAGGAAATTTGTGAGGATCCAACTCATTAATTACTACATGGCACACATGCATATATAGATTAGAAAGGCTATGAACATACCTAAATATTCATCACTCTACAATTACATTCATCACATAAACAGCCCTGCCTCTTCGGAGACCACAGCAAGGTTACTTCTGGAGCTGGAGTGCTGGATTGCTGACTGGAAAATAGTGACAGTAAATGATATTTTAATTTGTTTTAGTTTAGTGCTATTTCTCTAAATGAGTTTGGCCTCTGAGGCCACGTTCCTCCTACCACTTGCTTTTGAAAAAACAGAGGTAATAGGTGAGGCTTACATTGCTGGAATGTCAGCAACAAGGCAATTTCCAGATGTAAACAGCTCTGTTCACATTTAGTCAACAAAGGCAAACCTGACAGAAATGTGCGTAATTCCATCATTGGATTTGGCCCATTTATCTCCTTCTGTTGGGTCCAACACAAGCAGTAGCCTGCTCTAGTCCCAGAGAAGATTTCATAGCTGGACAAAAATAGATGTTGTCATCAGAAGGCAGAGAGAGAAGTTAAGTCCCCCAGAAATTACGGTTAAATTTTTACTGACAAATAGCTAGCAGAGCAAGACAACCCAGCTTATATATACAGGCCTCCGTCACGCAACAATGTTCTGCCTTCTATGAGTCTTTGACTTAACCCTTGTCAGATTGTAGGTTCCTCGACACCAAATTAATTTAGGTTGCAAGGGATTTTGGCAATCACACAGTCCAGAAGCCTGCCCCAAACTCTGGCACTCCCTCCTGGACGCACCTTAGACCTATGTGGTAGATAGGTTGTCTCCTAGTGACCCCCGTGTCAGGGCACCATGTAGGCCAGAGTATCCCTTTGGGTGTTGTGTGGAATAATTGCTGGAGGTGACTCATGGACATTAAAGGTATGTCCACATCTTAAGAAAAGGTTCAGCATTGAGGAAACTTCCAGGGTGAGATGTGGCAGATATGCAAGGAATCTGTTCCATGATAGCCCCCTTGGCAACAAACCCTGCAACCTTAGATATTGGCAACACCAGTGTTGGTGTGCTGCCTCTATGAGAAATAGCACCGAGGGTGGAGTGGAGTGAAGACACCACAGCCAAGCTCCGTGGTATCACCGTAGGGATGGGGAACATGATGGTACTATGGAACTGATAGACCCTGGCCTTGAACTGAACTGATAAAAAAATCATGTTCTCTGGGTGAATTTTGCTCATTATAATCTCATAATAATGCCAAAACACACCTCCATCCCAAAGCCTACCCACCTCCATAGTGCCACCACCCCTCACTGAGCATATGCTCTGAATTTCTCTAAGCCTATACGTTTAAAGCAAAACCAAGAAAATTTTATAACAAAGATATGTGAGACTAGAGTCACTCAAGCTCCACCTAAAAGTAAGAAAATAGTATAAAAGTATCTCAAGAGAAGAAAAATGTTAGGGAAGATACCACCACAGACAATTCAGGAGGACTTGGCTGACCTCTTGGATCCATTGACAGGCTGAACCTCTCTTATCCCCACATAGGGACACCTATTGGGTGAGATTTGAACCCTTGGTTATACTGAGTGCTTCCATGGGAAGCCTAACAGTCTCTATAGATTTGTTTCATAAGTTAACTCATATGTAGTTGGTTGTGTTAGCCATATTCTTGGTATTTGTGCTTGCTTTGCAGACAGTGTATTTATCACTGGCAATCCAAAAGAACCTGTACTCCTGTTGCTTCATTAAGCTACACCAGTCATTAATCCACTAGACTGAAGGTGTATTGAACTATGTGTGCATCTGTGATTGTGGTACTTCAATATATTGAATGTGACTGACCTTTAGTGATGAATTGGGCATTACTCAAAATCTAAGCGCAGCCACCCCCAGCCCCTCTGATATCCGAGGACAAGCTGGAACTCAAGGGGGATTAGGTCCTGCCAAACTTCTTTACCCTTTAACGCAACACCTGGGGCTCCCCAGAAACTCTAGCAAGGCTCTGTGGGCTGTGGGCAGGGTGGGGGGAGCCCCGTGAAGGTGGGCAGAGCTGGCAGAACCTCGAGGACTTGACAGCCACATACATATACTGTTGCTTGTTTTCAGCCCTGTCCCCTGGATGGGCTGTGTACCCTTGTTGCACCTTTGTCTCCAGCCCTGTCTCTGGTCGCACTCCCTTTTGGTCCTGATGTGACACACTGTCCGGACCCTGGGCCTGGCTTGGCTCACTGCTTGCCATGTCTGAGGCCATCACCAGCCCCTGGATCCACAGCATTCAGATGCTATAGGACTGTGCCCCACAGTGAGGGCACGGCCTGCATTGGGTCATCCTTGCTGCAGCCAGCGCTCACTGCTCCCCGACAAGTAACTCCAAGGCTGGAAGCTCCCCAGCCTCCTGGACAACCTGTCCCAGTGCTCAGCCCCTTCCATTCTGACACCTAACCATCTTGGTGGCCCTCTGCCAACAGTCAGTCCTGTTTGTCCACATCCAATTTGTTCCAGTTTGTCTTATTTCTCTTGTATCATGGGGGAGGGCAGAAACAATTTATGAAGAAAAACTTATGTGTCTCAGAAGGCTGCGGAGTTCATCCCACAAAGTCTGTGTGTTAATGCGCACATCTGTAGAGAGGATACAAAACCCAGCAAGGGTTGGTATAAGGTGTTGACGTACATCAGTTTTATAGATCCATCAAGCTAGTTATGCACTTTCAGTAACAGCCTGGTGATATCTTTCATACTCCAGAAGAGTGGAAGAGAAGTACATTTTTAAAGATAGTGACAATGAGGTATTCCCAGGGATCATGGTCCTAAAAGAAGAGGATTAACTTCTCCTCTACTTCATAAATGTGCTCTGGGCCCTTAAGCTGATTTCATGAGGTCTGTGATGAAGTTTGGTTGTATGAAACACCCACCTACCTTGTGAAGCACCTGGAAAAACAGAGAGACAAAATCTCCATGAACCCCCTGGACATGACACCTTGACTAGCACACACCCATGCCTACAATCTGCAGATTTAACACACACTGACTTCTTATGTGTTTAAAAACATGAAAGGATAGAAGACCATGCAAAAAGTGTTATCTTGAAGCTTTCAAGTCATTATTCAGATTAGTGTATTCAAGGCAAGTGATGTTAATGGAGTCAAAATGTCCATACAGAGGCATGTACGTGAGTATGATATAATAGGACACACTGAAGTTTAGAAGGGATTAAAGCCATCAGTGGGGAATTCCTTAAATATCAGTTGCAACCTGCCTAGTGTTTTGGATTTACTGTCAGTCGTCCAAAAACTATTGTGTGTGAGAAAGCAAGTAAATCCAACAAAACTGCATTGTTCTCTTAATCTGTATAATATACAGAAACATAATCTTTCCTTTCAGTCTAACGATCCACCTAATGTAATGTGAGTGTCTGAGGTTTAGAAAGCTGGGCTTGCAACCCACCTAAGCAGAACCATATCAAGATAAAGATGAAAAGAGGAAGACAGAGAGAGAAATAGCAAGATAAACAGAGACTGAAGACAGATAATTTACAGCCTTCTATGTTTTTCCTTTTCTCCCCTCAAAAGCACATTAAAGTAACTGTTGTGCATTTATCTTACTCAGGAGAAAGGACACAGAAATTGAGAAATGTGAGATTCTTAGATGCCATAAGTCTGCTAATATATAACTTTAGCTTGAAATTCATTCAAAAAGAAATGAGAGTGAGAACTCATATGCTTAGTGTAGCATTTACAGAGGCTCTTTGGTCCATTTTGTGGTCTCACATGGAATTTTTCAGCAAGGACCCTCACAGCTGTTAAGGTGATGGTATCTCTGTCGGCCTCCCACAGCCAGCAGCGCCCAGTCCGCAGCCATGCCACAGAGCCAATTCACACGTCTGTTCTGTCCTCAGGCCAGGGCTTTGGTTTTGGCCCCTCACCTGTGCAGCTACTGCTGCTTCAGCTGTCTCATACGTACTGTGCCCCTGTGGTTCAAAAGCAATAGCACGAGTATCAGTGAACGGTTTGTTTGGTAGAACAAAACTATTTCATACAGAGCATATGAGGAAGAAGAAATAGAGCAGCTAAGATGTTTAGATGGCTTCTGCCAGAACAGAGAAGGCTGAGCATCCTTGCATTTTCTTTATAAAGTATCACGCTTTGTCACTCGTTTTCCAAACTTTTCCTCACAAATGTCTCCTTTCCTAACCTTCCTTTCTCCTGAATTCCCAAATAATTTTTATATATGTATATAGATATATTTTGTATCCAAATTACTAGTCTTGTAAAACAAATCTGCATTTCCTTACAGACAATTTACAAGGCCCTCAAGGTCATCATTGGCCCTGTTATCTTTCAAAAATATTTTTGCTGTTTTAACTTGGGTAAGGCACTACTTCATTTCTGTGTTTGATCTTCACATAATCCCTTATGTGTTTTAGGTCAATATAGGCATACGAAAAACTCTACAATACATAGTATTTTCACTGTATGTTTCTGTGAAGTTTTATTGCGACTTGTTTTCTTTATTTGTATTCCTGGATTGTGGGGTTTGTTTTGGATGTGGAGGAAAAGTACCAAAAGATAGATTCCATATAAGAACACCAGAATGGAAAGAGGCCACCAAGAATCATCCCATGTCATGTCACTTAATCCCCTTCAAAAATGCAACAAACCACATTTTAGAAGCAGTTCCTTTTATTGTGTTTCTTTTTCTTTCCCATCATTCCTGTGCAAGGTTTTCCCTAATACACGCATGGATAGAAACTTTACTCCCATTCCTAAGCCACGTTTGTCCATGTGCAGTAGTTTTGGCCATCTGCTCTTCCACCAACACAGGCCAGAGTGGGGTGTGGAGGTGCTGGGGGCTCCCTGTTGGCCAAGGCACCAGGAGCAGTGGGGTCTTTCCGTGGGGTCCCTCAGAGCAAGCCTGGCAGCCAGGCCCCGTCCCACTGCCCCACCAGGAGCAGGGTAGCCAGGGACACTGGGAACAGGCCAGGACATGGGCCCACAGGCCCCCATGTCAACACGCCCTGTGGCCAGGCGCAGGCAGGGTTGTGATGGGGCAAGTCAGCAGCTCAGGCAGGGGCCAAACCTGAGGGCTTCCCTGAAAGCAGCTCCCATGGGTCAGGAGGGGATGCTCGGGGCCCTTACAGCCAGGGGCTGTTAACTATTTTCTTGTGTGCCTACCCAATGCAAAGAGTGCTTGCAACCACGTGCCGTTCCTCAGTCTTTTCTGCAGGCTGAGGCGACATATTCAGAGACTCCCCACTTCCCTCATCAGACAGGTAGCCCCAGTGGAGGCCTAATGTTCTGGTTCCAGTCACCTGCGTGGGTGACCGGGTCTGTGCCTGGCACATATGCCACATGAGCCAGCACTCACCACAGCCTTGTGCAAGGAGCCGATACCCACCTCCCTCTCCTCAGTCGCTTCTAACTCATGAGCTCCAAGTTACTGGATTTCATCCTATTTTTATTTCTGCAGTCTTCAGGGTCATCAAGTTGCTCCATTTCCGTTCTCTGTATCAACTAAGTCCCAGCTTTATGCCCTCAGCAAATTTTATCAGCTCATTCCTGATATTTGTGGCACTGAGATTCATACTACCCAGCAGGTGTGATGGAGTGGTGAGCCTCCTTCAGTAACTCAGGTAACAAGTATTTTACTGCAGCCTTAGGCCAACTACCCTTTCTACAGCACTTTTAAGAATGTCTATAAAATAACATTAGTTACCAAATGATTATGCCCGTATGTGGTTAGCAGCTATACGTTTCAGAACTATTCAATTACTCATGAACATAAGCAGCTTCAGCAGCTCCCAACTTTCAGTGCCTTGCTTCATTCAGGCTAGGTGCGGACTAATAGCAAGCCTTATCTTACCCAAGCTTTTCTCTCCCTGCTCCTCGAATGACCTTATGCCTTTTCCCCTTTGCTAGGAGCTAAGAAAACTCTTCACTAGGTGCTCTTATTCTTATCTTATTCACATGTCTGCATTAAGCTTTCCTCATCTAATCCACCTAAACCATATCTAAATCTATCTAATCCATCTCAATCACAAATTTAAGAAGCTCCTAAGGACACTCCTGACATTGGTTGGAATAATTCAATTTGTTGTGGTTTAGCCCGGCTGGCAGTCAAACACCACACAGCCGTTCGCTCACCCTCCCCCCTCCCTCTCCGGGATGGGGGAGAGAAACGGGAAAGTGAAGCCTGTGAGTTGAGATAAAGACAGTTTATTAAGACAGGGAAAAGAATAACAACAATAATAATAATAATAATAGTATTAATAGTAATAATGTGTACGAAATAAGTGATGCACAATGCAATTGCTCACCACCCGTTGACCGATGCCCAGCCTATCCCTGAGCAGCCGGCCACACCTCCACCCCGGCTAGCCACCCCTATATATTGTTCAGCATGACGTCAGATGGTATGGAATACCCCTTTGGCCAGTTTGGGTCAGCTGTCCTGGGTCTGTCCCCTCCCAGCTTCTGCTGCATCCCTAGCCTGCTCGCTAGCAGGACAGAGAGAGGCTGAAAAGTCCTTGGCTTGGTGTAAGCACTGCTCTACAACAATTAAAACATCAGCATGTTATCAGCGCTGTTCTCATCCTAATCCAAAACATAGCACCCTGCCAGCTACTAGGAGGAAAATTAACTCTGTCCTAACTGAAACCAGGACACAATTGTCCAGGCAGGCTCTGGCCAAGACCCCCTGAATTTCTTCACATATTATTCTGATATTTCACCTTTTTTTTTTTCTAAACTACAGAATCATAGAATCATTAAGGTTGGAAAAGACCTCCAACTGTCCAACTGTCCCCCTACCACCAATGTCACCCACTAACCCATGTCCCCAGGCACCAGGTCCAACCTTTCCTTGAACACCCCCAGGGACGGTGACTCCACCACCTCCCTGAGCAACCCGTTCCAGCGCCTGACTGCTCTTTCTGAGCAGAAATGTCTCCTCATTTCCAACCTGAACCTCCCCTGGTGCAGCCTGAGGCCCCTCCCTCTAGTCCCATCACTGGTTATCTCTGTGTTCACCGCCCAGCCCGCTCTTTATACGATGAAGGTTCCCCGCCCCTCTTGCTCCAAGCCCCGCCCCCTCCTGCGGCAAACCCCGCCCCTCCGCGCGGCAGGCCCCGCCCCTACCCGCGCGACACCCTCGAGCCTCCCGCTCCTCGCACGCCCATTGGCCACCGCCCGTCCGCGCGGGGAGCGGTGCCTCCCGGGGGTATTTAAGGCGCCGCAGCCGCCGCGGCTCCCACAAGCAGCCGGGGCGCGGAGAGGCGGTGAGTGGCGGCCGGGGGGCGGGGCGGGGGGTGCGGCCCGGGGCCTGGCCGGCTGCGTCCCCACGTCTTGCACCGGAGCCTCGCGGCGCGCCCCTCCCGAGAAGCAGGGCCCGTGCTGCAGTTGCCGGGGGGCTGCGGAGGGCAGAGGGAGCGGTGAGGGCCGCAGGCCTCGCTGCAGGCCGGCCAGAGGTGCTCGGCTGCGGCGTTGGCCCTGCCTGCGGGTAAGGGGGGAGAAGCTGTCCCTGTGCAGCGGGGGCCTGCGGCACCGCTGCGTTGTCTTGCTTCGTGAGGGAAAGGTTGTGGTGCTTTGGGGAGGTAGAAGTGCAGAGCATCGTGCATGCGGGCAAGAAACGTGCTCTATAGTCCAAGGAACTTGCAGAAGATGCTAACCCTAATTTTTAAAAGGGTGGCGGGGGAGCTTATGTCCCAACCTGGTGCTGTGCAGTAAGCTGCGTCTGCCTTCCCAGGTTTGAAGCTTTCTGGGACAGGCCTCTGCTACAGCTCAACAGACTTGGATGATTCAATGCCCCTTTGAATTTTTAGGAAAGTTTAATTACCTCCAAGGTGATGCTTAAAGTAGTCCCCAAGTCAATAAGTAGCGCAGTTCTTGTTTGTGTTGGATGGAAGAACAGCCTGTATAATAGCTTGTGTTTGATGTCTGCTGTGAAGCTAGAGTCCTGATGCTGCTATAGAAACTGGTCAGCAAAGCTAGAGGGTCGGATATAGCGATGGTGCCTGTGTGCTGCTTTCTCTGAATCTTGCCTGAGCTTCAACTGCATGTGAGGATGATGGTTTCTTTAGGGAGACTGGGCTTCAGAAAGAAGTATCACTTTAACCTGGTAGTGTCTATATAATCCTGTTAAAGGCATTGTTTTTCTTAGGCCTGAACCCATTCATGGCTATTAAAGACTGATTGAGTGATCCAGTAGTTCAGTTTTTCTCAGCTTAGTGTTCCTTGAAAAGGAAGGGATTTGATTTTAATTGGTGCCTGAAACTCAGTATTTATGCTGTAAATTGCATATGGCAAGGCAAAATAGAAGCCATCTCCAGTGAGTAAAAGGACATCATTGATCTATGTAAATACAGTCCTGTTTGACAGCAAATGCATTCTATAAGTCTCACAGATTTGAGACAGTAGAATGTGCTTACATTGTAGTATGCTGTGTGGGACAACCTGGTAGTATTCATTTCAGCCATGTATGAGTAGTCAGCCAGAAATCCTAAAACAGTGAAATACTTGCCTTGTGATTTCTGTGTGGAAGTGGAAAGGCTTAAAGGCTGTGGCATTAAGCTGACTGAACAAATTCCTGACCTGCAGCAGCTGGTGCTGCTGAGCACACTTGTTCAGCACCGTGCACAAGTGCTGGAGTTCTGCTTGTGGTCCAGGGGCTTGCTTGTAAAAGTCATCTTTTCCTGACTTGGAGGAGGTGCTGTAGCTTTAGTTCTAACTTGAGAACTAAGCTTAAGTTTGTTGGCTTTGTTGGTTCAGTGGACAGTGTGTCTCTTGTAGCACCAAACCTTTTGGACTGGTAAGGAAGATAGAATAACTCTTAGTTCACATGAGAAAATCTTCAGCTGAAACTAAAAAACAGAACAAGGAAGTGGTAGTGCTGAGCTAGGCACTGACCACTTGCTGGTAGCTTGCTGGGGGTGGTTTCTGTTTCCGTGGCTTCACCCTGACCTCCCTTGGAAGGCTGAGTGGCAGCTTAGGACTTCAAGGGTGAGTAAAACAGTTCTTAAACTGCCTGCTTTTAGTGCTCTGCACAGGAGGTCAAATAAAAATGTTGTACTTGGACCTAGCTGCTAGTATTCAAGCTATGGCACACCACTAGTTCAACTCATACCATAATGTGCAACTTCAGAGTGTTGCAGTTGAGTAACGTTTTGCCTGTGCTTCTGCAGTGAAGTCAAGAAATATCTCTACAGACCAGCTTGCTCAGTTGCAACTTCCAGAATTAGCTTGGGGAGGGGCAGAAGCAGTGCTGTTGAGGCTGGATTTGCTTTTTAGTCACTTCACTCAGATTTCCAAGGAGGGAGTGGCCTCAAGTTTTATATTCACATGGCTTGGTGTGTGGTGTTAGCAGTTAAAAGGTGAAAGTCTTCTGAAGTCATCGCTGACTGCTTCTTAAACTTCTGAAGGCTAAATTATTTTTCTGTCACAGAATTTGCAGCAACAGCATTCTGCTTAAAGATGTCTGCTCTTGACACCCTCTTTAAATACATTGATGATCACCAAGACCTCTATGTTAAGGTAAGCTTTCTTTCAGTGTTGTCCTGTGGTACAGACAGTTGTGGGATATTAAAACTTGACAGGTGATCAGCTTCAAGCTTGAGTTACACCTGTGTAATATTTATAATGAAGTAAAGTAGCAGCGGGGAGGGGGATCATACAAAGGGTATGGCTGGTTTGGGTCAAGACAGAAAACTGTTTAAGGTTTAGTTCTGTTCAAAGACTTCAGTCTCCACAGTAGATTTAACAGGAAATGCTCTATTAATGTATAGTGCAATCAGTAAGTGACTTTGAGGTAGGAAACTTCTGACACCAATAGCTCCTGAATGCTAGGCTAGATCCCTTCCCTTTGGAGAAGGGAGAGGAAATACAAAGAAGGCTGGAATAAAGTTTTCTCAAATTAAACCCTTCATGTTGAGGGACAGAAGGGGACAGTTAACTTCTACACTTTGGCATTTAACCTATGGTTTAATCATACCTTGTTTGTAATTCCCTTCACCCAAACCTGTGAAGGAATCAGCTGTACAGCACTATCACCTACCAGAGAAGAAATATGCCAAGTGTTCAACTGCCAGGCAATTCCCCTCCTCTCACTGATGTCACATGGGAAAGAGCTAAGGAGGCCTGAGAAGCCTGGTAGACATTAGCTGGTTTGGGATGCTTAAAGAGCTGCAACTGGAGAACCAAAATATGCTGCCATATTCTTAAGTCTACCTTCTGTATCTGCAGACTGCACTACACTGGTGGGGCAGGAGGACAACTGTAGGAAAGTGAGACTTGAGAGAGCTTTTGAGTGTTAGAGTACTCCTTTGAGGAGAGGACAGAGCTGGTTTGCCTCAAGTTTGTTTCACTAAAATTTTAGTTGAATTTTGGTGTTCATAGTGCATCCTGTGCCATAAATGATGTGTAGTAAAACCTGTACCTTCTCCATCTTTCCACAGCGGCTGGCGGAGTGGGTGGCAATCCAGAGTGTGTCAGCATGGCCAGAGAAGAGGGGTGAAATCAAACGCATGATGGAGGTTGCTGCAAAGGATATTGAGCGACTGGGAGGCACAACCCAGCTTATGGATATTGGGAAACAAAAGGTATGTGAGCATCGCCGCGGCAGCTTAGCAGAAAGTCTGTTCAGAAGACAAGGTGGGTTTGCACCTGGAGGTGTGCTGGTTTCTTATGATCCCAGCAGGAAAGGCACTCAGACGCTGTAAAGGATTATTTAAAATGTTAGAGCTACTACTCTAATGAAGGAGGATAGTATTGTATGTCCCTTCAGATGCTGGGAACCCAAACTGTGCAGCGTCTAACAGGCATCCAATTAGCTGTGCAGATTCTCTCCATGGAAATGTTGCCCCATTTGGTTTGTTTTGAAAATTCTATAATAGTTTAAAAAGAAAACAACTCTGTTCATTGATTTCAGTGTCAAACAAAAGGGATGTTCGCATGAGAACTTCTTGCTGTGCTTTTAGATAAAGACAAGGACATGCAGGTGGTGTAATTGCCAGTGCCAAATAGGAACTGCCTTGCGAGCTACAATCAGCTGGCTAAATTTATCCCGCAGCCAAGGGATGTGCACAGCATGATGCAGGCCTGAAGGCCAAGCTGCATATCACAGCACAAGCTTGGGTGTACTCAGGCTAACTCTTATGTGGGTCACTAATTCCTAGAGGTATGACGACGTTCTGGTCAGGATCTCCACCCAAGGGTCCTGTGGGTAGTGGCCTAGAAAGGCAGTAGCCTCTTGGTGTGGGATAGTCTTTCCTGCCACCCAGTCTGAGTCTCCTTTTAAGATCTTTGCTGTTCATAGCAAAAGTTTTGGGATCCACATCAATTACATCATTGTGTTGTATTACATGTTAAATGTATTTAATACCTTTCTGACCGAGCAGAAACAGAGCACCTGCAAAGAAATGTCTAACATTCTTAACACCAGGCTGGTGCTGGCCCGTAGACCCATAGGCTGTGAAGATGCTGACAGAAGTTTCAGGTCTAAAAGACTTCTAGGCAGCTCTTTCAGAAGGCTATTACATTTAGCAAAAGATTGCACTCCTCCCTTACCACGTAGAGATCGATACTTCATAGGTGAATCCCTTCCTTATTTCTGGCTGTCTAGATTGCTTCTCTTCACCTGAGAAATGTGATTGAGAGAGAGCTTCATCCGAAGAAACCATCCACTCTCCTGGGCTCTCCTTTGAAGTGTCCGGTCACTATATTTCACAGAATAAGACCCACACCAAAGTTGTTAGGCTAGCATTTGGGCAGTGATATTCAAAAGGCATCGGGAGCATTTGCAAGCTTTAGAAGATGGTTATTGTAATTGGTGCTAATGATTGCTGGGGGAAATCTAAGTATATCAGGATCCTCTGAGCAGTTCTTGCATTTGGCAACTGGAATACACTTCTTTCTAGCAGGACAGTGGTTCATTTCATGCCCTCTCTTGAGGGGAGGAGGCTCTTGAGAATCTGTAGGATAATTCTAGCTCCATTACCCACAGCCTAAAATCCTGTCACGAGTGTTTCAGTTCACTGAGTCAATCTTGTTCCTTTCGTCAGTGTAACTTTCTGCTGGGAAAGAACTGTTGCTGCCATATCAGTGAAGAGCAAGGTAAAGCAACTGGCTGACTTGCCTGATCCAGCTTGGTTTACTGCTGTGCAGCAGTTTGTACTGAGTACTGATTATTGTAACTGTAAATTCTGGCAATATCGCTTTAATGACTTAAAACTGCAGCTGGCCAAAGATCGTGTAACCTGCTGATAAAAATCTGAACTTGGAGCCCAGAAGTCAAAGCAGATTCTGATTCTAATCTGCCGAACAATGTCTAGGCATGTGTTCACCAAAATGGAATATGTGCTGACTGAGACTATCGGGATAATTGCTTATGGGGTACTCCAAAGAACTAAGCTAAATTCAGCTTTTGAACTTTTGAACGAAGTTCATCAGCACTACCCTGCCAATTGCTTAACAGTAGGCAGAGAAATACAGCTGTTACACAGACTTTGAGTTTAGGCACTTGTTGTCCTCAGTGATACCACTGTCAGGAAGTCTTTGTTGAGAGTTGTAATGTAGACAGGATGAAAGTGCAGTGAAAAGCAGTGCAGAATGCACTATTAAAAGCATTTCAACACTTATGCTTAGGTAAGTGTTAGATATGGCAGTTTGGCATGGAGACAGCCTGCTCTGCTAAAATCTGGTGTAGGATTGGTTAAAAGGAGTGCTGAGAGGCTTGGAAACCCTAACTGTTAGGGGAATGGTCAAGAAACTTTCTGACGTGGTTCTGTAACACCTTCACTGGCGCATCCTGCTTCTGGCAGTCAGTTTAAGTAGCTTAGTTTTGTTTCTGTCTGCAGAGGTTATGAGCTTATAGGCATAACATTCAAGTATTCATTTGATAAAAATGTGCCACTGACATTCCACGTTTGTGTTTAAAAACACCTGCCTTCTACTTATAGCTGCCTGATGGATCAGAGATCCCTCTACCTCCAATTGTTCTGGGAACGCTTGGCTCAGATCCACACAAGAAGACAGTGTGTGTTTACGGCCACCTGGACGTTCAGCCGGCGGCACTAGAGGATGGCTGGGATAGTGAGCCCTTCACACTGGTAGAAAGAGATGGTGAGAACTGTGGACTTCTCTGAAATTGAGCACTTCTTAAACACGTGTAGTGTTTAACTGTTCTGAAGTCATACCCTGGATAGAAATGTCAAAGGAGAATAAGATCAGAAAATAACGTTTATTTAATATCAGTGAGAAAAGATGCAGGAGAAAATGGTAAACAATAGAGATGTAAAATCTCAGCTGCTCTTAGGGCTTGTTTTTTTTCCCGACTTTCTAGGCAGTACTTGCATGCTCTCTTGTAGCTACAACAAATCTTACTGACCTCCGTGTTGCCAGAAAGCTTCCTAGAGCTGGGTTTTTGTACATTTCAGAACTTGCAGCCTGTGAGGTCATATCAGGCTGGGATTTTGAACCACTACAGGGGTCAGGAGCTCAGCGCTGCTTCCTTATGTGTGGAGGCAGGAGTGGTACAGCAGCCTCCATGGGTTGCCTTGTGCTTGTGTACTGTGCTACAAGGAGTACGCAGAAGTCACAGCTAGTGCCCGGAGGAGTGTTTGTCCCCTGTAGTGGGGATGAAGAAATCAAGCAGTAGCTCCTGTTGAAATAGCATGTAGCCAAGAGGAGACAAACTTTTCTTAAAAGCTGGTTTAAAGGTGGTGCTACCAACAGCCCCTTCTTTGTTTCATTTGTTCTTTGTTGAGAGCCAAAGGTCATACAAATAAAGGGACATTAACCACTCTGGTTGTGTAAGCGTTAATCATTGCCAAGAAGAGGTATCTGTGGTAACTAGTGTTTCTAGCAGGGCACTTGGTCACGGGTAGCAGAGTCCAAGTCACTACTAAGTCAGATTATCTCCTCTGATAGCAAGAGCCAGACTTGCCTCAGGCTGTGGCTTATCTCCCTGCAGCCTGGCAGTGCAGGAGGTGGATCTGCCAATTGCTGCTTACCCTGCAGGCTCCATGGTCTGCTCTGGCACTGCGGTTACATCTCCCACATCGGGCTCATAGTCACAGTTCTAATGAATTATTGCAACAATATCTGCCTTCGCTGTGATCCTGTGTGCCATGTTTCCTGGGACTTCCCCACAGCCTGTAAAACTTGTCTTTTGGCTGAAGTCCTTCCTGGGTGCCAGAGAAGTGATTAGTCACTAGCTTCTAAAGCCTTATTCTCAAAATAAAGAATTACTGAATTGAAGCAATATGGAATAGACTTCTTAAAAAGAGGTGTCTTGTTTCTATACCCTTACCAACGTGTTTGTAGAAAATGTAATTATTGTAAAGGGTATGGGAGTAACTTAGCCCGAGGCAGTTGCATCTCTTCTAGGCCTTTGTTCTATGCAGAGGGCTGCTCAGGGAAGAGATGGGTAGCTTTGTGGGAGAACTACTGCAGTCCTGTACCTATTCCACTGCACCAGTGTGTGAAATGGGAAGGGAAACTGCTACTTCAGAAGAATCTGATGTGAAAGCTAGTATAAGCAGGGCTAAAAAATGTATGTGAAAGGATGCTCTCTTCTGCAAGTGAGAAATGACAAAATTCATCTTATTTTTTTCTCCTTATTGGTTAATTCATCTCTGGTTTCTGCAGGAAAGCTGTATGGAAGAGGATCAACAGATGACAAAGGTCCAGTGCTTGCCTGGCTGAATGCCTTGGAGGCTTATCAACAAACGAACCAGGTATGTGCCCAATATATATTCTGCTTTTTTACATACAGCTGAGTCTAGTAATAAATGTTATCCAAGCCACAAAGCCTTGAGGCAAGGCTACTTATTCAGCTGACTGGAGGAATGATGCAACAGTCATGTAAATTCCCTGACTTCCCGGTTGGGTTGAGTCGTCTTTCTGGCAAGCTGGTCTTGTGGATGCTTGGCTTGCACTTAAAATGTTTTTGCTTTAATGAAATATGTAGGAAGGAAAATACATATGGAGCAGGAGTAATAATCAAAGGTGCTCTTTCATGTAAGGTTGCCATACATAACTAGCTTGGCCTTCAGCGAAGCTTAATGCCTCACTGCCACTGAATTCTGAGGAAAGCTTTTAACTTGGTAACACTAACCTGGGATCTTTGTTTCTGTTAAAGAAAAAGTGCAATCAGAAATAAAGCAGATATCCTGAGCATCTTGTAAGACCAGTTGCTCTTGGGTAAAGAACTAGCAATTCTCAAGTGCTGCATAGGCGTAGAATATGGCAGACTGGTCAGACGAGGTAGCTCTGACTCCTACTGTGGCATGCAATTCCTGTGGTTAATATTAGATTTCCTAGCCTTGTGACTTACCTTTGGCAACTGATCTGTGAAGGTTTTCCACAGTTAAGAGGATTGGGAACCAGTTGTTCTAGAGCTTATTTAAAACTCTTGAAGAGCTTGAATACCATCAAATAAAGAGTGGCGTAAGCGTCCTTAATTTAAGCACAGTCTGCACTTAAACTTACTTTGTATATAATTACCTGATTCCACCATCACAGAACTGAGTTACTATTGTCCTCTGTTCTGCTCTGTACATCACAGATCAGAATTACTGATGACTGAAGGAATCAGATGTTTTCACATATTTAATCTGTGCTTTTTCATTTTCAAAGGATTTTCCAGTAAATGTTAAGTTCTGCCTAGAGGGTATGGAGGAATCAGGATCAGAAGGCCTTGATGAATTGATTTTTGCTCAGCGAGACACTTTCTTCAAAGATGTTGATTACGTTTGCATTTCTGACAACTACTGGCTAGGCAAGGAAAAGCCTTGTATCACCTATGGCTTGAGGGGTATCTGCTACTACTTCATAGAGGTAAGTTCTAGAATACGCTGCTGAAACAGTATTACTGAGCTGAGTTTTCTATTAGAGAAGATGAGTGGTAGCTCCAGGTTATCCCAGCCAACAGCTTTTCTTCAGAAAAGGTAGAATTGACTGAGTAGAACAGGTTCTACTGTAATTATCTAAATCTTTTTTACTATCCTGTATGATAGTTGGGTAGAAGGGATATCTTTCAGCTGTCCAGCAGCTTCACTGGATGATTATCTCATTGCATGGATATCTTGATCCAGATATTTCCGTGAGTGAAGAAAGTCACCACAAGTCTCCAGGGTTGGAACAGTCAGTATACTAAGGGTTTGCACTTCAGAGCGATAAAAAGCGCGTGCTTTAACATACAACTGAGTGGTCTGGATTCAAAAATAGATGCATTCTGAAAATACACCCAGCAAAAAGCTAAGATAGCATCTTCTCTGTGCAATTGTTAGTGTCTCCATGGTAAGATTCACCTGAATTTCATTTCTAACCAGGTTGAATGCAGTGACAAGGACCTTCACTCTGGAGTTTATGGTGGTTCAGTACATGAGGCCATGACAGATCTCATTGCTCTAATGGGTAAGAAAGCAGGTTTCACTGAATGCGTCCAAAGTGGGAGTAAGGCCCATTAAAGCTTGAGTTAGCAATGAGGAGTTCCTAAGGACTGTGTACACTAGCAAAACCATAACCTGTGAAGCTCTTTGCCAGGTATTCCTAAAAACAGGCAGATCCATTAAATAGAGAAATATGAGGAAGATCCTACCTAGCTTCTCCTAAAATCTTGCTGGAAACTTGAACATTAATTAAATCATCTCTCCTGCAAACTCTTCTACATATGCCATATTGAACTCCTTGGGCAATCCTGCCTTCAAACAACCAGCTAAACATGTAGCAGTAGAATCCAGGTGCAAGGAAGTGCAGATTTCTGGATAGCTGCAAATTCCATGAGTGCCTTCCATGCTTAGAGGAACAGGCTCTGGGAGGTGGAGGCCTTTTTTATTGAGTCCGTAGATTTTCAGAAAACTGACTCCTACCACCCATAGAAAGTGCTCCCTGTAATGACATCTTTTCTGGTTGAATGCTGATCCTAAGTGCTTTTTTTTTCTTACAGGTTCTCTTATAGACAAGAAAGGAAAAATCCTCATCCCAGGCATTAGTGAAGCAGTGGCATCTGTTACTGATGAGGAGCTGGCATTATATGAGAAGATTGATTTTGACCTGAAAGAATATGCAAAAGATGTAGGAGCAACAAAACTACTGCATGATACAAAGGTATTCTGTATTCCTGTCTGCTCTGGTTATGTGTCTGTTCAGACATCTGGGTTGGTAGAAGACAAGCAAGCCTCTTGTGTAGTTACCAAGAAATTTGGTAGGCAGAGAATTCATGTGATGTCTTTAAAATCATGAGATTGCCTTGAAGGTAACTTCTCATACTACACAGCTGACTGCATACTTCATACTTGCAGTTCCTCTGCACAGTGTGTGCTTGGAAACTTTGTGTAGGTTATCCTGTATTTTAGGCAAGCAGTCTAAGCAGCTTTAAAGCTGCTCCTTAGTTGCTCCTTGCTGTGCATGAGGAACACTTCAAATCTGTATGGAACTTCCCTTATCTAGTGCTGTTCTCTCAAGACTTGATAAGAACAGCTAACACAGGAGAAACTTTTCCAGAAGTCAGATAACCGCATGTACACAAACCGTCTGACTTCCTGCATCTATGTGGGAAGCGCAGTGGGTTATCAGAAATCTAGTTGTTTGTAGATAGGACTTCTCATAAGGTGAGAAAACAGGGCGGCTGTGAACTTAAGGTTGATGTACAGAGCATCTTCCTAGACCTGGCAAGCAAAGACTGTCTTGTAGGCATGAACTAGATAGCTGCCCAAACCTTTGTCCAGGCTCAAGTTTGCTAAATGCTTGTCTGTACTTTTCAAATTGTCATCCTGTGAGCTGTCCAAATAAATGCTTTTAACTGCATTGAGTCTAAAGGTGTAAGTATTGCACACTAAGTTTACAGAGATAAGCCACAGATGTAAATGCATCTATCATAAAACGCTAAAAGTGTTGTAAAGGACAAGTTTACATGTGCAGGTCTGTCTTCTGTCGCAGTACTGTCAGGAGAGGACTTCAGGCTCAACTCAAGCAGCCCTAAGTAACAGTTTTATGTCCTTAGTCTTGTCTCTGCATGCTCAGGTTTACGTTAACTGAGAGCGCACAGGCTTCCTTGTTTAGCCTTGTCCTATAAAGTAATGGATGAAATATAACTTGTAAGGAGGAGCTGGTAAGATGCTTGTCACTTAAGATACTGCACTAAAGCTGTTTGGTTTTAGCTAGACTGAAATCCTGGGTTGGTTTACAGAGTTCTAAGCTATATGCATGCAGTAGATGACTTGGGGCTAAGGGGGAGATACAAGAAGGCTGTAATCTCCAGGTGAGAAGCAATGTGCTTTGAACATTTTGGACAGTGATGGTTCAGCTTGAAAGGAGATTAGAAGCAGGTTGTACCTGGAACAAAAACTTAATGCTAAAGCCCACACTTCGTAAGTATCCCTGATCTTTGCAGTGCAGTTCAGCTTTGAGATACTGTATCTGTCTGTAGAGGGCAAAAATGTGTTGAATTCACACTGCCAGTGTACTGGACAACTGTCCAAGGCAGCAAGGAGGAAATGTGTATCTGAAAGGGCCTAGTGATGGTAGGCAGTAGTACTTACGTCAATGAACCCAGAGTTCTGTCAGTTTAATGTAGATGATAATATGAATAGCTGAAAGGAGCCCACTGTGCCTCAGTCTGCAATGGAGAGACTTAGAAAAAAAAAAAGTTATCTGTCAGCATGTGACTGTTGAAGGTACCTGCCTGACTTGAGGCAGTGCAGACCAGAGCTTCTAGTGTGCATCCTGCATTTTTTGAGCATCTTAAAATGGTATTTCTGTCCTTGTCGGAAGCAGACTGATTGTCCTGTAAGTTCTATAAAGTGGGAGAAAGCCAAACTAGGGCTACTGAAAAATCTCTTAAGGTGCTGAAGCCAGCTGTTGCATCAAATGCATCCTTAACGGGAGTAATGGCTTCTGTTTAACTGAGTGATCATGATTGAGGTGCATTTGACAGTGTGAGAAAGAACTACTTGCAAGTCTTTAATAGATTGAAGGAATTTACTTTGGGGGAGCTCTGTCAAATCTGATGTAACCTTGCATCTTTGCCTTCTCTTCTGCAGAGAGATATCCTTATGCACAGGTGGAGATACCCTTCCTTGTCTCTCCATGGAATTGAAGGAGCCTTCTCAGCCTCTGGAGCAAAGACTGTGATTCCTAGGAAAGTGATTGGCAAGTTCTCAATCAGGCTTGTGCCAAACATGACTCCTGAAGAAGTCACAAAGCATGTATGTTGAGATGCTTCGGTCTCAAAGCAACAGTCTCTAGACTTCCTTTCTCTGTGTCTGGGAGAAGTTTTCTGGTTTCTGAAGCAGTTCTGTTTGCTTTGCTACAGTCTTCCATGTTCTGCACCTGAGCTCAGATATTTGAGGGAGTTGAAACAGTGGCCTTGCTGTCCAGTTTCTCTCAACTAACTTGAAGACAGCTCAGGAATGAAAGCTGATTTAACTGCAGGGCACTTGCATTGCCACCAGAGTATATTCAAGAGTTCAACATAATGGCTGACTCTTTTACAGTAATGCTATTACTTGCCTAAAGGGAGGCTCTGACCACAGAGCTACATAGTAATAATATGAAATAGCTATAGAAAAGCTATTGCTGTACAGCAGTAGTGACCCGCAAGTTCCTAATATGCCTTTAATACACTGTCTTCACCAGTGCTCATGTGAATAACAGTAAGACTTCTCAATTTTTCCTATAGGTTGAAGACTACCTGAACAAAAAGTTCGCAGAGCTGCAGAGCCCCAACAAATTCAAAGTGTACTTAGGCCATGGTGGGAAACCCTGGGTGTCTGACTTCGACCATCCACACTACATGGCTGGTAGGAGGGCCATGAAGACAGGTCAGTGGGTTTTCCGCTTGGTATTGGGGAGAATAAAGAGCTCTTGTTCCAGTGCCTCGAGGAATACTGCAGAAGTCATGTTTGCAGAACATTTATGGTTGTCTGCACATAGGTAGTAGATTTGGCTCACTAAGTAACTAAGCATTTCAGTTGCAGTGTTTAAACTCAATTCTGAGGTGCAGGATAGAAGGGAAGTTACTCTCAAGCTCATTCCTGCTATAGTGAAACAAGCCTTTTGGTATAGTGTTGCTTTTGTATAAGGATGACATTGTCAGCAGTCGAGACCATTTGTTTAGCCAAAGTCCTCAAAGCTTAGGCATTCTAGTGTTTTTCTTAATCAGTTATAATAGGTGAACTAGAGCAAATCTAACTTCTGTTGGAGTACAAGTGCCTTTCAGGTAGTGTTTAACTGCTTGAACGAAACCCCACTAATACTCCAACACAATTTTTGGGGTAAAATTCCACAATTCTGTGATCTTTGTTGTATGGCTAAATAAGAGCTGCTTGTTTGGCCAGCACCATACAGAAATGTTTGGTACCTGATTGCGTAAGCAGCAGTAAGAATTTGTTAGAAAAACAAATGCAACCCCAAACTGATTGGAGTATCTCCTTGTTTTAGTTTTTGGAGTTGATCCAGACCTGACAAGGGAGGGAGGAAGCATTCCTGTTACCCTTACTTTTCAAGAAGCAACAGGCAAGAATGTCATGCTGCTTCCTGTTGGAGCTGCAGATGATGGTGCACACTCTCAAAATGAGAAGCTAAATAGGTAAGAATATTTATATCTGTGCCAGACTGAGTTGTACTGTGGGTCTTAACATGTGTTATGGAAAAGACCAAGGAGAACTAGGCTCTTAGTCTCTGGAAGGCAAAGTGCAACTTCTCTTCAGAGGATGACTGAGTGGGTGGTTGTGGTAACTGGTCTGTAGCTGAATCTTGACCTTATTACCACTTCTGATTACGTACATTTGAAACTAGAATGCTTTTCGTACTTTGCCGTCAAAGCTGCACTACTTTCCCCTTCCCCAAGGGTGGCATTTCTGTCCTGCAGCAGTGGTTCCTGTAGCATCTGTTGGCTGCGTAGGACAGATACTGCAAAGTGAACAGCTACTGGTGAAACAGCTCAGGCTAAGACATGCTAATGGAAGCTATCTTCCCTACAGGTACAACTACATCCAGGGGGTGAAGATGCTTGGTGCGTACCTCTATGAAGTTTCCCAGCTGAAGGACTAAGTTGGATGCCTTCTGGTTTGTGAATCAGAAGCCTGAATTTTCTTAGGAAACAGCATCAAATGTCAATTCTTACACGGCTTCCCTTCTCTACCAATCTACCAACACTCCACTGCTTTGGGGAAGAGGGAAGCGTGCGGTTCCACTTGAGAAACAAAGAACATTGTATACCAAAAATAATTCTTTAAATGCTTCAAATGACACAGACTACTCTTGGTCCGGCCAGTAGTCCTGAACTGCATCTTAGTCCCCTCTATATCACTTCAAAGTTGTGGTTTGCTGTACTCATCTACTTTTCCTGTAAAAGCAGGAGGAACTGTTTGCTCTCAGCTGCTTAAGCAGCCACATCAATTGCACAACTGTCAGTAAAGTTTAAGGTTCTTTTTCCAGGATAGGTCCTGGAAATAGTCAAAGTGATAGATTATGGGGCTGTACTGGAATGTGTTCAAGCTCTAGCGAGGCTTCTGAGTGATTTGGGAGAGCAGTTTGGCTCTTACAGTTTATACCTGCCTGCAGGTTTTGATTTACAGTGAATTAGGTTATAACAAAATTCACTGGGGTAATGACTACTGGCTGTTTTTTTGTAAAGCTGCCTTTGTACTCCCTAAAAAGGACAATAAATCATGCTCTAGCAATTGGCTCTTTGTTTCTAAGGTTTAAGTAATGACTTGGGAAGAAAAGTAAACAATTTCAAGCAACTTGGGAGGAGTTCTGTCTCTGTAGAAATAGATGGACAACATGGCTACACAAACTTCCTGGGAAACAAAGTTTTTATTCCGAAGTACTTTTAGGCCTTGCTTCTGTAACAGCTTGCTGACTTGAAGCTGTCACAGAATCCTGCTCAACTGAGAGAGAAAAGCTCAAAGTGTTCAGTCTGGGCTCTGTAAGCCAGGACATTACGCTAACACAAGTGATAGTGAAAGGGAGTGGGTGGGATTTGTAGGCAGAATTGGAGAGAGGAGCATCACTCACTGCAACTACTGACTGATATTCAGCTTCAGGGTGTCTATGGGAAACACTCATCTCCAAAACTTCTGGCATTATGTCAAAACCAACTGTTACATGTGCTGATCTGAACTGGATTAGGCTCACTTTTTCAACTGCCTGACCAGTATTAGCAGGCTAAGCTAGGCAGCTATTTTAAGTGATGATGCTTTGCTCTGGGAACTGCTTAAGAGCATGGTGCAGTTGTGCAGTCCTGTATACTGCTAAGCAGAGCAGCATCTGCTGCTTCCTCCCTAGGGGATGGAGGGCAGGGATGTCCTGTCTGTCTGGTTTTTATTGTTGCTCAATCTGGAGTCTTAATTGTGGATGGCTATTGGGGCAGGAAGGAGGCTTCAGTTCTCACTGTAAAACTTCTGTCTCGCTTACGTTTTTTATAGAAGTTGATGGCCCGAGACCTAGTATCATTAAATTTTGCACTTGCAGCTGGGGTACAGGCTGAGACCCATGTCACAGGGCCATGTCAGTACTTGCGAGCACCAAGCATCTCTGGAAACACTGGGTAGTGGGCTGCTAGGTTCTCACCTGCCAGTGATGGTGGAACGAGTCTGGTATAACCTGCAGCTTGTGCATGAGGCTGGCATGCCTGAATGTTCAAAGGTCACCTGTATGTGGAGATCAAGATGTTATATGGGATAACCAGTCCAATCAGTCTATGTGTAATGCAGCTTCCTCAGTTACTGAATTGACAATTCATACTTTAAAGGGGGGTGACTTACCTGGGAAGATAATTCCATGGCAACTGATGGGTTCATATTGCTTATTTTCTTACGAATTTGAAAAGCATCAAAAAAATTTACTTCATGGGCTGAGCTATTAGTTTCTCAATGTGTAGAGAAGCTTATTTGGGCAGTCAAAGTTGTTAATGTCATGAACTATGCTCAGAAAGCAAGCATGCTTGTAGTTTTAATGTCACTTGTAGCTGTAGTTTTGAGAACCAGTTAATTTCTTCAAGTTCTGCACTGAAGGTACTGCACCAGATCCAACACTCCTTGAATAATCACAGTATGGCAGAGTTGTGAAGAATGTCCAAAACAGAGCAAAGTAACTTAAGGGGTTTGTGGAAGACGCTTGGAAGCTGATCCCACTGGATAGGCAGCAGAAATATTTCATCATGTGGGAAGTGCCAGACTCCTGCGAAAAAAGATTAAAATGATTTGGTCTGAGCGAAATGAAGGGGCCTATTTAAGCACTCGAGTAAGTTGCTAAAGTGGTGGGTCCTTCATGAGACTACAGGGACTTCACTTTTGTTTAGATGTATAATTTTAAACAAAATTGGGAATCTGTGTGTTACCTCAACAGTAAAGCTTGCTGTCTCTTGTCACAACCTAGAGAGACCCCAAAAGCAGTTATGTGGCTTGAATGGACAGTGCAGGCAAAAATGACAGGCGGTACCTGCTTGTTTCTGCTGTCTGTCTGCTTCACAACTAGCTCCTTGAAGACTTTATGGAAAACTGTTGCAGAGACCTGCTTTGCTACATGCTACATCTTGTACATTGTACAAAGGGCTTGTTATATTCTTAGTAGCTCAAGTTGTTTCAGTAGCAACATTCACAGAATACAGAAGTTTGACATTACATATAATATAAAATAGTTAAACATGGGGGGAAAAAAGTATCAGTGAAACATGACAAACACAACATCATAGCACCATCTGCTGGGTGTGTGACTGCTTGGTATTTTCCACACAAAACTTTATACTGTCGCTTTTTACCTGTGTACTAAAAGGTTGATCAGCTCCAGTTAACATTTAACATGAACGCTTGTATAAATGTCCCTTAATATATTTTAATTAAAAGGCTCCCAACTGAAGTGGCTTGACTGCCAAACGGGTTTCTGGTTAGGGAGAGGTAGCACCAGGAGCAGAGTAAGACTGCAGATGTTGGTTGGCTGAAGTAGCTGCTGTGTATTTTCACTGTGCTAAATATCTCATGGTAAGTACTGGAAAACATCCTTGTTGGTTTTGCAGTTCCTTCCTCACGCCCATTACCTCTACTCACTATAGTTTGGGGCAGAGTTATGCCTGAAACAACTTTACAAAGGTGAGCGGCCACAGTCTCCAATTTTTCTGAGCAGAGAAGAAATGTGCCAACTTTCTAGTTACAAGAAAACATAAGCAAAACTATCAAAAAAAATGGGGTCATGCACTTCTCTAATCTGCATCTGAAAGTTGGTTGGGCCAATAAGGGGTACCAATATGTGCCTGCTTAGCTTACTGCTTACTCTTGTTTCAATGTGTTTTTACACCCTGGTTTTACTCATCTACTACTTGGGCGTTACGGTTCAATAAGGCAGGAGCTCAGCTTATTGCCTGTTGACCCAAATGGCACGAGGTCATGGTGACACCACATGGTCTAAAATTGGTGAGCTTTTCTGTTTAGCCAAACCATGCTAAACTCCTTCAAATACTGACATGGAAGTTCTTGGATCACCTTTGTGCTTTCTCCTCATTGCCTCATCTCCTCCCCCAACGTAATCTTTTCTTGTTCAGTTCTCCTTCCAGATTTTCCTTCCAGACAAACTTGATGGAATTGCCTAACACTGCTTTACTTGAAAACTGGAGTTTTAATAAAGGTAGTGGGAAGGTTTGCATATCATCATTTAGCTACTGTTTTTTCCCACTTAAGTCAGCAGAAACAGTTACCTGGAAATCAGTTCTGGGGACCTGATAGGATCACTTGCAGAAGGGAAGGTGACTTCCTAAACAGGTGGCTGACAACAAACAATATCTATGGGCTTGGAAGAGCTAGGTGCATTCTTCTGCCATGTTTCATAATGTTCAATAACAGCCTGATTTTCTGATTAGAAATCAGGAAATCTCGTGGTCAGGTGTCATGCTGCTATTCTCAAGTCAAGTTGGTGTGTACTTTCATTTCTCTTACACCAAGAATAGAAGGAGATCTACAATATGCATTTTACAGTCACTTGTCCACATGGTGAAATTACTGCAAAATAGGGAGTGCAGACTTCTGGCAAGTATTTCATTACTCACTAGGTTTTGTGTTTTAGCAAAGTCCATGACAGTGCATCTTGATATAGAGTATGTACCCAAAGTAGCCAGAGCTATTGCAAACTATCACTAAATGAATGAGTCCAAATGTCTTTTAAAAAGTCAATTTTCTTTATTATTATTTTTTTTTGCTGTACTGGGAACCATACTGCATAATAAAAATGCAGTTCTGATTATCAACTCTGTGGCAATCCATTTTAGGCTTATCAATCACAAGGTACCGCCTTTGGTTTAGCACAGTGAATTTTGATGTAGAAACTAAATTAAAACTTTTTTCCATAAGGTTACATGACGGACTATATTCAAAAACATCATGTTTGTGGTCTTGATCTTGAAGCAATGTAAAGTGGAGATAACAGGTGATCTAGATAAAGAATCTGAGTTTCTTCATTCTGTCAAAGTATTAGCTTAAAAACAACTTTTTTGTCATCTGAACTCATTCTGTTAAAATAGATTCATGTGTTAAATGTGTTAAGTATGCTTTTACATTACGAGGAGTCAATCTGAATAAATCGTCTTCCTCACAATTAATAAAGTTATGCAGAGGATTTAAATCACTCTTCTGAGAATCTGCTTAGTCTGCACAGAAAAGCTTATTAGCGGATAATTTTAATTCTATCCCTTGCTAGCTTGATTATACCATTCCAGATCATGACGTTAGGTTATGACAAACCCTGAATGCTAAGGCATGTTTTTCTAGTATTTTTAAATATTCATCGTTCTATTAATTTTGCATATCCTTAGAGATTCTGAGATTTCTTGAGGACTGCTTAAAATGCATGCCAACGAAACGGGCCGGCTAATGCTGGCATGTTTGTATGCAGTGTCCTCGTTCTGTCTGGGCAGGCTTATGTTCTTCTCAATCATGAAGACAGGCCATGGACTTCTTATGTTTCTGCCTTTTAGACTGAAAAATGAGGTAACAAATACAGTTGAACAGCTTCTTTTATCATCATTTCTTAGCAATTCATGTGAATCATGAGACCTGTTGCATCCTCAGAGGTCTCCACAAAAAAGAGAAGCGAATTCCACCACGATAACTTTAAGTATATAGCTATAATCTGTAGCAACAAAGCTGACCTGCAGCACAAACTGCCCAAATTTGAGAGTGAAATATGTTCAGTTTTCAGGAAGATACTTAAGAAAGTCTTTGTGTAGAGCCATTTCTTCTGTGTTAGCTGTTTGAATACATGTGCCCCACAGCGGTCAATCACAATCGAGTTGTCTGTACAGAAGGACTAGCTGTAGTAAAGTTTGGGTTCATGGGCAATGCACACGAGTAGCATTTAAGGAAGGATCTTTTGAAGACCACTGTTAATGTCTACATAAATAAAAACACTAAATGTCTTGATATGAAGGTGAGTCTTCGGAGAACTGTTTTTATTGTTCTCTTGGACAGTAAGTAAAAGGAATTAGCAAATCTGAAGTCTTCATATATGCAAAATTGTAGCTAATTCCTGAATTTCAAGATAGCTGCTAAAGTATATAAGGGAATTAAATTTCATGCTAAGGATTAATTAAGTGACAGTAGAGTTACTTTAAAAAAAAAAACAAAAACAACAACAACAACAAAAAAACACCTTAAACACTTTCATTTCTACACAGCTTTGAGTCTTTGTTTTTCAGAAATGTCCTGTTATGCACTGCCAACTATATCCTAAACCTTTGTGCAATGAGGCACAGTGGTGCTCATGGTTGTTTTAAGGCAGTCTTAATTTTGACTGGATTCAAAAGTATATATCAAGAAGGTGGAAAGCTATCTGCCTCAGAAGCTCAGGCACATGTTGGTTACCAATGATCAATAGTCCCACAACAATTTCAATCTCGAGATGTCAATAATGAGAACTTGAATGTGAACAGACTGGAAAGAGAAAGAGGTAGGGAGCGGGTGTCAGAAATACAGTCAAAGGCTTTGTATGAAACGTATAAGTAAATGTATAAATGTGTCCCTGAAGTAAGGGCAGCCAGAACTTGTTAGCTTCTGGGCTTTAGTTTGCTGACGTTCCTTTGCACTGATCTGGAAATGGTATTTAATGGAATTTGTCTGTTTATGAACTTTAGGTTTGTAGAGCTGCATGTAATATTTGGAAGCTTTATGTGGAGTTGTCTGATACCCATAGATGGTAGTTTAATTACCTTTAAAAAATCCACTCAGAAGTCCTTACTTTTTTAAAGGTAAAGGGATTTTTGAGGAGGGATTTGAGAAACGGGGAAAATCAAATGTTTTTAACTGAAAATTCATGCATTGATTTAAAATAGAAATACACAAAAAAGCAGCAAACACATCTGAGTTTATTTTTTTCCATGGAAAAGGGAGCACTAGGGATGTACTGAGTTCTAAATTAATAGAAAAATATCCTGTATTACATTGCTCACTTTGTGGAAGCGTTCCTATATGATATGACAAGTAATTGAGTCATCAACCTAAAATATTAACATTTAAGCTGATACATTTCACTTTTTTAATGTGTTGTAGTTCCACAACTATCTATGAGCAAATATGACAGATTTAGTGGGACACAGCAGTCACCTTGAAGCAGTGCTCAGTAACAGCTGATGATTAGCATTATCTGCTCCAAATGTAAAACTTGTTCAGCTTCTCTGACCTCATTAGAGGAAGCTGAGAGAGCTTCAGTAATAAATACTCCGCTATCTCTTTCCTGCAATTTGATTTATGTGGAAGAAAGTTTTAATGACACAATCTCTGCCACTGACAGGTCACAACTCTTTAAGGATGTAGAGGAAAGGTTCTGAAAATAACGAGACTTAACACTAAAATTAAAACCAAGGAATCTGGAATACTAACTTACTTTTTTCAATAGCACATGGTCTCTAATGGGGCAGTCTTTTCATCCACTTAAATTCAGAGACATCCTCACAGAAGTGAGGCTAATATATACAGAGGTACCTAGTAATCTGTTCATACACTTAGATTTATGTACCTGTTTCTAATCATCTAAATTCAAAAGCACTCTGCTTTCAGTAAAAATAATTAACACTCTGGCACATTGTATTAGTCTTTTGCAATTACCGAATGTAAGAGTTCGGAGTGATAAGATGAGAGTGTTCTATGAATCCGAGAGCCTACTTTACTTTTGGATCTAAATCAAAAGTACAGAGCACAGGGATTTCAACCTATAATATAATTGTTTGGAAACTCTTTTGCTTTGTAACAGAGTGAGACAGTAAATCTGAATTTCACACACTTTGGATAAGAATATAATGAAAAAAGTAGGGATATGCTTTTAGCTGTATTGATATAGTTTGCATGTCATCCTGAGTCCTTTAAACCTTCTACATTATTCTACTAATCAAAACTAGCAAACATAGCTAAATGGTAAAAAAAAAAAAAAAAAACCTCTTGTAGTCCATAAATAGGGAGAATTTGTTACTTCAGGTAAAACAGATATTGGCAAATGATGCATAAATTTTCTGGCTTTGTCACTCATTTTTCAGACTCATCAATATTCAGAGTTTTCAAGATTGGCAAGGTCAAGGAGTGACTTGTATCTTAATATTAACAAGAAATGCACCAAATGCCAAAAAACCCTACCCTGTAAACTCCTTACTTCAGCATTTAAAGTGGCATGTGTCACCTGGATAACATCCATTTATCTTTCAGTTTAAAGATGAAAAACTAAGTTTTCATGGTGCTCTGAATTTGAGAGCTTGATCCCACTAAATCTGTTATCCAGTTTAGGGCCCAATTACCAGTCACAGCGATGAATGAAATCTCCGGATAAAATGACACCATGCTGAGATAATTCAAAAGGAATCAGCCACGCTACTTCAGGCTGACACATTTATTTATTTATTTATTTTGCTATAGATGTGGCTCTTTGAAATTTGACTATTTATGAGGAAAAACTTGCTTCTCTCTTGCAGAATCCCCATAAAGTCTCAGCTAAATGAGTTATCTTTTTAATATCTCCACAGAGTATATTCTCTCTTCCTAGTTAAGAAGGAGCAAGTTTAGATAGATAACAGGTGTGTTTACATGTGGTGGGGAACGCTGCACACTGTTGAAAAACCTTAGATAGCTGTGGCACCTCTGTATTCAGCTGAAATCACCCACATAAGATACAAAATGGACAGTTTGGACTTCATCTTCTTATGCCCATCATGTTCCAGTGACAGATTCCTACAGGTGAGTTCTTCACGTAATTACTGCTTTGGAAATGGAGACCTGTTCTGCCTCTGACAATACTTTTAATAGTCACTTTTCCTTTGCCCCAACAGTGAATGATCAGATAAATGAAAGCAGACTTGTTTGCCAATGGGGAGATTAAAGGCTGGCATTATAAATATATCTGGGCTTTTCTAAGTGTGCTGGGAAATCTGGGTGCATCTCATCATGCCATTATCTTCAGTCCCTACTTACCTGCCCTAAATTACATGTAAAATTTGTTTGTGCTTCTCAGGTAGGTTTTGTTGCAGAAATCTACTTGCCTAGCCAGTTTCCAATAGCTATCAACGTGAAGGGGGAAAAAAAAAAAAAAAAAGCAATCCTAACCTCTATAGCATGAAAGGGGGGAGGTGCCATGGAAAAGTTAAGAGCACAAGAGGAATAAGTTTTTGTGCTATTCTGGAATCCAGGATTTTGACCTACAAAAAACTGCTAAACACAATGTTAGGTTTTGTTCTGATAAAGGCATAATACGCAGCCTGACCCTCCCCTGTCCCAGCCCCATGCCGTTCCCTCGGGTCCTGTCACTGTCCCCAGAGAGCAGAGCTCAGCGCCTGCCCCTCCGCTCCCCTCGTGAGGGAGCTGCAGGCCGCCATGAGGCCTCCCCTCAGCCTGCTCTGCTCTGGGCTGAACAAACCAAGGGACCTCAGCCACTCATAAGTCTCGCCCTCTAGACTCTTCACCATCTTCATAGCCCTCCTTTGGATGCTCTCTAATAGATTTATGTCCTTTTTATACTGTATTGCCAGAAAATGTGCACAGCGTTCAAGATGAGGCTGCACCAGAACAGAGCAGGACAATCCCTTCCCTTGACCAGCTAGCAGCAGCCCAGGATATGTTTGGCCCTTTTGGCTGCATAGTCTCTGTGGCAGAAAAGTTTTCCTTTTTTCCTTTGATGTTTCAGTATTTGTCCTGTCTCTCGCACATCCTTGTGCTTGGCCACATGACTGCTTTCTGTTCCCCAAATTTTAGACTTCAGAGCAAGTTGCTGATGGCGGTGACAGGAAGGGCTGGAGCCCAGAAGGGGTCTGGATGCTAATCAGTTGGGTGAGAGCCTTGCAGGAGAGGCTGGAGCCCTGCAGCAGGTGGGGATGCACCGGGTGTGGATCCAAGCAGTCTGGCAGCTCTGCAAGCTAAGGGAGCGAGCTGAGGGCTGTCTGATGCCTCAAATTCAATCAGCATGGCAGAAAGAGACCGCCTGCAGGCCAGCACCTTCTCTCAAAGGTAGGTAACTATAACCTTGTATTCGGGGCCCTGAGCAGAAAACCCTCTTCAGAAAGATGAAAACCAAAGCCAGCGTTGTGTTACTCATCTTAACTGCAAGAGTCTTGTAATTCAGGCAATGTGTAACCAACATGTGATTTCCTTCCCTCTGAAGTGCACTGAATGGATACAAACTTTATGCATATTCATGAATTATTTAAAATATTTCAACCAAAATTCCAAAACTTATATAAGGACTTAGGCACTCGGAGTACAGGATTAATGGTTTATATCCAAAACTGATTTTCAGAACTGTGATTCACTTGGAAGCTAAGAGCTATGAAACCATCACTTCTAAATGTTCAGATTCCTCTAGTGCATAAAATGCAAAGCCATCACTGCCTTTTAAGCCATGTCAAGGCACATGCTGCACTTTTATTGGAAGGCTATTTGAACATATAAGAAGCCTCTCCTCTGCTTGGAGAGACTGTAACAGAGCAAAAAATACTTATCTGTAGGGAAAATATTTTAAGTCCAGACTATAAATCCTAGTGGAACAAGTAGGGGCCCATTTTCCACAGAAGTTGTAATTAAGATTATAGCACCTCATCCAAAGATCCTAATCTGCTTGTCATGGATCCACTTCACTTGTTAGCAGGCCTGAGCCGACGTGCAGGCATTTAATAAGGTGTCTAGATATGAATTAGTTTTCTAACCAAAGGCACCAGTCTTGTAATTATCTGTCTCTTTGCTTTTGTTGAGATGATATCACATCTTTCAGAAAAATGGGCTGTCGATGGCGTGATTTGCATAACACATCACTGGTGCAGAGACTCAACTTAACATGCACGTCTGCTCTGGGCTCTAGCAGCATTTATTTTACCCTTAATATAAACAGGGGCACTTTGATAGAAGAGAGGTGCTGTGAAATATCTCATGCTTCTCCTCAGGGAGGTTACAGCCACACAGACCTTCCAACAGTAACATCTGCTGCCATAAGATGCAAGCTGTGTTTGCATGCATATATGCATATACATGTGTATGTATATTCATTCGTGTATGAACGGTTCTTGTATTTTTAAGCCATTTTAGAGTGAATCTTATTTGTTAACAAGAGAACCTCTCTGCTTGCTTTGGCATTCTCACAAGTTGCCTTCAAAGATAGGATGGCTGCAATGGAAAAACACTCACAGGCTTTCTTCAAAGGCTGCTGCTTCTGGGACACCCAGTCAGGACATGGACATCAGCAAAGTGCCACAGGGGGTTAATGCCTCAGTACTCCAGCCTTGAAGGCATGGGGGAAGAGGGGCACACCACCACCTCAGCTACTCGTCTCCTGCCTCTGCTGACTCCCGGGCCCCACAGACAGTTTCTTTCTGGAAGATGGTGGTGCGAAGAGCTGCCTAAACATGTTCTGCATGGTTAGCATCAAACTAATGCCACAAACTCATAAAGCCAGCCTCTGACTCTAGCCACTGCGTAGCTCCTGTCTGGGTATGACTGAGTTATCTACTGGGTAAGAGCCTCACCTGCATGGAGGGCGTTAATCACCCTCAGGGGAATGCTGCTGTGGTTTGGCTTAGCGAAGCTGTTTGAAGGATATCAAGACTGGAATAACCTCTTGCCATCACTTCAGTGTGATTAATATCTGAAAATAATTCTGCATAACTGTTAAAGAAATTTACAGTTTTGCTCTTGGAAAAAACAGAAAGTCTCCTATCCTGGCATTCAGTGCACTGAAGTGGAAAAGATGCTTGACCAGGGACTTGTTTGTTCTTCCCCGGGCTGTCATTTAAACTCCGCATACTCAGAAATCTGTGTACAAAGTGCTTGCTGAACTGGCTGCTATGTGGTGAGAACATGGTGTTTCAGAGTGTCCTGAACCTTGGTGGCCCTGTTCCTGGAAGGTGCTAAGCATCGTTGCTTCACACGGAGTACAGTCTGTAACCTTCATGAAGTGCTATGTGACCTGTTGCCTGGGTATGAAGGTTTTTCCTAAATTAACCTCCTTCCAGAGCCATACCCAGGTGGGATTATCAATGCTCCGGTAACAACTGTTTATTCAGTGTCTCAGGATTCTTCACCTCCCTACCAGTGCAATCCCATTCCCCTGTCTGACAGCTTTTTGCAGTGGGAAGCACTGCTTAAATTGTGGTCTCAGATTTTGGCATCAGTCAGGATCATCTCCAAAGATGATGGCTGGGAAATTCTCCTCAAACTGCAGCATGAAATGGGTAGGAGTGAGGAGGTGGAAGGGCTTGCTGCTGCTACACAGGGAGCAGACACAGAAATCCTAGAAAGGGAGAGATATTTTGGGGAGTTGTGTGGAGGGGCCTTTCCATTCCACATTTACACTACTAGGAGACAAGGATAATTTCAGTTTTATGGAGGCGGTATATTGAGAAATGACAGTAGGCTGCAATAATAACCAGGTACCACTGATTATGACATTACAATATCTTCCCACTTCTCCTGAAATACACCTTCAAGAAATGAAAAATAGCCGGCTGGAGCTAGAGGTAATTGCTTAGAGAGTGACAGGTAGTGCTGAAAACCATCATATAATTTCTCTGCCAATGAAGTATTCCTCCCCACAGCATATTTCGTATGTATTTGCTCGCTCAAACTTACTACTGTTATTAGTTAAGATACTTTTAATTAAGGTAACAGTTAAGGCACACTAGTTTTGCTGAAGTGCCACTGAAATGAAGCTACTCTTATTTGCATCAACACTTTGTTAACGAGTGAGGCTGCTGTCCTAATGTAGTAAGGGAAACTCAAAGCAGGAGACCATCTCTGCCCTGGATAGCTTACCTTTTCAAAGGGCAAGAGAAACAAAAACATCAGTGCTCCTTTTCTTTATCCTGCTGTTTTAGTTCTTCTCTTAATTTCCTGTAACTAATTTCTTCCTGCTTAAACTCTTACTGTATTCCAAGGAGAAGGTATCCGTGTCAACATTTAGCCAAACTATTTGAGTAGAGTTCTTCACCTGTCCTCATAGGTTAGCCTTTTTTGCAGTTAATAAGCTACCATCACAGTGTTTTTATGAAGGAGATAAAACCACCCGTATGTAGAAAGGCTTCTCAACAATGTTGTCAATGTTTATGATACTCCATAAATGGGATAACGACCATCAAACAATAACTCTCTTACACTGTGGACTCTAAACCTTGTTCCAAGTTATAAGGTATAAAATAAGGAGCAATTAGCAATGAAATAATAAGTTACAAAGTAATAATCACTCTTCCTCCCAGCAATCATATTGTTTTTCAGTAGTATAAAGTGATAAATCGGCAGTTAAATGACTACAAATTTAGTTGACCTATTTGTAGTCTTACACCTAGTATTGTAAGTCAGGAGTAACTCCAGTGAGAAACAGTTGTAAAAGGAAGGCAGGATTTATGTAAAAATAGAAATATTTTAAATGCAAATAAACATTTAATTTCCCCCCAACTTTTGTACTTCATTTGCAAATGAGCTTTATATACTTAAACAAATGAAAAAATACTTAAATGAAAGGTCTTTGTAATGCTCTGGGATAGGACCTTGCTTGCAAGACTGATGGTTGTTAATACAAAATGTTAGTACTGAATCTGATCATGGGGACAGCAGCACTTTCAAAATGGGTGAAGAAGTGTAAGGACAGCACCTAAAATGAGAAATTTGCTATAAGTTCAGAGGCCCTCTTGTATGGAAGATATGGCATCGAAAAGATGAAAATATCCACATCTAAGTAGGTACAACACCCAGCAAGTCAGAATGTAGTAAATATTCTTTATGTGTATTGTGGTTTTCCTTTTGGTACTTGCTGTGTTTTAGGGGCATTAAGAACCAGACTAGTAGCTCAGCTTACATGCTAGCACTCATCTGTACCTCCTGTTATTCTTTCCTATGAACCTTTTTTCTATGAAAAGAGCAAGGATCTTCTTAAACCAGTGTTTATCTGACTGCAGACCAATGAGCAGACAAGCTCAGAAAAATTTATTAGAAAAACAGTGAGTTATTTCTCTTCAGTGGGCGAAGAGTGAAATATTGCTGCCTGGGAGAAATCTTTCCCCTTTAGAGAAATTTACACTTTTCCTTTCCATTTTCCAAATAAAAGCAACCAACAAAATCCATCTCCTCTAAAATACCTCTGTAAAGCAGCAATACTTATCAGCTTTGCCTGAGTGTTTTCTGATGCTGAGGTTACTGCTAGGATCTGGCACTTCCAGAGAATGGCCAGAGAGGAAAGGAAGAGGAAAGGGAAAGGGAAAAGTTCTACTGAGTTGGTGTGGTAGTGATTTGGATATCCTGCTTGGATTATTATATGATAGAGAAGCAGATTTAAACGTCTAAACCAAGAGTTAATCTTTAACTCTCAAGTAGCCCTTCAGAACTGCAGAACATGTCGGTGAACGGAGATAAAATATCCCTGTTCTGCAGGTGGCAGAGGAGACCTTTCCAGCTCAGAGTCTCATCACCAGCCATAGCAGCAGCTGCAAAACAAGGGCACAAAGAGGTGAGGATTTTCTTCTTTAATATCATCCACAATAGAGCAAAGCAGCGCTGTGGTCTTGTTTTTCTCTCTGAGGGGTCAACTTGATCAAGAAGTGCGGTGTCTGTCATTGCCGTTCCCTGAAACGCCCTGGAGGCAGCTCCGATTGCAACACTCCTCCAGAGCTGGCTGCTGGGGCTTGCACCCTCATCTGCCAGCACTGCCAGGTTTTACCTGTGCTCTCCACCAAACCCAATCCTTGCTGTCACACAGCTTGCTGGACATGATGCCGTTTCTTTAACCACCTCCAACTGTGGTCAGGCTTTGTGCTTGTGTCCGGACCTCTGCAGCTCCTGGTCGTTACAGCTCCAGCGACTGCTCATGGTCAGGGCTTGGCTCGAGAGCTGCCGCCTCGATCCGCCACCTCTCAGGGCCTCACCCCCTTAGCTGGAGAGGCAACGGAGGCTTGATTGCCTGCTTCTGCCAAAGGTAGGCCACTTATCAGTGAGTGTTGTTAAAGGAAGTTAAATAAAAACCCGGGTATCTCAGTTACCTTCCACAATGCCATTTCCGTAGAGGGAAGGTTTCTTCTGAGGGAGCCCACTACCACCAGTTCGATCAGTTAGCTCCTACCACCATATGCATTTTTATTTCTTTTTATGTCAATTGTTCTTTATATTTTTGGCAAACTAGGTGATTTCTGACTTTATTTTCCCATGAGTTGGTTGCAAAATGTTCAACTTTCATTGGCAATCCCTCCCCACGCCCCAATCAAATGCTGTATCTCAGCATCTCAGGGAGGACTGCAACCTGAGACATATACATGCCAGGAAGGGGGAGGAGGGCAGTAAAACACATTCAGGAGATGCTTCTTGAATCTTTGTAAGCTTAGCTGATATATCACAGATTCATCATGGTTAAAAAAATCAACCTAAATTTCTTATTAAATCATCCCCTAAGGACGCTAAGTTTTCTTTTAACAGTACTTAGTGAGATGGAAGGAAGTGAGACACAAAATGTTCTTATTGCAAAGGAATGAAGGAAGAGAAACTGTGTGACTGTCAGACATTATTTCTAAAAATAGTCGTATTACTTTTTTTCCATAAGGCAGCAACTGCAATTTAGAATGAGAACAAATCAAATATACTCAAAATTGAACACTGAAGTCTTTGTTTGATGTTTTTTCTTTTGCAGGCTTTATCACCCTTTCACATTGTTTTTCCCCTCCTTGCAACTCTGAGCTATTTTAGCCTTGCCTGAAATCTTTCTACTCCTTTATCAGACTCCCTTTCTTACACAAACTTTTCCCAATACTGTCCAAATGCTTTCCATCAGCGTTGTTTTTGCATGAGCAATGCATTGACGTGCTGCTTCCCTCCCTCCATGAACTGCAGCACAATATAGCTGTTAAATAATTTCTTGTTTGACTTGTTAGCGTTCGGTGTGCCCTGCTACTTCAGAGGACTGTGTAAGTATCTCCTTGCACTCATTTTCTGAACTTTGCCACTGTTCATGCTTGTCTCTGTTATGAAAGCAACCATTTTTCTGATGTTCTATAAACTTTTATTGAAGTCCGTCTCTGGAAAATCTCAAATAATTATTTCATTTATTCCTAGGATGTTTTGCTTGCTTGAATGTTTGGGTTTTTTTGTTTGTTTGTTTTTTTTCCTTCCACAGTGTTTAATTTTCCTTCTTTCTTTTTCTTAAGTGCTTAAAAGCTAATGAAACATGACTTGAAGACATATGTCTCTTGTCTGCATCTTTCCAGGTCATTTGCATGTAACATAAGCAGAGGAGGATACCATCACCATAGCACTTGTCCCCACGTAAAAGCAACTTTTTGTGATTCTGACCTTCATGTAATATTAAAAGAACTGCATTTCATCAAGTCACTCTAAGCTGCAAACTATGTACTCATTATTTTTAGAAAGAAAATGCATGGAATTCAGAAAAAATGAATATTTGAAGAGAGAGGGAAAATAACGTATGATGGAGAAACCAAAACTTACTCATTATATGAACATGGATACTTTAACAACCATTAATGTGTTCAGCTCTGGGGCCCCCAATATAAAGAGGACATGGACTTGTTGGAGTGAGTCCAGAGGAGGGCCACAAAGATGATCAGAGGGCTGGAGCACCTCTGCTGTGAAGACAGGCTGTGACCCATCCTATTCTCCCCATGTAGGGACCAGCTCCCTAAGGAGCTCTGAGGGGGAAGCTATGATGTCTGCAATAAAGATCAGCATAAAGACAACCTTCGCTCTCCTCAGACCTGCTGCTGGTTAAAATAAGGTGGTACTTTGATTATCACTCCCCCCCCCCCCCCCCCCCCCACCCCAGAACATCTTAACACTTAAAGAATCACAGAATCACAGAACGGCTCGTGTTGGAAGGTACCTTAAAGACCATCCTGTTCCAACGCCCCTGCCATAGGCAGGGACGCCACCCACTAGACCAGGTTGCCCAGGGCCTCGTCCAGCCTGGCCTTGAGCACCACCAGGGATGGGGCATCCACAGCTTCTCTGGGCAGCCTGTGCCAGTGCCTCACCACCCTCTAAGTGAAGAATTTCCTCCTAACCTCCAATCTAAATCTCTCCTCTTTTAGTTTAAAACCATTCTTGTGCTGGGGGCCCCAGGCCTGGACGCAGTACTCCCAAGTGGGGCCTCACAAGGGCAGAGCAGAGGGGGACAATCCCCTCCCTCGACCTGCCGGCCACCCCTCTGTTGATGCAGCCCAGGACGCAGTTGGCCTTCTGGGCTGCGAGCACACACTGCTGGCTCATGTTGAGCTTTTCATCCACCAGAACCCCCAAGTCCTTCTCTGCAGGGCTGCTCTCAATGAGTTCTTCTCCCAGTCTGTACTCATGTCCGGGATTGTCCCGGCCCAGGTGCAGCACCTTACACTTGGACGTGTTGAACCTCATTAGGTTCACATGGGCCCACTTCTCAGCTTGTCCAGGTCCCTTTGGACGGCATCCCTTCCTTCTGTTGTATCAACTGCACCACTCAGCTTGGTGTCATGTAATGTTTCAGTGCTTAATATCTCCACCCTTAAAATCCCCTAGGTTTGGATTTGTCTTGTCTCAATCAACAAATCACCTCTGTATCTGTGCTTTGCAGCTTTGCTCTACTGTGAAACTGGCATTTGGTCTCTTGCAACACCAGTCCTTCCAGTGTCAGCGGGCGTCAGGAACTGGACTCTGGTGATTAGATCCAGTGCACTGGGGCTTCTCAGAGCTTTACTTCACAGAGCGAGCTGTGTCACAGGCAGGGTAGATGTAACCTTGCTTGCAAGGAAAGGTTGGAAAATGCGGCCTAAACTTCATGCAGCCAGGATCTCCATAATCGCTCTTCAACTTCTAGACCTGTCCTTCACCAAGTTCCCAGAGTTTATGATGGAGGCAGTGTTTCAGAGAGTGTTCACAAAGCTGTTTTGTCTCGTTTGTCTCTATAGCAAAACTGATCTGCAGTTTTTACAGGTAAATGTGCTTTGAGAAGAGGACAAACACCTTACTGTTTAAAAACAGGTCTTGCAGGCTTTTAGGTCAACAGTAGAACCACAAAAGTGGTTTTTTGCTTAGAGATTTGCTGGCTCTAGTTTGATTTTAAAGATCAAACCTCCAGACTCTTTGGAGTAATTGAGTATAGGAGATGAACTACCTGACTGGGTTAAAAGAGCCTGCTTACCCTAGATTTTTTATTTTTTTTTTTTAATTTTTTTTAATCTTTGAACATTTCAAGTACCATTGCAATAAAACTGGCTGTGTCCATTGCTGGAAGCACACCATGTCACTGGGTGCTGGAGTGCCTTACCAAGCTGGAGTGCTTGTTTCCCAGGTAGAATAAACCCAGTTCTTCTTTCCACTACCCTACTCTTCTTACTTCCTCTCCCTCCTCTTGTTCATAACACGGGTTTTCCATCTTCCTTCTCTGTCAGAGAAACATAATTGAAAATATTATTATTGCTATAGACTATCATCTTAACGATGCATCAGAATTAAGGAGTTAGGTATGGACCTGCAACTGCACGTTTCATCCCCAGCATAGAATATTTTTAAAGTCAGCATGTTGGGTCTTGACCTTGGGATCCATCCCATTGCACAGCCCAATACAGCACCTATTCTGAACTTAGCCCCACCCTCTACGTATTACGTGGCTAACACTGATTCAGGAACTACAGCAGGCACTTCAGGGAAACAAGAAAGGAAAACTGCAGAAAGGAAGAAAAGCACCAAAATACTATGGCTTTTAAATCTTCACTCATCTTGTGAAAAACAAGGCACAGAGAGGTTTGTAAGCACTAAATGACTTCTGCACTTATCAAGTGTTTCGGTATTGCTGCTGTTCTTATTCAACTGCAGAAGCTATTTGCTGGAGCTACTCTCCTGCACTGGGATTGCTATCCCTTATTCATGTGAAACACACAACGTGTGTCAGTGAATCCATTTTTCTCTCTCTTTCTGGAAATGAAGAGGAAGAAAGATGAGTCCCC
Source organism: Cygnus olor (assembly GCF_009769625.2). Lineage (NCBI taxonomy): Eukaryota > Metazoa > Chordata > Aves > Anseriformes > Anatidae > Cygnus > Cygnus olor. The sequence goes on along the minus strand of NC_049170.1, from coordinate 99,321,586 downwards.
TGGGCAGATGGTGCGTGTTGGTGTTTGCAAGTCTTCCCCTGCAGCTGCCTTTGCAGAATGCGCAGTGTGAGGTTTGTGCATTGAGAAATGATGCAGCAAAAATTTCTTTAGAAAATACTTCCCTTTATCTCCTTATAAAGCAGAAATTGTAAAGCTATTTACTCTTTGGTCATTTTTCCCCACTTTTTTTTTTCTTTTTCTTTTGGAAAATTAGTTATGAATTGATTTCAGACTTTATGTGGTAAAATGTCTCAGGCATCCTTTCTCATGGCCTGAAGGAATTAAATGAGACTTAAATAAGGCTCAGTGTTTTGCAGTTGTCTATGGTTTTCAGCAATGAACAGAAGTGCAAATTGCAGGATGTCTCTAATGTTGAATTTTATCTTTAACTTTCAGATACTGTCCACCTCACCTTCGAGCTGCTCTTTAAGGCAGGAATGTCCTCCCCATCCTCCTCAGCATTGGAGACTGAGATCTTCCAGTACATTGATCTGCATCAAAGTGATTTCATTAAGGTAAGAACTTTATTGCAGGGAAATGGCTGGAGGGCAGCTGTAATGTCCCAGAGGCCTGTGCTCCACATGCCAGATGAGCATTTGCCACTAAGGTAACAGCAGGGTTTGGGATCTGGCATCAGGTGTGCCACTAAGCAAGGTTGCAAGGGGACAGTCAGTACTGGGGATACTTTAGTTGGAAGCAGGATTTGCATGGACTTCCATAGACCAGTTGGCTGTGGGTACCCTCCAGGTGTGGGCACAGAAAGGCTCCACTGAGTCAAAATGCACCCGAATGGGAGAAGCAAGCCAGATCTTGCAGCTCCTGCTTCTGTCTGCAAGGGAGCTCTGCAGAGAAGTGACAGCATTGGGCTCTGATGATGTGCTGGGGGCTCTGATGAGCTGATGTGTACACTGTAGGCACAAGAAAGGGGATCCTGGCTCTTGGCAAACCTTTATCAGGTGGAAAAATACAGCTTCCATGATGTTGCTGTGACAGGATGGAAGGGAAACCGTCTTCCAATAAGAAGCTTTACATATCCACAGGCCATCCACAGATTCCTGGGTTTTAGACTAATTGTCTTATTTAGCTGTACTTGTTCTCCTGCACAGGATCTCAAGGAATGGGTGGCTGTGGAAAGCGATTCTGTGCAACCAGCCCTGAGGAAAGAAGTCATACGAATGATGGCGTTGGCAGCAGGCAAACTTGCAGCTTTGGGAGCCACTGTTAATTCAGTAAACCTGGGATCACATCAGGTGCCTGTCCTTTTCTTGTATTTAAAATGTCATACCTGCACGTATATCATGTTCTGCCTACTACTTTCAATGCTGTGTATATGCATATATCTCTTATGACTTACTGGTATTTTTGGTAGCTAGATGACAATTTATCAATAGTCCCACAGCCACATGATACCTACTGAATTCAGCCCCTCCTCACACTGATTACCAGCAGACTTAGGAGACCACAAGTGCAATTATGGTTGACAAGTTATATAGCAACAGCCTGTGTCTCTAACAGCAAGGAATGGATGACCTGCTGTTGGAGCAGACACCAGAGATACATCTCTGTCTAGGGCCAAAATATTGTTTCACAAAACGGACTTTTTGCTTTGATTGCTGGGCAAGAAGCTGCTATACTTTGGTATTGCAACAGACCGATACAGACCGATATTATTGTGAATACAAGGGAGTATACCCATTATTTACTTCCTATTTCTTGCTTCTGTGGGACACCCAGCCTCTTTCGGCCAACATGGAGATCTGTTCTGCATACCTACGAATTAGGCGATTAGTTTGGAACCTCAACCTAAAAAACATTCCTTAATGGCTGTTTCTGCATCCTGCCAGGAAAACTTTATTTTGTTTTGTTATTTGAAGTTGCAGGCCTCCTGCCATCTGTCTGTTGGAAAATCAACCCCACATGAGTTTCTGTGTGGCTTTTGACTATTTTAATGCCACAGCATATGCTTTTGTCACTATAGCACACAGTTGACATTGTCTTCTCTACTGGTGGGAAGTAAAAGTTTGTTAAAGAGTGCATTTATGACAGCGCAACATTAGAAGAACTCCATAAAGCCCTGGCACAACCTAAGCATTTGTGGAGAAAATCTTAATTCCTCTGGGTTGGTTAGATTTGGATTCAAAATCAGATTTAAGGACCTGATCAAATTAGAGCCAATAGAGTAGGCAGAAACATTTTCAAAATTGAGAATTCCAGTTCTTCTTACAACATTTGCAAGTTTTCAAAGGTTTGTTTTTTTCCTTCATTGCTTTTTTAATATTACTTTATAGCTTCCTGATGGCCAGCACCTCCCACTGCCGCCTGTTATTCTTGGGGAGCTTGGCAAGGATCCACAAAACCCCACTGTCTGTTTCTATGGCCACGTGGACGTGCAGCCTGCCAGAAAGGAAGATGGCTGGAAAACTGACCCTTACACATTGACCGAAATCGATGGTGTGTACCTGGTCATAGTTTTTGTGTCATTATTTGGATATGTGACTCTGGGATCTCCAGTAGGAGGAATTTCCTCGTACACTTAACTACAGCATGAGCACTTCTCCCATGGAAATCTATGGGATAAATCCTGCAGCTTTACATCTTGATGTCATGCTGTGACTGGTGAGACTGCTTAATATTTGGTGTGGAAAAGCCATGTGAGGTTAATGTCACTTTACAGAGTGTTCATTAGATAGTCCATTTCTGTTTTAAGGTTGTTGTTGGATCAACCATTGCCCTTCCTCACCCTTTCTGTTCTTGCTTCATAATCCTTGAGCACCTCCACCCACCACACTGGAGCTTAGGAGCATTTGGGTGGAAGAAGGTCAGGCCCTCCTTCATGTAGCAATCTTTCCCCTGCAATCAGCAGAGCACGGAAAGCTCCATTCACTGAAGACAAATGCTGGATGGCGGGTTAAAGGATGAGTAAGGCCAAGAGCCCAGAGATCCTGGTTCCCCGTACTATAACCATTAAATCACCGTTTCCCATCTCCTGGGACTGGTTCCAAACACCTTTATTGGGGTAACTCTTCTGCCTCCAGTGGAAATTGCCATAGGTATATACTGCTGTACATGAAACCAAAGTCTGTTCCCGTATATAGCTGCATGTTGAGTGCTAAAAAAAAATGTTCTGTACCTATACCTGTAGGACCTGGCGCTTAGGGACATGTTTTAGTGGGTGACATTGGTAGTAGGGTGATGGTTGGACCAGATGATCTTGAAGGTCTCTTCCAACCTTAATGATTCTATGATTCTATGAAACAGCTCTTAAGAACAAAAGTGGAACTCAGAAATTGGCATGTAGCAGAAACCACAGTATGATGTATATAAAAAAAGAAAAAGAAGTATACCAGTCCACTGGGAAACCACCACTGCCTTCATTGTAACAAGTCAATGAAATTCTGATTCTGTTGACACCTCTCTTGACACACCTATTTTACAGCTTCTGTGGCAACAGGAATTTTCTGATTGCATTGAAGTGACTAGAGGAGTTTCAAAGATTGCTTGAAATCGTTCATCTTTTTTTTTTTTTTTTTTTTTTAAGGAAATCTCTATGGCCGTGGAGCAACAGATAATAAAGGACCGGTCTTAGCTTGGATAAATGCAGTGGAAACATTTAGAGCCTTGAAATTAGTAGGTATCAGTGAGGAATTATTTAGTTATTATTATAGTACCTCTCTGGAGGAATGCATTTACCTTCTTTTGACATAGGTAATACCTCTCTGCCCCAACAGACTATGTGTATTTTGAAATATCAGCTTATTTCTAATGCTATATCCAGGGCACTGGTTCCACTCCAGTACAAATACATACTCAAGTATTTTTATATTGAGTAGCCTTTATGCAATGTAGAAATAGTTTTGCTGTCATTGCCCTGCAAAGGAAAACAAACTAGGGGAAGCATTTAATTTATATTACATACGTTATACAGCTTTGATACCCTATTTTCTTGATAGTTTTTAAAATGGTAAGATAACATATATCAGGGAATGGTGATGAAGTCTCATCTGCACTGTTTAATTCTGTTGATCTTCGGCCTTGGCTATCTGTAAGTTACCTTCAGTTTGTGTATGCATGAAGAAAGCACCTAAAATGCTTATTCCTAATGGGATGTTCTTTCAACAATAGATCTATCAATGAAAATGCTTTGAGTGGGTGCATTAACCAAGTACAAATATATTTGCTTAGAGACTGCCATAGGTCTAAGAATCAAACTCTTGCTTAAACTCTACAATGGCCAACACAGTTATCATTAAATCTGAATGTTTAATACTTTTGTGGTAGATTTATCCCCAGTGCAAAATTAAACCAACATATACTCGAAGTTTGTTACTCGCTCAGCGAACACCCTTTAGGGTGATTTTACACAGTACATTTTGTTAGATTGATGTAAAACAGGTTTCTGCCTCTGCTATGACATGGCACAGTTTGAGTTGCAAGTCTTGGCTTTTAAAGACTTTGTGCAGCCTCTGGAAAACTAATGGTCTTCTTGTATCAGTAGTACTGAATTTACCTTGGTGCCCCTAATATACAAACACAGACAGACTTCTGTCTTTCTGCAGCTTTCCATTTTTTTCAAATCACTAATAGCTATTTTGTCATTTTTAACAAGTAAACAAAAAGAAATATTAGTCATTTGGGGATCTTCCCTTAGAAAACAGCACAGGCCATCAGGCAATATACACGAATTGTTTTTCTAAATTTTCTGGGGCCATTTGACGAACCACTAGTGAACCCATCCATAGCACAAGTTCATTTAACTCTAAACGTTTGTTCCTGGGTTTAATCTGAGAATTGGATTATAACAGAAAGCATCCTAAAGCCTGCAATGAGAAAATGAAGTGGAATGGGAAGCTAAGTTCAAATTTATTTCTCCTATGGGACATGTCAGCATTTCCAACTCTCACTATTCCACAATAAAAGTTCTCTTTGTTACTCTTGGAAATGCATCCTTATGAGCTAGCAGGCCTACAGATTCATGAGTGCCAAAAAGACAACTATCAGGGAATCACCAGCAGCATTTTTACCAGCAGGTGACTACCCCTGGCGATAGGTAACATGTGGGGAAAACAACAGCAGTGGACCTTTGCCAGTGCTTCCCACATGGGCACTAGTAGCGGGAATACAAGAGGCTGGGAACATTCTGTGAAAATGCCATTGCCTTTACACAGATTTTCCAAAGCAATTAAAGTATTTAATAGTACCAAAGAGAAATCCCATGACAGACTAGCAAGTTTTCTGGAAACAGAAGTTAAAAGGCATTTGCTTTTACATTCTCCTTAAAAAAAAAAAAAAAAAAAAAAAAAAAACATAGAGAAAAACAAACTTTGATGGGAAACTGTATGTGTGTATCTATCAATACCCCTTCTATTGAAACAAGATGTATATCCTATGTCTCTCTTTTCCTAATATATTGCATACTGCAAGTCAGTCTGGTTTTTCTTTTTAAATATTCCTTTTTAATTTTGAAAGTGCTTGTTCCTTACCTAGACTTCTCTGCTGTTCATTCAGGCTATACCAGTAAACTTCAAGTTTATTATTGAAGGTATGGAAGAAGCAGGGTCTTTGGGGCTAGAGAAGCTACTTGAAGAAGAGAAACAGTGCTTTTTCTCAAATGTTGATTACATTGTGATTTCGGACAACCTCTGGCTCGGCAAGAAGAAGCCTGCCCTCACATATGGGACTCGGGGCAACGCCTGCTTCTTTGTGGAGGTAAGAGACACAGGTTCATGTGAACTGGCAAGGCCTCTGGCCAGTGAGCAGTGATGCTCCTGTGATCACATCTGTCTCTACACGCAGAGAAAGGCTGAGAGGAAGCTGAATATTTATAAATGCAGGTCTTTCGTACTCTTCCTTGCTTGCGCAGATTTCCCTCCTCATTTCAGTAGTTAGCCTTAATTTGCTTTCATTAATTTCTCTTCAATCATCATTTCTCCACTCAGGAGAAGTCTCCACTCTCTCCTCTTGCTCTCTTTCCTCCCCGATTACTCTCCTGTCCCTCTCCCTCATCACCCCTTCCTCACATCAACTCCATTCTCCTGCATCATTGTCCCTGCACCTCTCCCCGCCCCACTCCAACACTATTTCTTCTGCTGTTCTTGCCCTTCTGCAGCAGATACTGCTTAGTGCAACATCTCTGCCTAGAGGCACTCAATTTAGTTGGATCCCTGTGTTTAAACGCTGTGCAAAATTTTCCCAGCCATTGGCAGAAGCAAGTAACAGTGCACTGCAGTATATTTAGCAGCCAACGTGAGCTATTGCGAAATGAAGAGAAATTTGTCATCTGGAAACTTAAAGCATAAAAGAAATTCAGAGAGAAGATTAAAGAACTAGGGACCTAAAGGAAAAATCTACATTAACCTTTATGTCTGAAAATGAACAAAATTTGCTTTTAACCAAAGTAACCTCAGCAGCCTCGATTCAATTTGTCTAAGTCTAGATTAAGACAAATTATGATATTAAAACATCAGAAATGATCTCTGCCTGCTACCAGACAGTTGCCTTTAATGAGGTTTAGAGAAGAATAAACAAGTTTGTTGCACAAATATAGTTTAAGATAAACCTGAGTATGCAAATGTGTCTGGAAAAACAACCCATTTAATAAAGCAAATGCCTTTCTCTGTTCTAAAGCTGTGTGATTTGAGATGCTTCTAAATTCTTATTTGTTGCAATCTGGAATTAAGGTTGGACATATATTTTCTTAATGTAAAACAAGTAAGGTTCTTTCTTGCCTTTGTTATGAAGATCTTTGCATTTATTCTGCAATGTTAGAAACAGTAATATGCAAGTGTTTCACTTATGATGTATTTAATCTTACTGAAGCAAAAGAGGGAATGGAGAGGGATCCTTGCTTTCAAATGCCTGTAAATAGTATAGATAGCCGAATTTCTCTCTCCAGTGGTTAAAACAAAGTCCTATCTTCTCTTTACCAGGAGCAGATTGTTCCTGACATGATGTTTCCTATTTCATGAATAGAAACTCATAATAGCTTTCCATTTATTTGTGGCCTCGTTAAAAAAAGCAAAGCTACCAGTCCCTGTGGAAAACAAATACCTGTGGAAGAATGAGGTAGGGACTATTTACATCTAAGCCATGTTTTTGGCACAGGTTGAGGGTGGTGACAAGGACCTTCACTCTGGAACTTTTGGAGGCATCATTCACGAGCCGCTGACGGACCTGGTAGCTCTGCTGGGTAATAACGTGCATCATTGCTCAGGAGTAGCTGGGGAATGACTAGCAATCAACCTAATGAAGATCAGTGCCATACTTAATTGACCCGAGTAAGTCAAGTCTAACTGAAGCATGATTCCCAGGTTTCCAAATCTCAGCACAGCTATGGTGACAGCAGCTGAGAAAGGGAATGTCCTTGGTAAGACCAGATGTGCTTGTTGAGCTGTTTTCAGTCTAATACTCAGATGCTCATCAAGGATGTTTAAGGATTACTTTACATACACAGGTAGTAAAACCTAATGTTTTAATGCAGATTTGTATCCCGGCAGCTGGGCTGACCCACAACAAACAGTAGCTCAGTGCTTTTCTTACTAAACATGAAAATACATCAATTCAATGTGGCAATCAATTCAGTGTGACAACCTGATGGCTGCCTACAGTTGTTAGGAGTTAATTGTTAGGGTTACTCATCTGGTTAACTCAAAAGAGTTAGGTAGAAGGGAAAAGGTGTTGTGATTGCCAAGCAGAACAAATAGGTCCTACTTTTAATGATATCTTTGTCTTCTTTCATAGACAGCCTTGTGGATCCCACAGGTCATATTCAGATCCCTGGAATCTATGACAGTGTCGCTGCCCTGACAGAGGAGGAGAGGAAATTGTATGAATCCATTGAATATGATCTAGAGGAACATAAAAATAATAGTGGAGTGAAAAAATTTCTCTACAGTACCAAGGTAAAATAAGATCTGTATGAAAGAACAGCAGAAAGAATTTAAATTACCCATTCATAGCATTTATGGGCAAAGCCAAACTGAAAGATAATTTCAGTCAATGGCAAAATAAAGGAGCACAGAGCATTAAAAGGTAAATTAAATTAATCTGCTGAAAATGTAAGCTACCACATCTGGGCAAGTTTATCCAAAATATGAATAATAAATGAGCAAATCAAAGAGTTTGGCTCCCCCTCTCTCGTACTGCAGATCCTCTCCCTCCATACCCCAACTAACCAACCAAAGAAAGTAAGCATTTAAAACCCTGCATACAGGTTACGGAGTAGGAAAGAAACTATATTCAGCTCTGAAAAATGGGAGGCAGCCTTAGGCTGGTGTGTTTTGGGTGGTTTTTATTCGTTAATTTTGTTTATTGATCTTGGTGTCTGTTGAGCATGCCAAGAAAACACCCAAAGCTATAAGCTTTTCTTTGCCAGAATTTAAAAAATTATTTCCTAAATAAAAAACAGCAGGTGAGGGCTGGCTTAGAAAAATCTCTTTGCAAAAGGCTTGCAGCTTGGAGAAAGGGAGGAATGATTCATTTTTTATTACTAACGTAATTATACTGGTATTAGTTCTAATGTGAATGCTTTTATTTCCATGAAGAAGTTTCTGAATTGGCCTAAGCTAGATTGTAATAATCTGTAATGTACAAGTATAATGCAACAGTAAATGAGTTTTGATGCTTTACCTATATTTGGGTGAAGTGGTGCAAATTTTATGTGTACATAAAGCTCCAATGCCATAAAAATGGAGTACAAAGAAAGGAGTAGCGCTCTGGGGTTCTGCGCATAGACCAGCTTACAAAGCTACTTTAAAAAAAAAAAAAAAAAGTGTCCTCTTACTGTCTCTCCTTCTTTAGAATAAGCACTTTCATTTTTATTTATTTTTTTTCCTTCTTACCTTCTCCAGAAAAAAAAAAAAAGCATCAGCTTGAATATTATCCTCTTACTTCTCATACTCTTTAACTGCTCATTAGGATTTCTCACCTTGTATCAACTGAATGGGGTCTGCCTAAACTGGTCACAGGCTTCTCCTTGTAGAAACCCTGAGATCCGTAGATGGTCAATCAGTTGCTCTGATCTTACTTGGCACTAAAAAAATCACTGCTACAATATTTTTAATAGTGCTTCACATTTCTTGTTGTGCATGAAAAGCTGTTCTCAATCTAAACGCTTCTACAGAGAAACTAATGTTGACTGAAAGGAATAGTATTTTTTAAAATGAAAAGATAGGATTAGTTTGAATTACAAATCAAATATATTTAAAATACAGAGGTCTCCAAGTACAACATGGATGGAAAACGCTTGTGTGTTCACTTTGACCCTATCAGTTGTGAATGGTTCCAGTGTCACCCTCTTCCCCTCTTCTATTTTTTGTCTTTTTTTTTTTTTTTGAAGGAAGAGATACTTCTGCACCTGTGGCGTTATCCTTCACTCTCTATTCATGGGATTGAAGGAGCTTTTCACGAACCGGGAATTAAAACAGTCATTCCAGCAAAAGTCATAGGGAAATTTTCAATTCGCCAAGTCCCCTACATGGACCTTTCAGTTGTGAAACAACAGGTAAGAAGCCAAAGCCAGGTTCTTTCTACTGTGTGAACTAAAGTCCCCCTTAGCACCTCACAACTTTACAACCCCAGTAGTAAACTGAGTGTTTCTAGCATTCAGATGTTCGTAAGAGCAATTTCAAGAAGATGAAAGCATCTAACTGAAAGGCGTTTGCCCTGTAGGCGGAGGAGCACTTGAAGAATGTATTTTCCAAGAGGAACAGTCCAAACAAACTCAAAGTGTCTATGCCACTGGGTGCGAAACCCTGGGTTGCTGACATTAATGATCCACTATATAAAGCAGCAAGAAGGGCAATAAAAACAGGTATGTTTCTTCTTTTTTAGTTTTTAATGTGTCTGCAAGTCTGCAGGGAAACTGTGCTCATCCATTAAGAAAAAAGGGATTTCCCAATTCAGTGTTATGGTCACGTACCCTTATGTATGTCATTGATTTTGACAGAACAACTCAGCCTCCACATCTTGCTTAGCTGGGGTGTATTTAATAGGAATAGCCAAAAAAAAAAAAAAAGCTTGTTTAGTTCTTTCATGTACAGTTACAAAGCCAGAGGTTTGTAGAGTGCAACTGATTCATGACATCATTTAGCTACAGTTTCTACTCAGAAGCTCTTCATGATTGAGCAGATTGCGGATATTTGGTAACAGAAGAAAGCATCTTTTGTTTCACTTATGAATTAATTAATTCTTTGCATGTATTTCAGTTTTTGGAGAAGATCCAGATTTTATTCGGGATGGTTCAACAATTCCTATTGCCAGACTGTTTCAGACCATAACGCAGAAAAGGGTGATAATGTTTCCGATTGGAGCGGCCGATGCTGGGGAGCACTCCCAAAATGAGAAAATAAGCAGGTTTCTTTTATTCATTCATTTGTGCTATAAGGGATGGGGGGAGAACTGAAGTCTTCTGGTACCCACACATAACCACTGATGGATGGGAACCTTTACTCTCCAGTGGACAGTCCCAAACTACTGTCTCCAGCAAACCTGTTGTGTTGCCATGCAGAAAGCAGAATTCCAAATGTAGCACATACTGCTGTATGTACTTTTCATGAAATGTCTACTCCATCTTTAAGTACATCACAGTGGCAGTTTTCATTGCCATGCCAGTGAAATTTGCCTCTGGTTTGAAAGATTATGATGTAGAAGGGCACTTTTCTCCACAGCATCCATTTTGAAGTGTTGCAGTCAGATGTACTCAGGCTGATGGTTAAGTGTATTTATATTACAGCGAGCCAAACTAGTGTAGCTATATCAAAATTAGAGTGCTGCCCTTGCAGTTTCTGAGTTGGGTTTTGCCAAGCTCATCCTAAAATTAATTCTCAGATGATTTTTTTCCCCCTTGGTTTAGCCCCAACGCTTTCAGTTACAGACAACAGTAATCAGCATACTTTACACTGAAACAGTTTTCTCTGAGAATCCTGCAAAGGAATCCTGCAAAGGAGTGCCAGTTCCAGGGTATCCAGAATTTCAGAGCACTTTGTCCTTTTTTCAGGAAGCTGTTTCATCCTTCTGTTCCTTGCAATGTAAATGTGTGAGAGCAAACCACATCTGTACTTTTCACATCAGAGAGTAAAATGAAGTCACCTCTCTGTCCATTTCTTTTGGCTGTGATAATTATGCTCTTGACTCTGAGAAATTTGCCATCGTCACAGGCATGAATGGGGAGTTAGAACACAACACTTTTTTTTCTCATTTTTGGAGAGGTTGTTTTTCCTCTTACCGTTCTGAATAAGTCATGATGAAGGACAGTAATAAGGAGCTGACGAGTGATTTCACATGCTAAACTCATTATTAATAAATTGGTAGGTTTTTTTTACGAGATCTTTTGTCAGTTCTTTTTGGTGGCCAGTCTCACAAACTGGCCTGAATATACTCAAACCTTGGACTAGGCTACTAACTGAACAGCAGACTGGCCTGACAGGACGTCATTCTCTTTCTTTCCTTCTTCACAGACACAACTACATTGAAGGAACCAAAGTGTTTGCAGCCTTTTTCCTGGAGATATCAAAGCTACGTGGGCAGTTACATGAAACTTCCAGTCCAGAGACTAACAACTGATAGACCATCGTAACAAAATTAGCAAAGCACTTTTTTGTTTTTAATTTTTATTTTTTTATTTTTTTTCAGTGTTAGGCTTTCTAATTTCCTGGTCTGGAAAAACATGTAAATCACATATTTTATGTGACTGAATTTGTGGAAAAAATAAATGCTGTGCTATTATTTGGCATACTGCTAAATTACATGCATTTGTTATGCAGCCAGTTAACTGGACTTACCCCTGATGCTATAAAACAGAGCTATGGATAATTCATTCTTATGGAGTAGAATGTATTATATTTTACTCTTAAAATTTAGGGCAAAGGGAATTTTGACATTTACTTCATTAAAATTACTTTATTTCTATTTTGTAGTATGCCCATGTTTATGCCACCTAGCTCATATTCCAGTTTCTGAATACAAGCAATTCACACCACTTGTTTCTCCTAACTATATACAAAATTTCACTACAGAACTTTATGAATAAAGATATGCTATTATGTTCAACTCTTCCCTGTCCTTCACAGAAGGTGTACATAGGAAATGCAATACGGTGAGCTTGCTTCATTTGATGTAAAGACTTGCCTATGAACATTTACTTCTGGGAACAATCATTGATGTCAGTAGAACTGCAGTAGTGAATAAATATTCCCAGTCTGGATTCTGCTTTTTTTTCATACATTTAATTTCCTCTTATTGTGTTGTGAGCATACTATTAGGAATTACTACATAATACGTGTTCCTTAATGTCACTTTCTTTTTATCAAAAAAAAAAATCAAAAACAAAACAAAACAAAACAAAAAAAACTTGTAAACATGTTTTGGCCAAAATCTGCCATCAGAATGGTGTTTTACCAGCAAATTAGCAACTATTAGTTGCTTTTTAAAGCATCAGTTTTTGTTGATAATTAAATCAAATGCACATGATGTATCTTGAAATTACAATAATAGCTCCAAAGTTCTGTTTGCTGATTAGGGAAAACATCTAGCAAATATTAAACAATTCACATCAATATTTATTTCAATTTCAAAACATGATTTTCATTATGATATGCATTTAATTCACACACAACAAAAATGACTGAACCAGATTTAAACAGAAGCTCAGCAGTGTTATCCCTACTGTTAACACAAGGGACATTAATTAAGTAAAGGAACTTGGCTGGTATTTTTCCTTCCTCTCCTGCTCCTTCTCTAAAGGGCATAAAGTGTGGATGTGGAGCCTTCAGAGCAGGATATCAAGCCATAGATAACCTGTAAAATCTGCTGATATGGAAAGTTATCAGGTGAAAAGCCTCGGCTAGATTTGAAAACACAACCAAAAAACAAGCTTGTTTTTCAGTCACTCCCCTGAAATTCCTGGGAGCTGGACGGTTAGGTTTCACATTGGGTTCTCAAAAAACACCACATTCAGACTTCCCCAGGGCTGTGAGGAACCCTGTCAGCTGATGAGAACTGAGCTCACAAGCTGCTGAAGGCCTTCGAGGGAAAGAGGAGGGCCCAGCGCAGGATCTCTTGCTTGTGTTGGCTCCATAGACCACACAATTGAAGTGCAACTTCTGGTGCCCGTGCCTAGAGGCCTCCAAGGGCAGACAAGGACTGAGCCCCTAACATCAGAAGACTCCAGTTTGCACATCATCAAGTTGCAGGACAGGCCCTCGGCAATCTCTCAGCTCCTTTTGCCTGTTCGAACCATTAGGGAACAAGACAGTAAGTAAGGAGCTCTGCCCTGCACATGGGGCACACTGGTCCATGCTTAAAAGCTATGGACCAATAAAGGACTGAATTTTACCAAAGTGCTCGAAGATGTACAATTGATAAAACATTATTTGCAATCTCCTGTTTTGTAGAGTCTCAACGTTTGGGTGGCTTTCAAAAGTGACTTCAACATCATTGAAAGAAATAATTACTCCTAAACACGACAATTCTGGAAGAAGAGAAGAAAGCTCGCTGAGATAGCGGAGCTGGGAGATTTCCTCATGCCAGAGGTATGGAGGCTGTGTTTCCAGAAATTTAAGTGCTTTGAAAAACACAGCAATCCTAAAACAATTTAGGGTGGGATTGTGTCATATGTAGTTTCTTCTGTTGCTATTTATTTGGAACAACAAATAAAGCGCAATCAACAAAGATGGCATCACTTTATGTGCACAAACACTATCAGAGCAGCACACTAAAATAAGGTTCAGATCTGAAATAGCCACTTACCATCAAGATAAAACCATATGTTTCACTGGGACCAATGAATTATGCAGAACATCTTTCAGTCCCAAAAAGGAGAAATAACAGAAAATATTTATTTCAGGTTCTCCAGGCCAGAAAAGAAAGCATCGTGAGAGCCATTCCCTCCCACAGGGGTTTCCAGAACTACTCTTTTCCCTCTCAAATCAAGAATGCATCCACCTGGCTTTTCTTTTTTACTGTTGTGCAGCATCTCGTCAGTCTTTTGGGAAAAAAGAAAGTGTGCATTTCTCTAAGGTCTGTACCATTATGTGTCAGTTCTATCACATCGATTCAGGTTTTTCTTACTAAGGGTTGAATGAGGGCTGTTGGCTTTGGCCTGTCTATGTGCAAAACTACAAAAGCTAGTATCTTTATTAGTGCAGTGTACATGAAATCACAGAAAAGGGACACCAAAAAGGGGTGAATTTTATTCTAGATTATTTTTTACAACATTTTTAAGCTCTAGTATTAATCTGTGTTTACTTCAGGTTGCCTCTTCACAGTGAAACCTAAGTACTGTTTCTTTCATGTTCTGAACAACCACATTTGTTTCATATATCACATTCTGAATAACTGTATCAAGAGGACATTTTGCTGATTAAACCTACCCAGACAGGAAGAAAACAACTTTGTGGGCATGTCCAACAGCAACACCCAAGACTTGGACGCCTAATGCCACCAGGGACGTCCTGCAGAGGTATGCCCGAAGGACGACAGACACAGCTCAAGCCTGTGTGAACACGGCCAGTGGAGGGGCACCCGAGAGCACCTCTGATGGCACCAGGTACCTATGCATGGAGGGTCAAGGTCTATCTCCCTGGTATGTTGTCCTGTATGCTGTCCCTCCTCTAGACTGCACAGGTAAGATGTGTTTGAGGAAATCGAGTGCTCAAGGGTGGGATTATATTTTCCTACTGATTATTATTTTAAAAGAAGAAATTGGAACACTTTAATGTTCATTTAAAATCAGTGGGCTAAATTTCAAGTTAAGTGTGAAAGTTGCTTTTTTTTTTTTTTTTTTTAGATTAGATAAACACAGTTTTTACTCCTTACATAATGTCTCAAAAGGCAAAACTAAAAAATGTGGCAGTCAGCTAATATCATAGAGAATGAGTGAAATAATAGGATGCTGACAATAGGAGCTGAAGGCATGGAGAGATGAGCAGCCTCCTGAGATGCAGAACTAATCAGGTCACCATCTGCTCTGAAAGAGGAAGATTAGGCATACTCATGTAGCTATGTTTTTTTTTTCAAGAAACATTACTCCCAAGAAACTTGACTTTGACTCCCGCTAGTCATTCCTCTCAGAATACGCCATTTAGCTTGTTTGACAAAATGTTACAAAATACCTTGCTAGTTAAGGATGGCCATAGTCCATGTTTGGACAGGGAAGATTGAGCAACTGTCTCTTTACTGGTGACATAAGGAGACCGTGCCACAGTGTCCAGTGCCAGCGAGGAGCCACAGTTCCTTGGCTCCTGCTGTGAACTTCCACCTTCAAGTAACGTGTGAAGTTAAAATACTGATCCACAAAATAAAGTTCTGAGCACAATCTTCTCATTTTAGTCTCCCTGTCTCATTTCCACTTCATTCCTTGCTCAGGTGTGAAGGGTGCCTGTGTGGGCAAAACTTGCATATGGAATTTACGGGATTAGAGGTCATTTGGATAAATATAGGGTAACTGCTTTTCCTGTGTTGGAGAATATAGGGATTCTGAGTGTGTAATAGCACAGGTACGACTGAGGAGAGGTCAGACAGATGCTTTGTGATCATGGTGAGTGCACATTCAGACAGTATCTCCCCCTCTGCTTCCCTGTTCTATGCCCAGTGATGGCAAAGACCCAACCTATACGCTGTTTTGGAAAAAAAAGCAGTGAAGAAAACCACCCCTACCAACGTTAACGAGGCCAGGTACCCGTCCCTGGGAGGGGAGGACTCCCGCAGTGGCTTGCTAAGTGCCACAGCTCTGGGCAGGTGCCGAGCAGTGGCTGCGTGGCAGCGTGGGGAAATGGCTTGGAGCACCATAGCAGCGGCACACCCCAAGTTAGCTCAGACATGGCAGGTGGGAGCAGCCACAGACTGCCAGCTTTTGGTTGAAAGAAATGGGATTTTGCTTAGGATAAACTTAGCTCTCAAAGCTTAACTCTCTTAACTCTCTCTTAACTCTCAAAGCTTAGATATTAATATTTTTACCGCCACATCTGGGATACTGCAACATTAAGTTACATAAAAATACAACAGCAAATTCAAGTTGGCTTGCTAACAATGCAAGTGTGGTGTACGTTTTTTTCCCCCCAGATTTTCTTCAGTTGAGGTATATGCCTGAATCTTCTTTCTCAAGGTGTATAGAAGTCACTTGGCTATTTCCATTGGCTTCTAATGAGGCAAGTGAAAGAGCCATTGAATGTTAACAGGCCCTCAAAACCTGCCTGAGGATCAGCGGTCCTGCAAATCCTTCCACCAGATCCTGCAGCCCATGTAGAATGAGTTGCTTGCGATGGCGGATTATGGAGGTGGTTCCTAGTCACTGTAGCTACTCTTGCTCAGCTTTAAAACATGCAAATACTTTCTGAAAACACGCTTATGTTTCATTATATAATTCCCCCCAGGTTCTTTGCGTGAAACTTGTCATGTTCACTTACTTCTCAAGGCAGAAACAACAGCTGTAGTTCTTCGTGAAATTAAATCAAACAGGCGCATAAAATTGTTTGCAAAGCTTAACTAGGCATTGAGTTTGGATTCTGCTTGCTAATAACTTTACCCTTGGGAGGGGAAAACAACAACGAAACTTTGCTTAAGCTTCAAAGTACACGCTGCACAAGGTACATCTTTTTCAGCAATGAAAAATGATCATGTTCCTTAACTGATAAACATTTGAGAGTTTTGTAGTGTGCAGAAGTATTTTAATTGTCTGTGCTTATACAGGATTATTTTATATGACCATTTATTAGTGTTTATTTTGTGGTATTGACTACTGAGATGTTGAGTAGACA
Organism: Cygnus olor; assembly: GCF_009769625.2. Taxonomy (NCBI): domain Eukaryota; kingdom Metazoa; phylum Chordata; class Aves; order Anseriformes; family Anatidae; genus Cygnus; species Cygnus olor. The sequence goes on along the minus strand of NC_049170.1, from coordinate 99,304,835 downwards.
GCCAGTTGACTACTGTTCTAGATAAGCATATACCATACAAATCATTGTTACGTACATCTCACACCACTTCTCAGCTGTACTGTAAGTGGCTTCAGAGGAACATAACTCCAGGTTATTCAGTATCTGACTGAAGGGACGTGCCCGACTCCTCAGGTGCCTCTGCGAAGACACCTCTCCATGGCTCCTGTGTTGCGGGCTTCAGCGGTTTGTTGTACAACCACTTGCAGGATCAGCACGTTAAAGATAAACATACTCTAGTGGTAACTTCTAAAGCTGTCAGTCCAAGCTTATTAACATCATAATTTTGCTAGAAAACCAAAACACGAAAAGTACACGTTAATACTGTCATTCCTTTGCAACAGAAAGGGTCATCTTTAGCTACAGTGAGGTCTTCAGTCATCCAAATATAAAAGCAAAAAGGATAAGCGTAAAGCCTGTGGAAATCCAGCTTCACTTCTTTGTAGCATACAAACTACTGTGTTCCTCACATTTGGAAAAATGTTGTTTCATTTCTTCAAGATCTGAACAGGAAGCCTGTAATGTTCCTTGCAGGAGGCTGCAAGGATGCTTCTCGTGGGCCACATGAAAGGATCTGCAGATACGGTTACTCTCTTCTATTGGAATTTGAGAACCTAAGTATTTGCCTTAGGATTAGGGGGTAGGGGTCTTTGAACATTTTCTTCTTTTTCTTATCTCCAAATTCTAATAACTGAAACACGAAAACCTGCTATAAATAGGATTTTGTCATTGAAAAAAGCATTCTTGAAACTGCTGAAAATTTTCCTTTTCCAAGGTTGTATGAAATTACAAGAAATTCAGATTGATCACCTCGGAGTATTAATGAAAGCCTGCATGCATTCTCTTTTCTCTTTACCATTTATATTGCAGTTAAAACATCAGGAAAGGGTAGAGAAAACACATCATTTTAATCACATTTATTTCTTCACATCAGGTTCTCTACATTAAAACAGAGGAGTTTAACAAAAGGTATAAAGCAGCAGGTGCGCACTTTGGTCCCGTGAAAAGGGATAACCATTTGTACTTCAGATGTACTTACTTGGCACAAGTGGGCTGTGAACCTACAGGAGGATAGAAGGACGTGGGTAAGAAGATGCAGCCCTTAACGAAGGTGTGATCGTGGGTCCCCAAAGCAGTGTGAGCTGGCTGGCACCTCGTGAGGCATCTCAGCGCCAGGCTGGGCTCGGGGTGCAGGCTCAATCCCTTCTTTCACACACACGGCAGGAGGGACTGAAATGCCAGCCTGGCTGCCCCTGATGTGTCTGCAGTGGCAGCCACACAGCAGTTTCAGACAAACCTGCATCAGGGTTGCCACGATCTCACCCTTGGCCAGCCCTAGCTGAAGGTGGCTGCTGGGCCGCTCTGTATATCTGCAAGCCAGAAAGCTACTTGCCTTTCCCCTAGTCGCTTTCTGACAGGGCAGTGCCCAGAGCCAGCGATCAGCACAAGCAGCACGGGCAGCAGACCAGACCAAAGCACAGCGTTGTGCTCCCCACATCGCAGCCTCGGACCTCCGAGCAGTCAGCGTCCAAGTACCTTAAAAAAACTAAGCACAGTATTTTATTTTCCTGGGCCTATCTGGGAATACTTTTGTGCAACACATAATACATGATTGAGACGAGCGTGTCACTCAGTTTGATTATTTAAGAATGTATACGTTTATCTAATTAACTTCTGGCAGCGTTTGCTTAAGGGAACCAGAAGGGAACAGTGAGGCCCTTTTGTTCAGTCACCAATATACATGAAATAGGACTTCTCACAATAACTCATGAATTAAAAAAAAAAAATCAAGGAAAACATTTAGTCCTGCTTTTCAAGTGAGAGAAAAGCTACCACTTCCTAAGACTTCTCAAGGGTTAATTGCCTTTTCTGTGAGAAAAACATTTCGGATTAAAAAAGTGAAGGTACACAAGTATACATATGTATAGATGCATGGACAAGTGACATAAAAAAAGATCCTGGTGTTTACATCCTAGATATTCTGTTTGATGTTTTCTTGTGGCTGTGATTGCACAGACAGGACAAAACTACATGCAGATATTCTTCAGAAAGTTGCCACTCTGGAAGAAAATACTGGTGGCTAACAAACTCTTATGGATACTGCCGCAGCCCATTTGACTGTCCTGCGGACACTGCTCAGTGCCCTCGGGACAGCCTGTCACAGACATTACCCACGTGGCCATCGCCAATTCCAGTCACAGGATGATTTTTCTAAGCAAGTGTGATACGCGAGAAAACTCGTAACTCAAAGTGGGTAAGTATGATTACTGTGATTGCCCTTGTCGTGCTAAATGACACGGAGCTGTTTTTCCTGTACCAGAATATTCAAATTCTGTCTACCTTTCCTAGTGAAGTTACACAGCTAAGTAAAAATCTGGTACTACTCTTTAAATAAGCAGCATTTCTAGCATGATCAGTATTTTGATGTCAAAGAAATATAGCAACTACAGAATCATTCCTAGTGTCAGATTTGGTTAGAAAACAAACAAATTCTATGTTTACAATCAATTTATTAGTTTATAATTTACAAATTATAAACTGATCTATTAACTAATTAGCTTTTTATTAACTGATTAACCCCTGACTTATTTAGTTTGATATATTTTAACCCGAATAAATATCCAGAACAAAAACAAGCATTTAAATTTGCAGCATGACTTTAATTACTTACCTATCTAAAACAGAATATTAAATGTAGGCATGCCTGTAAACATTTAACAGAGATTGAAATTACAAAAAGTAATTACATTTGTTACAGATGTAATTTTCCTTTTATTAGTAGCTATTCTGCCTTTATTGCTGCTTCTACAATACCAATGGCTCCCTCTTCAGGCTATACCTAAATAACGTTTTCATATTCTACTGTTAGAAAGATTATAAAACTCCAGTTCTCATCATGCTCTCTGCCTCAGTACGTCCACCCTCAGCAAGCAGATGATGAAAGAACTGCATCAGGTGTGCTCTTCTGGATACTACAAATATTTAAGTACAGATGTTACTTGAGGATTTCCAAAAATCTCCAAAAATTCTTAGGAGTACAGAAGGAACTTGTAAAACGCGGGGAATCTGAGCTGTCCTAAGGGACATCAAAAGGTTGACTTACGCATTTTCCCATTCTGAAAAAAAAAAATCAAGGATACTGTTATCAATTAGATTGCTCTTAATTAGATAATTCTTAAACTGCCAGTGATTTCCATAGCCTCTTTCGATGACATGAAAGTTCTTAAATGTCCTTATAAAGGCAAATATATATTTCTAACTTAAGGTACCCATACTAGAAATCAGGGAATCTTCCTCTCTTCAGATTTATTATACACAGGACAATTAAAATATGTACTACAGTCCTTAGGTACTGGACAAATAAAAAGAGATCCTCCTCGTATGTTGTGTTACACATTACCTGCAGATACTCCCATACTTTCAACTTTGTTGACTCATTTCAGACTTTTCCACTGTGGCTGGAACATACGGCTCAGGCTACGCATAGTGACTGCTCATCCTCAAACCATTCTTGGTCTTTACGCCCCAGCCCCCACACTGCTGTGTCACGCTGCTAACAGATTAGGCTATGACTAGGTGGCCAAAGGAAACTGAGAGTTGTTAGGCCAAATTAGTAAGCCTGACTATGTGTTATGTGCGCTGTATGGCTGGAAAACACCAGCGAAACTCCAAGCAGTGTCTTCTCTTCTTCTGACACACCCGCAACAGCTTTGAAGAATGCTAAATGGTGTTTAACTACAACATTAAGACCTACTTACAACTGGAACGAAGCAACTGCCTTCCACTACAGATGTCTAGGCTCTTTAGGCCATACATCTTTTATTTTGGTATTATATGCATCGTGCGACTTCGTTTAAAAAAGGGGAGGAGGAATGGAATATCAAGTATTATGGAGAAATATCAAGTGTTTTAGCCCTATGGTTTCCTGCTTAAAACTGGGAAGAAGCAACTGCCTTCCACCACTTCTAGGCTCTTTAGGCCATAATTTTGGTATTTTATAATTTAATAATTTAATTTTGGTATTATATGCATCGTGTGACTTAGTTTAAAAAAAATGGGAGGGGGGGCGGAATATTTAGTATTATGGGGGTTTATTGTGAAGTATTGTGAAGCATTGTGAAGTGTTTTAGCACTATGGTTTCTTCACCAGGTCACAAAACCTAAGATATTTTACAGATTGCTTCCCAAGACCTCTTTATTCAACCTTTCCAAACTGCATCCCCTGAAAAGAATTAAAAGCAGCGTGGCCAGTTCCTCGGAGACTTTTTAAAATGCACACCTTCTAACAGACACCATGGCGCAAGGCGGCCACCCAGCACCCGTCCGAGCGGGCGGCAAAGGGGCACAAAATGGCGGTGGCGGGAGCGGCGGCGCCCCCTCCCCCTCCCCGCGCGGCGTCCGTTGGGCGCGGCCGTTGGGCGCAGCCCCTCGCGCCCGCCGCGCCACGCGACGCCCCTCGCGCCGCGTCACGTGAGCGGGGCCTCTCCCCCTCCCTCCCCCTCCCCCTCCCTCCCTGCGGCGTGACGCAAGGCGGCGAATCTACGGCGCGCCACTGGTGACCAAGCTCGTCACACGCGGAGGCGGACGGCTCCCCCCCGCCGGTAAGCGCGCCCGGCCGGCACGCGGCTGCCTCGTCCCCCCCGCCCGGCGGCCCGGCCCCGGAGGCGGCCCCGGGACGCGCGGGGCGGCGGGGCGGCGGTTGGGCCGCGCGCGGCCCGGCGCCTTCCCCCGGGCTTTTTGGGCCTCTGCGCTGCCGTCGTTTTTTTGGGCGCGGTGGGCGGGCGGCCAGCGCCGCTCGGCGGAGCCAATCGCGTCGCGCGGCCCTCCCCCGCTGCTCGCCGATTGGCCGCGGCGCGGAGGGCGGGGCGAGCGTCCCGCGCGCCCATTGGCCGCCGGGGCTTGGGCTCTTCCTTGGCGCTGCGGCCGCGGGCGGGGGGAGCGGCGCCGAGAGGCCCCAGCGGGGTGCGCGCCCCCCCTCCCAGAGCTGTGGTGCGCATGCGCCTGTGGGGGGGGGAGAATTGAGGGAGAGGGAAGGGGGCGCTGACGTCATCGGCGGGCGCCCTGCGGCGCGCGGCGGCGGTTACCGGCCCGCGGCCCCCAACCGCCGCGCGGCGGCCGTTAGGCGTGCGCGTGCCCGCCGGCGGGGCGGGGCGCGGCTCTGCGCAGGCGCGGCGGCGCCTCCCGTGAGGGCAGGGGGCCCCGGGAGGGTTTTTGGTGCTAAAAAGTGGCTTTTTAGCGGCGTTTGCCCCCCTCGCTCCGCTACAGACCCCCAACACGTCGGTCCCTGGGGCGCGGCCGTAGGCGGGTGTTTGTGGTCTGCAGGGCGGCGGAGGCCTTGCAGGGGTTGGGCCGAGGCAAGGGGGTTTGTACAAGTCCCCTGGGGATTCCTGAGTGCCTTTCCTAAAGGGTTCTCATCTCCGGGTGAAAAGCTGCATCGGTCGCCAAGTCAGAGCTGGCATGCAGGTGGCCGTCGAGGGATAGGTTGTGGCTGTGGTTAATTTGATATGGGGTGATAGGCTTCTTGTTGCTCCTTTGGATAACTTGTATGGCCTGAGAACCCCAGTGCTCATCCTCCTTAATTAACTCTACAACCTGAAAAATGATGTGCACATTTAATTTGTGATCCCTGGGCTGTATCTATTGGTGATCTCAGAGTTCATAGAATCATTAAGGTTGGAAGAGACCTCTAAGATGATCAGGTCCGACCATCACCCTACCACCACCGTCACCCACTAAACCATGTCCCTAAGCACCAGGCCCAGCCTTTCCTTGAGCACCCCCAGGGACGGTGACCCCACCGCTTCCCTGTGTAACCCGTTCCAATGCCTAACCACTCTTTTGAGAAGATAAAAAGAGGGAAGGCTTTCTATAGTTACTGTTTTAATTCTTGACTGCTCGTTCCCTCCTCTTTTTTTATAGTTACCTTGATGTAGGTTAGCAAGACCTTGAGTTTTTCATGTGTTTGTGTTCATCTGCACCATACTGAGCATGATGTGACACCTAGGGAGTAATAAAAAACAGGAATCCAAAACTGAAAGGGTAGTCATGGTGGCAGTGATTTGCTGATGGTGCAAAACAATAACAGACAAACATATAATTTAAACAACAGATGTAATTTGCTGTGATTCTTGCTGTACTAATCTAAAGGTGTAGCCTGTGAAGACTATAAATTGTCTTTTTCCAGTCCTATATCAGAACTTGACTAATTGAGATGTTTGCAGGAGGCTGGAGCTTTGGATGCCGGGATCTATATTTTTCCCAGGTCACACCTCTTCATGAAAGATGAAGACAATTACAGGCTTCAGTTTGGTCTCTCCTGCAATCTCTTTGAGTATTCACAGCAAGTTACATTCATCACAGAGGTAACATTACAGTCGTTCCACCCTTATTTCATAAATTATTTCAACACGGACATATAATCAGATTGTAGCTTTTATATATAAAATATGGAGCCTGGCAGTAATTGAATAATCCATACATTTAAAAAAAAAAAAAAAAAAGTCAAATGCACTGACGTGACAGCCTGATGATGGACTGTGACTTTTTCTGTATGTTCAAACATGTCAGTTTTATTAGCATTTTGGGTAATGTAATTCAAACGACCTGAGTTAAAAACATCGAGCTAATCCTTTAATATCATTCTTCTGTAGGAAATACTGTATATTAATGGCATCAATAATTTCTAATTTATTTGCGTGGAAGTTTTCAGTTTTAAAAGTTTCCTAAAGCCTAAGCTCTTTTGTGGAAAAATACTTGGAGACATAATGTGTGCAAAACAGATTTCAGTCACAATGCTCCATTAAAACATTCTGTGATGAAGAACAGCTTTTTTGCATTAGTGCGTACACCATTAGAAAAAAAAAAACAACCATAACTGCTTTGCCTAGTTGTTTTTTGATCTTTTTAAATATCAACAGACTCTTGTTTTTGTGCATGAGATGAAACGTATGGACGAACTGGTATATGAAATGTGGTTGAACTGGAATTGTTGAGTGGCTCCTGCGTTTGAATTTCCTAACGTGGCTTAGAACGTAAATGTTCTCATCCTTGGGGAAACAAAAAGGTTGCATAGGATGATCCATCGCTCAAATAAAAACGTTGGTTAAAGATACGCCTGGCCTAGTCGTTCATTCCAGTGAATGCCGCATCATTATGGTGCGTGTTAAAACTACTGCATTCACTTTTTAGGTTGCTCCTACTGGAGTATAGGTTATTCTTTTGTAATGAGCACAGCACCAAAAACGGAGAGGGAGACATGATGACCTGATTCTACAAACTGTAGCGGCTGCAGTTCTTTCAGTGACGTGTGTGTATGTATATATATATATATATTTAACGTTAGTAAGAGCAGCTGTTCACGTGTCCACAAAACTAGCTATGAGCCATAGGAATCTCTCTTCTGTGCCTTGTATTATCTAAGGAGTTAAACCGACGTGGTACTTTCACTTCGGGCGAGTTAGTGATCAGCAGCCAGCCAGTTTTTCTACCCCCTGAAGGTTTTGTTTTGCATCAGCCTTGGTGGCTCTGGAGCAGCCCAGTACTGCGCTGTATAAGGTGCAGTTGCACCCAGCGCCACGCCAGCAGCATAGACTTGGAAGTCCAGCTCCCAAAAATGGTGTGAAATGAGCGGAACAAAGGATGACCATTCGTAGTGAACACACAAACGCATAGGAACTGAACGGCACACCTCACAAGCTGCATTCAGTGTTAATTAAAGGTGCGGGATTAACCCTGGATGTCTTTGAGAGAGTGAATTAGGAGTAGGGCTGCACGGGAGGCGGCCTCGTAAAGCTCTGCCACAAAAGTGACCCGGGAGGTTCTGTGACCAAGGAGGAAACAGGACCCAAGGGCAGATTTACAAGGTTTTTGCTAAAGTTTAGTCATGATCATGAGACCCCTTCTCTGTTAGGGAAATGAGAGGGAGATTGCCCCCCCTCCAAAATTTGCATCAAAACACCATGCAAACGCATCCAACCTTATGATTACACCCTGCAAATCACCTCCCTCATTCCCACGCACAGCGGGGCTTCCCGGCACAGGCCAGGTGCGCCCTTCAGTCCTGTTTGGTCTCCTTGAGACCTTGCTCTTCTCTCAGGTTTTCTTGAGTCAGGACACCTTTCTGGTAACGCCACAGTGGTTTGATCTCTGGTCTGTTGCCTTTGCACTGAACAGCACTAAAAAGAAGTTTATAAAAGTTTAAAGGAAAAATAGCTGTGCCTATTTTTCTTCTAAACTAGGTATTTATTTTTTTTTTATTTTTGTCATATTGGTCTGTGCTAAAACAAAAGTTCAATAGATTTGCTAACGTGTATGTATAAAACCAGTGAAGAAGCAAAAAATATAAAAATGTTGTCCTTGCAATTTCTAGAGAAACTCCAAAAGAGTATTTTGCTTTACAGAAAGAGAATTACAGCAAGAGCTAGCGAACCTATGCGCTCCTTCACAAAGAGAGAACCCTAGCACCATTTGGAAACAGGCAGTGGTGATGTTCCAAAAGTGAAGTGCTTGTTTGTAAGGCTCAGGACTGCCTTCCAGTGCTGCATTAACAGAGCTGTTAATTGCCAACTTATTTTTGTTGTCCTACCGCAGGGTGACCACTTCCTGGGTTATGTTTAACTGGGCTGGGAGGTTCCAAATGCTCTTGGTTTTCTTCAGTCCTTAGCAGTACAAGCAGAAATTTTAATTACCTATGCCTTTTGAAGTCTAAAAATTGTAGAATGTTTTGGGAATTTAAAGCCCATCCAGTTCCACCTCCCTGCCACGTGCAGGGACACCTCCCACCAGACCAGGTTGGCCAAGGCCCATCCAGCCTGGCCTTGAACACCTCCAGGGATGGGGCATCCACAGCTTCTCCGGGCAGCCTGTGCCAGTGCCTCACCACTCTCATAATAAAGAACTTCTTCCTAATATCTAGTCTAAACATACCCTTTTCTGGTTTAAAGCCATTCCCCCTTGTCCTATCCCTACACCCCCTGACACAGAGTCCCTCCCCAGCTGTCCTGTAGGTACAGGAAGGCCGCTATAAGGCCTGCCTGGAGCCTTCTCCTCTCCAGGCTGAACAGCCCCAGCTCCCTCAGCCTGTCTTCACAGGAGAAGAGACTTAAGTTACGTGTGCGTGGCACATGTAATAGACATGGAGGAAGTATGCAGAGCTGTTAAGGTGTGCAGTATTTCAGTGTCTAGATCCAGGTGTATACACCTGTGTAGATTACTACATCATTTTGCTACAAACATGCTTATAGATGCTTTCCTCTATGTTATTTCTTTGTTTCATTGTAGTTAAAAAGAAACTTTCTTGCTGTGCTCAGCGAAGTTTTTGGCATCTCAAAAGTCTCTCTCAAAGTACAGGTAGAAAGATGTATGAACGTTAAAATTAATTTCAATTATCCAACCCATTCTACGATTCTTCAAATAGTAACACAAAGTCATCAATTTATATGTAAGTAATTGTTTCATGTGATTTTGTTTTTGTTTGTTTGTTTGGGAATCTGTACAGTAATGTGTGATAAAAACTTTGTGGGAAACATTTAAGCAAGAAGGTTGAAAGCATGGAGGTCTTCAGAAGAACTCTGATTAAAACAAAGAAGGGAACAGTTTGCGTACTGTTTGGATTGCCTTAAAAGCTCCTGCATGGCTGTCTACTTTCACTATACCAGACAGTTTTCTACGTTTGGGCCTTCTCTGGAAGCCTGCTCGTTTCCATTCTGTGCAGGTTAGTGATGGGGCTTGTTTGCTTTTGGTAAGTTAGCAGAAGATGTTTGGTGAAACACGAGGTACTCCACCCGGAGCTGGCTTTAAGGTGTGCCGTAGCAGGAGGACGCTCACTGCACCGTCCTGTAAGGATGGTGCCTAACACGCTGGCACCACCCTGGCACCACCCGCTTCTCTTCTGTGCCTGAGGAAAAGCGTGAGCAGGGTGAGCTAGCTGGTCCTGCTCCAGCGAGGAGGCATCGCAGTCGCTGCTCACGTGCTGCCTGGCGCCTCAGCTCCCCCCGGGCACGCTGGGTGCTTCCAGCACATTGGCAGTAACATCTGCGTGCTTCAGCCGAGTAACTCGCACCCTGCCGGCTTTACTGCTTGCGCTCTGCACCTGCACAGCGAGTCCTACGTGCCTTGCAAGCCTCAGATTTACTGGTGCCGGTGCACAGCACGTGCTGCGCGCAGTAAGCTCAGCGCTTCTGGAAGTACTGACTTCGGTGTGATGCACAGCGTACGCGTGCATCAATCTCCCTGGGAAGCACGGCGTGGAAATGCAACGCTTCTGCAGTTTGCAGTCCCTTGGCCTGCTAATAAGGAGAAAGGAATGAATGCCTGTTGCATGCTTCCCCTCCATTGGGTGTTTAAGTGAAGGAGTGTGTTACATTTCAGTTGGATTGTTCCGAGTACTCGGGAAAAAGATAGCCAACTCCTAGAAATTCAATAAAGGAAAAAAAATTGCTCACTCCTAGCTCCTTGCTGCGTAGCACGCCTTCTGCAGGGATGTGTTGACGTTGGGTTTGGGACGCTGGGTATGCGGGAAGGACAGCACTGATCCTTGTGTTTTGTTTCGTTAGGTTTGTTACATCTGTCTTCACTGCCAGCTTTCAATGCCAGCAGAGTAAAAGGCTCTTCCTTTTCATGCTCCCCATGTGAGGCAAATTTGGATATATCTTACTCTTTACAGGGAAGGGGGTTCTCACCTTATGTCATTTAAATTATTAATAGGATATACGTGTCTGAAAAGTCAAAAGGGAACAATGAAAAATCTAAAAGCATCCATAAGCTGCAGCTTTTTTGTTTGTTTGGCAGCAGCAGAATAAAGTGAACTGAATACTCAAAATTACTAGTTTAGCATATGTGTCCTTTATTAGGCACAACCTGATTGTTGTAAGTCAAAGCTATTTTTTTTTTTTTTGATTAGATCCAGTGGTAGCATAATATCTAAGTTCAAAGATACACTCCGTAGAAATGTTTTATGGATGTTTTCTTCAAAATTTGCCTGCTTATTTTCTATTGTTTTCAGTTTTCTTGGTATAACAATGGAATGATTTGAATTGCGTTTGTTTTTTTTTTTCTCCCTGTTGTTCAAATTTTCACTTTAAATTATTTACAAGTCTGAGACTTGGAGATGAGAGCCTAATGAATGCTTTTAAAAATAAAACCTTCTTCTTTAAGCGTGTTATGCTTCATGTTTTGAATTTATAACACAAGCCTTAATGAATAGTTTCCTAGTTACTCTCATCTTAGAATTTATGAGCTGTCCTATTTACAAGTTTTACCTATTCAATGCGAAGATAATTCCTGTTTATCTTAAATGAAAAGAACTCTTCTTGTTAACAAGCTTAAACCGCTAATTAGGGGTAATATAGCGATAAATACCATGTCAAACCCTTTAACAATGAGAAGATGCAATATTTAGTATTTGGGCCTTTTTCTGCTGCGTTCTGTGTAAGAACGGAGTGCTGTGGGTGGTTTTTTTTGATATCTCATTTGAGTACCAGGTTATTACAAAGTATTTTAGGGAAAAACAGTGGCCTGTAGGTCCTTTCCTTGCAGGAGGCAGCTTCAGTTATGTCCCATGTTCAGGATGTTGGTGCCCACACGCTGTAATGTTGGTCGCTGTTGGCAAGGCTTCAGAAAAACAGGAGAAGTATGGAAGAGCCCTGATGACTTAATGTATATGTGCGTGTGATGTGTTGTTAATGGTTAAGCTAGTCTGCTCAAGAAAACAGTAGGACTAGCAGTAGTTGCTTTGTTTTGAGTGTACATTAATGTAATTTAATCAGGAAGGAAAGAAAACCTGGGACTAGAATTTGATGTCATTTACCTGAATATAAATCGGAGTATCTCCATTTAGTTTAACAGAATTTTTTCAATTTGCGTCAAAATGATCAAAATCAGAACCTGACACAAGCCCTCCGTCTCATAATTTGTGCATATAAAAACAAAGAAATAAAATTGTACTTTTTTATTGGTCTAAATATTAACCAAAAACCCCAGAGCTCAGTTTTAGAGCAGAAGTTTTGTAATAGAGTGTTGTTCCTTGCCGGTACCAGGAGCTTCGCAGGGATATGCCATAAGAAAAAACATCTCTTTTTTGTTGTTGTTGCTTGTGATTAGACTTCAGTTGTCAAAGCTTCAGACTCCTGAGTTTGAGAGCCATTCTAAATCTAGGTAGCTTGAAACCTCTTGACAACTATTTTCATGGACTTTGGGTGTGTCTCTGATGATACCTGCAGAGGGTTGTGTGTAGGCTTTGTTCCCTGTCTGATTTTCTTGTTGTCACCCAGGGAGTTTGCAATAGGGATGGCAAAATGAGGAAGGGGGAGAGGAAGAGACTGAAGAGCGGGGAGCGTAGGTCCGACTTTGGAGGTATCCCTTCTGCAGCTCCGCAGCAGACGTCTGATAGGATGAAAGAAGCTCCTTGTCTTGCAACCCAGGAATCCCCCTTGGGCACAAGATTATTAGGTATGATAGACAGTTGGTTGGAGAGGCCAAGAAAACACCTGCGAATGCATTTTGCCAGCTCTGTTCAGGCTACTCAATTTCCATTTCCGTGTGAAAAACATGCTGAGCTTTGCAGGTGGAGGCTGACTTGGAGGGATGCCTTCTCTTTTTTCCTTATTACCTTCGTTATGATTTTAGATGTTGCTGGTATCGGCACAGTGTATTCTGAGGTACAGCATTGAACAGAGACTTTTTTGGTCAGAGAATGGGGAATTTTCTATTTTGTATGTTAAGGGTGTATGCCCTGTGCCAAGGGGTACCCTACTGGGGAAATTTCGTAGAAGGTATGCAAGTAGAGGTAGTACCTTACACCAACTGCTATAGATGGAGAGAGGTAGGCAAGCTTTCAGGCACATGAGCCTTTCTTTAAACCTGCTATTGATGCCAAGATATTTAAAAATATACTTGAAATAATAATAATAAAAAAGTTAATCTCTGAAATTTATGTTTAAATGTTGTATGGAAGTGCAGATATGTAAGGAGTGTGTCTGTGTGTGGGGTCAATGTATTTATACATTTGTTATAAGTTCTCAAAGGTCATTAGACTTGTAATTACAGAGCTTTGGATAACGTCTGATCTGACTGACAGTGCTGAGAAAATTTCAGTTCATGTAGCCATAGTTTCACCCTGATTTAGTTTTTTAAATTAATTTTCATCCTTGTAAGTTATATTTCAAAAGTTGATTTTATCTGTTTTGGGAGAGGAGAAATACGCCATGTAAGTATTTAAATTTTATTTGAATAAACCACCTAGAAAGCACAGAAAGAAAGAATGGTATTCTCCCTGAAGTAAGATTGCAGTAGGGATTTTGATTTATAAAAGAAGATGTTCAGAGTGCTGGAATTGTCTAAACCATCAGAACTGCCACGCATAAATAATTACATAATTTCACACTTTCCAGTGAAGTCAGACCCTGATTAAGAAGTTGACAGCCTGAGAGAGTCCGCTCTTTGACAGTGATGTCTGTATTCCCTAAATTTGTAGAGACTGAATCCAGGAAAACAGACTGAGATTTAAACCATTTACTTTGAACAAGAACCCTCAATGACAAATGTTTTCTCTTAAAAAAAAGTTTTCGTGCTTTAAATGCATAGACATTTCAGCTTCTCCACTTTCAGCTAGCATAGATTTTGCTGATACCAGGTCTTCTCACTGTCTTGGTCCTCCCCGTCTTTCAGTATGTTTGATATTCATATTTCTTTTTTATTCCTTCTTCCGTGCTGTGCTTTTTTTCTTCCTTTTCTTAAACAAATAGCTGATATGGTAATACGAACTCTAATAGGAAAAAGGCATTGTTTAACTCAGTTGGGGTACTACTAATCCAGTCACCAAATGTAACCATAACACAGCATGCATTTTAATTATTAAATATAATGGAAACTTTGCATTTTAAATCTAGAGCTATAAACCACTTTTCTGAAAACGCACACTTCAGCACTACCATTTTAGATTGTAGTGAGTTACAGGGCCGTATCCTTTGATCAGTTGTTAGAAGTTCAAGATTAGTAGCATTCAGTGCTTGTGTTAATTTTGAGAATACATGTAGAAGTCACTGAAGGTCAAACTGCTCAGTCCCGTTTATTTTTAACAATTTAGTCAGCTGGATAAAGCAATGTAAAAATGTATACATAATGCAGTCATGCCAGTCATTCCAAATAAGGGTAATTTAAAGGCATTTTCAAGACTAATACTCCCCCAAATTCCAGTGCTTCGTAAAGTGTGCTTTATTACTAAATGGCATATTGTTGAGGTCTTTGTTTTAGATATTTGTTTAGATATTTATTTGTTTAGATAGTTCTACAGAGTGCTCCTAATGCACTTTCAATGTCTTTCTACTAAAAACAGCTGAAGGGTAGAGCAACTACAATGTGTTTGCTCGTATTTGGTCAATACCTTTTTTGTAATGAATACATTTTTTCTGTAAATTCTAAGAATAAATAAATATAATGAATTCTAAAAGAAATACTCTTCGTGTCTAAATGCTTTTTAACATAAAAAATAAATATACTCATAGAGAGAATGTGTTTTTTAGTGAATCATCATGAAAACTTAATAACCTGTGCATGAGATGTGCACACTTGGAGCTCTGCTCTGGTTTCAGAAGCAGGGGGCATGTCATTATCGAGCAGCTCCATTTGGCTTGGAGGAGGCTTTGGTTAGGTGCTTCCTTCATGATGCCAGGATGTTTCTGTCAGCCGGCATGGTACAAGTGCAGGACCAAGGCTTTCCTGATGCGTGAAAGGTAATGAGTGTGGTAGAAGCTCCGCGGAGTCAATGCCATCTTCTTTTTGCCCAGGTTGCTTGACCCAGCAGCTCGGCTTTCCTAGGTTCAGGACTCGTGCTCACTCTCTTGCTGTCTTTTCTCCTCACTGGAGGAGGCTGTCCCATGTGAGTTCATTTGTTGTTGTTGTTGTTTTTGTTTGCTTTTCTTTTTCTCTCCTCCCTGTGTATTTTATTCAAGTACCTAACTCAGCATTGCAGATCACACTTGTGATCCAGACGTTTTAAAGCTTGGTGTTGAGCAGTTCAGTTAGTTGTGCCTGACATCCCTGGTGTGGACACAGTCTTAAATAATTTTGGACTGTTGAATTTTGGAAATCAGGTGCAGATTTTTGTTCTGTAGAACAACTCTAACCCTTGGAACATCCATGCTGTCTGGTTCGACCTTCCTTTTTCCATCATCTTTTTCCTTTTGGTCATCTGTCGTAAATTTCATAAACTGGTAACTGATTTTACACTCCATGCCTTTGCTGTTGATTCTGTGTTTTTTTTTTTTTTTTTTTTCAAGGATACGTTTGTCATGGCCCAGCAACTTTCTGAGTCTTTCTTCTGCTCCTCGCTATTCATCTATATTACAAATGAAATTATAGCATTGAAACAATTATGGTATCAGTGTCTGGTAGATCCTTAACATTCTTACTTTGTAGTTCTTTCTTCTTATGCATCTTTGTTGAGTGTGTGGCGGGGGTGTGTGTAGGTAGTAGTATCTTTCTCCCTGTGAGAACCGAGGCAGGGCTGTGCTCCCTGGCAAAATGACAACCCTGAGAGCTGAGGTACAGCTTGTTTTTGTGCTTTGTGCTGTGCTCCAGGCTGAAAATAAGATACTGGTAGTTGGAAATGGTCTAGGTTGCAGCATAAACCTTAAGGCCATGGTTGTTTGTCTCTTGTTGACTTACTTCGTGCTTCGTTTTGGAATCGACCTGCTTATGTATAAGTTGTTTTCTGTATTTATAGATGTATTTCTATATTAAATAAACCCTTGTTTATACCCTTTAGCCCTTCAGCTCGCATGAACTTCTGACGCTTTCTGGCAGCCTCTGTGTTCCTGTTCCTGGGCAGAGGTGCACCGAGGGTCCCTGCTTCACCTCCCCGGGGTGACGCCTGGCTCCTCAACCCTCTGAGGGAACCCAGAGCCATCCTTTGCCCATTCCTCCAGGGCAGTTTCACTGCTGGAGGTGTGCAGGCCACCGGGGAGGCCGTGTGGCCCTCACCCAGGCGTCTGGGCGGCTAGGCCATCAAGTTTCCCGTCTGGTTGCTTTTCTACCCTTCTGGCCCTCTCCTGTCTTCCTCCGTATTTATTTTGTAAAAAAATTGTGAAAGCGTGCCGACTCTAAGTATGAAGTGAATTTTTACAGCCCGACCGTAAATTCCAAAATCTGGGGGGTTTATAATGGAAACGCTTAGAGGGGGAGAGGGGAGGGCGTGCTATAATACATATGTAACCTTTTTTCCCTCTCTTTAGTGAATAGACCGTTTAAACTAAATTAAGTAAAGGATATAAATTCTGTTGTTTCAGTTTTTAATATTTCATGGCTGATTTTATAGATAAAAATTACATTTAACAGTAAATATGAAGAAGAATTTATACAGCCTGTTCTAGTTTGATATGGAACAGCAAATCCCATTTCTCTGTAGCTGTAAAGAAAATTCATTATAATGTCTTTGGTTGTAAGAGATGGCTTCATTGTGATTAGTTACACTGATAATAAAACAACCTTTTTACAAATGGCACAAGATACATGGGATTTCATGTGTCTGCCTTTTAACAGCATTGAATTTGTGCATTTGCTACCTTTATTCTGTAGTCCTTTTTCTTTTATAATTGGGCACTTTAGAAATCTGAAAGTTATTGAAAATTGTCTAATATAATATTTTGTTCCTAACTGTTGAGTTTTCTAAATAAAAACACTAATTATGAAAAAATGTTTTTATGTTGCGTTGTTGCATTGTAAATAACAAAGATGGGAGATAAAATAATGAAATCTGGTTACCTGGCATTACTTTCTGAATCCTTTTTAAGCATCTAAAGGAATATCTTGACTTTCAAATGCCCTATTCCCAGTGACTTCAGCTGGATTTAGAAGTTTGTGGGTATTCTTGGTATTTCAAACAGATAGTGTGGCACTAGGATGTCTACTAAGCAGCTGACAGTCCAAGTGTAGGCTTTTTGGGGGTGGATTTTGTGATGAATTTGTAGCCATTGAAGGAATATTTACTTATTTTTCCTCTGTGTGTGCCTCTAAGAACTCGTAGATTTCCTTAGCACAACAATGCAAAATGGGTTCGATGAAAAAAGTGTAACGGTTGTTTTAATTAGAACCTTTGCATATTTATATTGCTGCGATTTGTCCTGCTGTTACAGAGGTTTAACAAGTAAAACCTTCTGTATCGCTTACTTTATAGAAATAATATCATATATTAGAGTCCTGAAAAATGGTGCGTGTGCTACAAAGTGATATTTTTATTTGTAAAATAGAATTACAGGGCAACTGTTGGAAATGAATTCCTTTCCTGCTTCACCTAAAAAGTGAAAGGATATGCGGCTTTAGAGTGGGGAATGCTGCAGAGCTGACAAAACAGAAGTTGTATTTGATTATCAAATATTTATGGAATTTACCGGAAAGTGAAAATCTGAATCATGGTGCTTGGGAGAAATAGGATGTAATGCTCGAGTGTTCTAGAAAAGACGAAATGGAACAGAACGCTTAATAGAAGGTTTCACTTAAAAAGAGATAAGCAATATTTTTGCTCTTCTTTTCTGTAAGCTTTAATTTTAGACTGTTACCTCTTTTTACATTGATTATTACAGCTAGGAGAAGAACTCCTGTAGCACTTGTTAAAAGCGTTGTCACAAAATGAATACCAGGAAAATGGCTATTGATGACTGAAACATGGGGCTAAATATTCTTTTTACCACTTGAGAGCAAAACAGACTGTGCCTGTACTCTTTGCTAGAGGAAGCAGCCTGTCTGGCTTGCAGCCTGCTTTCTGTGCCCGTATTGCTCCGTCGGAGAAATTAACTCTGTCTGTAATTTGGGCTGGTGTAGCTCCACTGCTTAGTAAGCTGGGAGTGTGGAGCCAACATGCTGCCCTGTCTACAGTGCGGAAAAACTGACTTTGTGTCCTGGCTGCACTCTGCTGTTATAAATCATCATGCAGGTAGCCCATAAGGGTGAGCTTGTGGTCCTCCGGATCCTCGTGCAGTCTGAACTGAGTGATAGCCTACTTAGTAATATGTCAATTTTTTCTCTAAGGAAACGCCGGGACAGCTGTAATTTCTTATTCTAGCTTGGTCTCCGTGAGCGTGCCCATTGTCGCCACAGAATATGTTTTCTTTGTTCATTAAAACCTATTGATCTCAGGAAAGTTTGTAAGATTGATTTTAACTCAGTGCTTTTCAGGGAATTAGTAGTATTTTTAGCAATAACACTCTCCTAATGCATTCCCAAGAGAGAGTGATGAATAGAGGAAATACAAAGGCAACTTACACAAGTTGCAGTCCCCAAGGTCTCCTCTCATGGGGAAAAATGATGTGTCTCTGCTGGCGTGCAATGCGTGGAGCCTCGTCTGGAAAAGGTCCCCCACGCTGTTGTGCTTGTTCGGACTGCTTGCCCAAAAGGGATGTGGGGAGGGGGAGGCGATGGCTGCGGTCACTGAACTCACCGGTACCTGTTTTTCCTCCCCGCAGAGAAGGAGCACTACAGATGTTACCCTGAGCGCTGCAGCTTTAGGTGGTGCTGCTGCCTCTAGACCTGGGCAGAGGAGAACACTGCTTACCCTGGACTCCGCTTCTGATGTTTCTCAGTTATGTCTGATAGTTTGGGGTGCTGACTGGAGGTACGATTTTGTGATAAACTGAGGGAGACACACTGCAGTCCTATGTAGCTGTTACGTAATATCCCTTAAAATAGCAAGATTTTTCACTAGATATCCACGTAATAGAAAACTAATGAGCAAGGTGCAGCTGTTTGATATAACAGAATGAAGCTGCACAGTTTTTGTAGATACCAAGGAAGTGGTCTGGTCTCCAGTGCGACTGTACTGTATATACTAGTCCTAGAGGAAGGAGGAATGAAAATTTTCATTGCCAGTGAGTTCTTCTTTGGGAATGCACTTGAGCATGTGTCTAACTTCAAACCTCAGAGGAATCATTCCAAAACTATCCCCATGCTTAAGTATATTGCTAATTTTGGAAGATAACTAAATTTCAGGGACTGATTTGGGTAGGCATAGAATTTGTTGCATTGACACAAGTAGACATGGGGAAAGTGGTACCATTGATAAGGAGTGGCATTTAAAACCTTCATGGTATTTGTTCCAAAAGTATCAGTGATGTGAATTCTTCGTACAAAGGGGTAATTGGGGGCTTATAGGTGATGGTGGTGTCAGCGAGGGGCTGTCCCTACTCCTCTTGAATTCCTTCCCATCCCCCTGGTAGCTGGTTTCTCTGCACGGCTGCGGTGCAAGGTGGATGTTGCTCTCACATCTCCTGGCCCCGCTCTCCTGGGTGCACAGAGCGCTTCGCTGCAGCACTGCTTCTGCCTCCGTCGCCTTCTCTCTCTGTCCGCTGACCAGGAGTCTGTTTTGCTGGTTGGCTTTCGGCTTCTCTTCTCTCCATGGCTGGAGGAAGGGCACCTTTTGTAGCTCCATGGTTATCTGTGGCAGAGGGCTTGGGGATGGGGAAGGGAAGAGGCTCCATATCGTGCCGTAAGAGTAGCTCATGACTCGTCACAGGCACTGCAGCAGTCAGTACTGGTTTTTGTATCTTCTCATATTGCAAGTGCCACCGTAACATCTCTATGCCTCCCTCTGCTGTCTTGTATTTGCTTCCATCTGTTGGCACAGTCAGTGATGGAAATTAGAGTGAAATTCAATGGTAAACTCTTGAACTTTTCAGAGCGCAGAAGTACGTAGCTTTAAAAGGCGTTCAGTGACTTCAGCTGAAGCAGGGTTTGTTCTCTTGAAAGCAAATAACAGTTATTACAGAGGAAGCCAAGCTCCGCACAGCTATGGATGGTTTAAGTCTTGGTGACAATCATCTAAGGTTATCGGGGAAAAAATCACCTTATCTGTTGCAGAGGAGCTGGCAGAACTATTGTGATTGCTTGCATGTATTATAAGAAACTGTTGAGGAAAAAGGGTGTAATTTGACATGCAGCCTTTCCACCGTGTGTTAGAGGTTTATCACCTGTGCAGCTGAGATCTGTGTACCGCTATCATATTTTTAAACTAATTTCTAATGGTGGATATTACCTTCTCTTTGTTAGAGATACAGTCATACAAAGAAATGAAGCTGCTTCATATGCTTTGCTGAAGTGCACTGGGGGGCTAACGTACTGTGACAGGGATTAGGGACAGCATCTATAGCACAGAGCCCTTCTGAATACACCAAAATGAGAAACAGCCCCCCACTTCAACTGCTCCTCGGCCCCCTCCCCCTCTGCCTTATTTAAGCAACTGAGCTGGAAAATCAAAACTGAAAAGAAAGTCTGGGTTTCATATGTCTTACAGGATTGAGCTGGAATACTTTCAGTGTGCGCACTTCTGTGTCGTTGTACAGAAAAATGGGCTTTGTCTTTGTGTAATAAGCTAATAGTTAAAATTGAGTGCCTCGCTGTGTATTAATACTGGTACTATGTTGATTTGATATGTGCATACGTGTAAATGTATATATTCTAATGAGTATATATTTTAATTGATGCTAATGCCATCTGGCAGTTCTGTAGGTACGCCTACCAAAGAGACACGTAACACGTTTCTCGTGGAACTGCTTTTCTCAGAGAAATGCAATTACTTCCTTGTGTGAAGTGGCCACCAGGTGTCATCAGAATGCTTTTATTTTTATTAATTTCTTGTTTTCTTTAGAAGTGTATGCACAATTTGTATTCTTCTCTGGAAACTTTCTTAACCTACTACTGCATGAGTAGTCCTAACTCCTACTGTTACCTGTTCAATGAAAAACTCATGGAGCCCTTTTCCTCTTATCATCAGCCTATTAAAGGATCTCAGCTGAAGACAGGAAGCACAGTAACACCAAGTGTGTGCATGTACACACAAATTATTATATGCATTCTTTGCCACAGTCATTTAAAAGAGGGGAAAAAATACATTAAGCCAAACCACGTGGACCTAATTTACCTTAGTAGAACTTAGAGTCATTAAAGAACAACAAGCAAGGCAATTAAAGTGATCAGTCAGAAGACACCACCATTTGAAACATGCTGGGTTTCCCTTTCTACCTTCCACCATCCTCCCTCCTTTTTATGCCTTTCATACAGTTCTGGTGTTTTAACTTCACATTGAAGGTGTTATTTATTTATTTAACTTAGTTCTGAATGGTTTGGCATACTTACATAAATTATGGATAAAATACATCCAAACTATCGTTGGGGTACCTTTAATTTGAAATGGTTTTGGTTAGGTTATTTTTTATATATACAGCGAGCTATTGCTCTGTGAGTATCTGGGTAATAAATTACTGAAAAACGCTCAATATTTTCATTTTTATTGTGTCAGTTTTTGTTGTTGTTATGTAAGAAATGAACATTCCAATGTGAAAAAAAATGCATATTTCTGTCTTTTTTTTTTTTCTTTCTTCCTTGAAGTTTTTCCTACTTCCTACTTCCCTTCTGCATCCTGGTTCATCTTACTCAAAAACTGGGTTCTGGGCTGGCAGCGAGCTGGCTGCTTGTGTTGGGCTTTCCAGCTGTGCTGCTGCTGCTGCCCCTCAAGCAGTGTTAGCAGGCAAGTGCAGCCCAGCCTGCCATAATGGGGGACTCTTGGCTGCTTTTTGTATGACACAGTAGTTTAAAACAAGGGGCCAACAAAGCTATCTTCTCTTGTTTTGTTTTGTTTTGTTTTATTTTATTTTATTTATTTTATTTTTTTTGTTTTGTTTTCAAAAAGAAAGTTGGTGAAAATTTAGTAAATCTTGGCAAGTACCGGACACCAGAATAGCTATCTAGGAAATCTGTACTCCTTTTGTTTTAAAGGAGAACAGAGTCAGGGTTTTTAGGGTAAAAGTTCTAAGAGCCAGCTTGCAAGAAATAGCAATTTTACCTTACTTTTGACTTTTTCGCAAAAGTGCAGGAAAAAGTAAAACTTTTTTTTTTTTTTTCAGCCAGCAACCTGATAGCGATAGTGCATTTGTGCTTCTTCTGTCACATTTCAGTGTGATCCACTGTATGTTAGAGCGTACCACAGCCTATGATAGAGAAGAGATTCAAATTGCATTTACTTTTTTTTTTTTTTTCTAGTTTTAATTGGTGAGGTTGGTCAGAATTGCATCTTGCACGAAACTGTGTAATTCTGAGGATTCCCACAAACCAAGGGACTCGTTACTGTGTATGAAAAGTGATATATTTTTTTCATGGGTCCGATGAACACTCTAAACTGTTTTGAGAAGACTTAAATATTGTTTTTCTTCCATAAATATCACAATGCTATAGAAATAACGATCTTTCTTGGATCCTCAGAAGTCTGTTGTATATTTTTATTGCTGTTGCTGTATCTATGCCTCCCTCTGGAAATAGTCAGAATTCTTTGAATTTAACAAGTCAAAATATAGGGATCTCTTTAAATTTCAAAAATTGAGGTCCTTCAACACTTCTTAGGAGTTTCTAGGGCATTTCCTCTTACTATCTGTCTTGGACATTGAATTATTTCTGACAGCACTTGAAATGAGTCTGTATCCATGCCTTTGTGTGTGTGTGTGTGTGTGGACTCTTGGCAAAACTAATCTAATGAGTGATCGTTACTGAATTTAGCAGCATTTGGCTCTTTCTGAAGTGAGGTGATGATGAATTAAAAAGTTCCCCCCCCCCCCTTTTTTTTTTTTTGTGTGTGCGAGTTAACATATACATTTTTTATGTCAGGCATTTGTAAAGACTTCCTCTATTTTGGCTTTTTTTTCCCCCTGAAGGACTTTCAGTGGTTTGGAAGCAGAAGCAAGAAGGACGTGAGTAGTATTGCAGAGTGCATTTATTTCCCTCTGATGCCCTTACGTTCTTTCTGATGCCTATGAGAAAACGATGTTAATGAGCGCAGAGAGCTAACAGTCCTCAGTGATACTGAGGTGATGACTATCAGTGGGCTTTTTATTTTGCTATTTTAACTACTGCAGATTCGCCAGTGTGGATGTTCAAAGTTTTTAGTCTTTGAAAGCCTATAGCTTGTTTGGAAGTCTTCTCTGGAGGTTCTGGTGCCTAACAAACGAACAAACTAACAAAATGAGTTGCTGTACATAAAGAAAAGGGTTACAATGCATAGCTTGAAGTTCCAACAGCTGCGAGGAAAAATATGTTTGTGACTGGTAGCATTAAATACTTCCAAAGTAAAGTTGATCTTTTTTCTGTTTGAACCAACAATTATACTGTCTTGTCTGTTCCATCGATGAGAGACTATTCTCTTGGATTAGTTGCTCTGAAGGAAGAGATGTAACCTTGTAAGACTGTGAGAAAGACACATAGTTCGATTACGAATGTTCTGCCCTTGAGAGTGAGAAAATGTGTATTTGGCACAAAGTTTACATGTTGAATTGAGTTGTTCATATTCAGTTTTGTTAAGGCTATATAAGGAGCTCCTTAAATTGATATTGCTTCATTGTTTCTGTGATTTCATTGAAAGAATTAATTGTCTGAAGAAGGGAAATTTTTAATGGAGAGAAATGAAACTTTGTTTTCAATGTATCTCATCTTTTACAAACACTGCAGATTGGATATTGAGTACTTGGAGATGATAATATGCTGACTGAGAAGTGTTTTGGGAATTTGCATGCCAGGATTAACACAGAAAATAAAAATCTATGTGGAATATGGTACCTGTAAGTACACTTTCTTTGGGTTCTTCCATACGCATCCACACTCCTTCTGTTATGGAGCTGACATATGACCAGAAAGAGAAGTAAATAAAAATGTATTGAGCATCAAGTTAGGGAGCTTTGCAATTCATTTCAGGTTTATGGAACATTACTAAATTGCTTGTCCTTTTGATTTTGAGATTACAACTTTCTAAATTTCATCTGAGGATTAGGGAAATGTAAGTCTCACATTGAAAATCTCAACTGTACTGTCTTTATCTATCGGCATAGAGGAATTATATCCTGCTTTCTGGACTACCAGAGGAAAAAAAATAGTGAAAACACTCCAGTAAAATGTTTTCTATTTCTGTCAAAGAGAAGATCTTCTGTCCCTAGATGACCGATGCTTTTATATAGAGCTGTAGCAAATACAATATCAATATACGAGAAAGCATTGTAGGAAGAATAAAAAAATCTGTATTCTTAACTGGTATTAAATCGTAGTAGTAGCTTAAGAAATGGATTTTTTCTCATGTTTTCTACTCGTTTTCTTCTTTGGAGGTAGTGAGAAAGGGATGAGTTGTGACAGTGGACCGTGTCTTTTAAATTAGATTAATTATTAAAACAAAAACTCCATGATTCTGACCATTTGGAAGTCCTAGTGCAAGGAAGAGGAGAATCTTTAGCTGTATTGGCTTTTGTGTCACAGCCAAAATCCTGTGTATTATGCAGTTGTAATTTAAAAATGTATCTTTCCTCGTATACCTGATGAGGTTTTGGTATTTTTATGATGTAGATGTAGCATATGTAACATAAACATTCTGCTTTTGAAGATCTTAAAAATATGTTTAACTTCTTTTGGATAGTTGAGTAATTATTGAAGAAAAGCATTATGTTAAAGACTTAGCTAATATTTCCAGTACAATTACTGAGCTTACCACAAATGTTCGGGCCACAACAGGTTTCTTTTCAAAACTTATGAACAGCAATGTGCTGCAAAGAACCTTAAAGTACGTTAAGTAATGTATGACTGTCTCCAAGCAGAAGAATTTGTTAACCTGAAGCTAATGTGGCAAATTAACTTTTGTTCATGTCCTTTAAGAATCTGTTCAGCTATACTTGATTTATATGAACATTAACAAAAGATTTATGTTACAAAAAGTCAACCCACTTTTGAGTTAGAACGGCTTCATTTTGAACATCAAGTGTGATGTTCAGAGAGGGCCGTTTGACAGAGCTGAGTTTTCAGCTACTGAAATACCAAAGATTTGACCGCTGTCTATTTCGGTTGGGCTTGATTCTGTGCCCTTGGTGGTCTGCTGCGTTGTACCTGTCCATTTTATTGGTGCGGTCTCAGGGCCTGCAAAATCCCATCTGATTTATTGATGTGATAGGTTAAGTGGTTACCTATTGGTGTTACTTGTAAAAACTTAACTGGAATCTTTAAAAACTGAAGATAGACTGAAAAGCATGAAAGCTTACATCTTGCATGCATTTTAGGCTTATTGATCCATGATCAAGATAGTAGCAACTTCAAGAACTGTGCTTTTCCACTTCTACTGCTGTGTGAGTCTGCCAGCATCACACTGATGTTGAAAGCCTTATTCAGTCATGGTGAAAGTATGTAGGATTTGGACTTAAGTTTATGCTTAAGTTGCTGTGGCTGCAGAGGTACTTGTTACATCTAGAATGTGTTTTTTGGTTGCCGGTTGACTTAATCAAACTCCAGATGCAGAATCTTTGCTCCTGCTGCTGATCCCTGTTCCACTCAATGCTTCATCCAAGATCTATTTTGCAAAAAAAAAACCACACCCACATTTAGCCATATGTATAATATTTTAGCTGTGGTCCCTGGGACTGTACAAACTCAGAGTGCTTTTGATGCCTTCTTTGATGTCTCAGTTCCCATACTAATACTAAATGTAGGCTAGCCATTAATTAGTGTCGTGGCTTTGATGAGAGTGGAGATGAATTAGCTTATGCAGACTGAGTATTAGGACAGTCCAGACTTGAGACCAGCTTGTTCCTTTGCCATTGCCCTCTTATTTGGTGGCAAATCTGAGCAGGCACTTTCAGGAAAGAAGCTTATAGTAAAGGAAGAAGCACAGGAAGCAAAAGCAAAACGGTGCTAAGATGGCTTCTTTTGCCTAGAGGAGACTTACGGTGTGCTGAACACATCCTTCAAGTAATAATAGTCATTTGCGCAATAGATCTGTGCAGGAAGCTGAGAAGAGTTCTGCCCAAAGCTTGCTTTGTGTGTAAGGCACCACTGTCCCATCAAGAAAACTGAGGCATATGCTACTAAGGTTGTGTTAGAGACACGGAGGTGTTGTCTGAGCAAAGATCGGAGTGGGGAGAAACTGAGATGTGCTTCAGTGCTGTGGGTTAGATCTTGTCTGGGGTTTGGAAAACTGGCCCCGTCGCAGCAAATCACTGACTGTGGTCCCAGCAAAAAGTAGTGCCAATAGCCATTACCATCTACCTCAGGGGATACACTCCTGTCCTAAAGGCAACTTCAAGAGAGAACTAAAAGGAACTTAAGGAAATGTAAGTCCTTACATTAATATAAGGGTAATTTTAGCAGGGCAACAGCAGTCACCTCAAAGATGTTTTGTTTTATGTTTTGTTCTTTATGGATTATGGTTTCATGCATGTGGAAACTCCAGCGTGACAGTATTTTGACACAGGGTATATGGCGGTTGGGGCAGAGACCGATGTGCCTCTGGGGAGCGTGTGCAGGGAGAGGTTATTTTCATGAACACTCAAGTGTGGGTTGGAGACAAAGCATGTGGAGGCATACAGTTGTTACTACACCTAACTTGTTCGGTGTGCTTGAGGAGTTACTGCCTTGACGATGCCTGTTGTTAGCTGTGGGATAGATGCAGGCTGTTGACTTCACCAGGAGGAGTGCCATTTGTAACTGGAGTGCATCTCTGCTCTGCATGGGAAAAGTTTATCACAGAATGAAGGCAGAAACGAGTGTGGCCATTTACTGTTGACTTGGAGGACTGTAGGCATTAGGTAAGAAGGCTGGGGCATAAAGCTACTTTGCACGTTTCTGTTACACATGTCATTAGTTTCATTTCACACTGAAGTTATTGGGAGTATCTGTGAGAGTTGTATTTTGCATGTTACATTTGTCCAGCAACCTGTTCGTGGCTACAGTTTGCAAAGATAAAATAAGGGAAATATATTTCTGTTTCTAAGGACGTGCAGGCCCTTAATTGATGCAATACAGTTGAATTGAATCCAACCAGACAAGGATGGATGCCAGAGCTGGGATTGCAATCTGTTTTCTTTTTTTTTTTTTTTTGATAGCTCGTAGAGTAGGATGAACTTCTATTGGAGAGTTAGCGAACAAATGTCGAGAAGTAAGGCTAAGCCTGCGGGTACCGCATGCCAATAAGCAGCCATCTTTTTTGAGGTTTGCAGGTGGCTATTGGAAATGAGCTGAATCCGAGCGGGTATGGCAGGAAAGGCTTGTTCTGAGAGGAGCTGATACCTTTCTGTGACAGCCGGGAAGCATCCACCTCAGGTGATTACTGTATCTCTGGCTGAAAGTGGTTTGCGATTTCTGTCAGAGGTTGATCTAGGTGTGACAGCACTTTAAGGTTTAAATCAAATTATAGGATGACTTTAAATGGGCATGAAGCATGTCGGAAGAGAGTGTGGTGAGGAGCCACCAATCCTCTGCTTATTAATATGGCTTGGATGTGTGAAATTTTGTCAATGGAGAAACCACTAATTACCCAGACACAACCTTTGATAGTGGAAGTTTCCAGTGCAGGTATTAGTACACTGCTGGACAGGTTCTCTGATAAATTAAATGCTCTGAGAGGAAAGTATCCTATAAAGAAGATGGAGGATTGGTCTGACATTGCAAATTGTCTTGTACAGCAGGGAAAAACTGCTTTTTTGCTCCCAGGTCATATAAGGGAAGAGTGGTCAGGTCTCAGTGGCGGGCTGGGAACTTGCTGTGGAAGTGCAGTGAGGCAGAGGACCCATGGCTGCTGCTTGCAGACAGTTAAGGATGGACTTGTGGTGCTCATCACTGAAATAATTCTTGGTATTTCCTAAGCAAGTTATATACATAAAGCTGTACTCCAATTAAACAACATAATTTTAATCTAATCTTTTTTTCCCATATCACAAGCAGTGGTCATAAACATTTTCAGGATATGCTTGCTCTTCAAAGGCTTCATTCCCCTCTGCTATTAATTGCTGTGGTGTTTTTGAGTATACTGCCAGTATATTGGCTTACATCAACTGAGAATATGGACCGGATTGTTTTAATTCTAACTAATTGTGATAGTATGTATCATGGTGTAGTGAAAAAGGAAAAAAATAATACAGTGTAAGAATCAGAAATTCTAACACAAAGAAACAGTATTTGGAGCCTCCAAAAGACTGCTGGGATCTGGAGATTTTGCTTTCTCATTTAAAAGGCTAGGTATAGCTAACAGGGTATAAGTTCGGTCAGTATTTTAGCTCAATGACAGGCCTGCAGTTGGAAAACAGGTCTGTTCAACATATGCAACTCTATGCACTCAATTGCTTACAGGCCTTCCTTAGATTATCATTAAGCCCCAAAGCAATTTTGTTTTTACTTCTGTAAGTAACAAGTCCATTTGATTTGGGTATATTTCCCCAATTCAACACTTTTTTACTTTGTCCTCAAAACCAAGATTTTTTTGACATGTATTTGAATACTTTTTTTGTACCTTGCATTGCTTGTATCAACGTTGCAATTACTTAATCTTGTCAGGAAGTACTTACAATTGTGGTCATGGCCTCATTCAATGGGTAACTGAACAAAAAAATGGATACTTGGATCTGCAGCAAATTGATGTTTAAATCATAGCATAAAGCACATAGATAAACATTTAGTATTTAATCATCTGTTAAAATGAAATGCACTTTCAATTCTCGATCGCTTCATATCAAAATGAAAAGGTAATAAACGTCAAGATTTGATTTCCCACCCCCGCCCCCCTTGTAAAGTGTGTTGGTAGCATCAGTTTTCTGCTGGTGACATCTTTTTGGGAGCAGGAAGATCACGCTGGGAAGTTGAAAGAAAGCTTTTGGTAACTGGATGTGGATGGCTAGAGTTTGTGCTGGGATTCAAAGATGTTTCGCGTCTCTGCACTGTTATTTCATGT
Organism: Cygnus olor; assembly: GCF_009769625.2. Lineage (NCBI taxonomy): Eukaryota > Metazoa > Chordata > Aves > Anseriformes > Anatidae > Cygnus > Cygnus olor. Next base: position 99,276,094 of record NC_049170.1, on the reverse strand, counting down.
CTTTTTTACTGGGAAATGAACTTCTAGAGGATTTTCAAGGAGCGATGGGGAGCTATACTAGTGGCATTTTCTTTTATAACATGGCTCAGTTAGCAGTTTTCATCTCATTCTTTAGCAGGTAATCTAAACGGGAAGGATGGAAATCTTTATACTTAAAGTAATTTGTGTCAGCTTTGTTTTGTTTGTTGTTGCAGTCATAGTCATTTGCTCCTCGGAGCTTTTAAGTTTGTGATCCTGGATTTCTTGACCAGGAAAAGTTGAATGCCCCATGACTGGTTCCCTGAACTCTGTTAGTGTTTAACATATCCTAAAAATGCTTCTAGAAATGAAGGTTAGGCTTGTCTACCCAAGTTTAAGTGTGTAAAAATTCAAGCACTTAAATAAAATTAACGTATTTTTAGGGTTGCTAAGCATGGGAGTCTTGGCAATGCTCATTGGTAAGTTACTTGATTACAGAACCACTTTTGAAGCCAGTCCTTGGTCACATGGTGTTTAAATGACATAGAGAACCAAGTGCTTAGGAGTTGTTTTGGGTTTCAGGTGTCACGAGGTTTGACACAATTTTAATTTGCTATATTGTTCTGTTTTATTAAACTTGTTTTAATAAAATAAAATATTTTTTTTTTTAACTTGAGCTTCATAAATTTTGGTTGTATATAAAAGATTAATAATAACTCTTCTTTTATAGGTACTAAGCCAAATGGTCTACAGTTGGCAGTATCCATGTTAAGAATGGATGGGGAGGATAATCAGAAGAGAGTTGATGCTGATGAGAGTTTGGAAACTAAGCTGAGAAAAGGATCCCTGAAAAATGCATCAGGAGAAAATGCTGAATGTGACTCTTCATCTCAGCAGAGAAGAAGGCTCATATCAGATGAAGTGTTCAGGAACCTTGAAAAGAAAAGAAAAGAGAATGGAACAAACAAAAGGGCATTGTCAGGATCACCAAGCCTGGACATTGTTGAAGCAGAGAGACCTGAAAATGTCTGCAGGAAGAGAAAGCTGATTTCTTCAGCAGACGTGAAGGACAGTGAAAGGAAGTTGCACAAAGTCCTAGCTGTAGGAGCAGGTAGCATAGAAGCTGGAGCTGCAAAGAAGGAAGGAGTCACCAGTTGTCATGGTGATAACATATTTAATTCAAATTTTGTGTGCCCACATTGTGATTTCAAATGTGCTGATGGTGCCATCTTGAAAATTCACAAGGAAAGCAAACATTCACAAGAGGTGCTAGCTGCTGTTCCTGAAAAGCTATCTTCTTCAGAAGAAATCAATGTTGGCTATAGAGTTGGAAACATAGACAAAGATTTTAAAGACAAAACATGTGATCAGTTATTACCATCCTGCTCTGATATGGAAAAGCATGTACAAGAAAGCCACTCTAAACAATCGGAAGAGCAAACATGCAGTTGCACAACTAAATATAGTTCAACATTACATACACATGCTAAGCAAGATTACGAGCAATCCAAGATATTTTGTTGTGATCTTTGTGGTTTTAAGAGTCCTGAGGAAAATCTCCTAAATTCTCATTTCCTTGGCAAGACACACCTTCGACGCCAAAATCTTGCTGCACGGGGAGGATTTGTACAGATATTGACAAAAAAATCCTTTAAAAAGCAACAGTCTACTGCAACCAGAGAGAGAAATGTGAGAGCAAAATCTGGGAGCAGTAAATTAAGGGCAAGGACTGCTGATGCAAAAGAATTAAATGTTTGCAGTGCACTGAAAGCCTCAAAAGTAAGCTTGTCTAAACAAAATGATGACGCTGAACTTCTTGTTGAAACGATACCATCTACAAATATTCCTGATGAAAAAACGGATACTACGATAGAAAAGTTGCTTTCTTCCAGTGTAGAAGGAAATAATGAAGTTAATACTGGAAAGCTAGAAATACCAGGACCCTCAGAAAGTATATTGCAGAAATCAGAACTCCCTCCAACTACCAAAAAGCTAGTTAGCAGTTTAAATGTGACAAAGAAATTTGATAGACTGGAACATAAGAGAAACATTGTATTGCTAAGAACTTCTTTCAGAGGAAGTAGGTCTCTTAGATTAAAAAGGCAAGTTAAAAGAAGGTACAATTTGTTGGGTAAGAGAGGCAAGTCTGAAAATCAGAGAGTACACATAAAGCATGTCTCCAGCACACAGGTTAAACCTGGTGATTCAAACCCTACATCACATACAGAATTAGAAACAGATGATAAAAGTCTTTGTAATACTTCAGAAATTCAAGATCTTACTCAAGATAAGCCAAATACACTTTCTTTCAGCCCTACAGATACTAAAAATTCTGAAGGAAAACTTACTGCTGATCACGGTGTTCATCATACTTCCATTGACTGTGGTCATGCTTTTCAGAACAAAAAAAGTTTGGAAACTCATGCTGTAGAGTTTCATACAAAAAGGATTCAGTTTCATTGTCAGACATGTAGTTATTCCTCTGGAGTCAAGGAAGATATGAAGCAACACTGTCAGGACAGTAAACACCAGATGGGAGGTTGCAGCTTTAATTGTCAACTTTGTTCATTTATCAGCTTGAATATGATAAACTTTGAAAGCCATATGAGTGAAGTGCATAATATGTCCCATACTTGTCCAACTTGTGTTCTTTTCTTTCAAACACAAGAAGAGCTGATAAATCATCAAAAAGAGGAGAAACATGATAGTTCATTAGTTCAGCTAGCTACTTCATTGAGTAACAGTGGTCCGACCTTGCAAGTGGTAAGTTATGCTGACTCACTATCAAACAGTAGCCAAAATCTTGCAAAGGAAATGGAAGTATCAATGAAACCAAAAACTCCAGACTCTTCCTTTGAAAATCATAGAAATGATGTAAAGCATTGTGTTCTGAATAAAACCCAATTTCAGTGTAAAAAGTGTTTTTATAAGACAAGATCTTCCACAGTTCTTACAAGGCACATAAAACTCCGACATGCCCAGGAGTATCACTTTCTTTGCAAAGCATGTAATCTTTACTCCCTGAGTAAGGAAGGAATGGAGAAGCATATCAAAAGAAGCAAGCACCTTGAAAATGCCAGAAAAAACAATATTGGACTACGTTTTGAGGAATGCATTGAAAAGGTTTGCGTTGGTGTTGGTGGTATTAAAACAGTGATGGATCCTTCCATTTCTGGGAGTGGGAACACAGAGTTAGATAAAGAAATTATACATGTTTCATCTTCTACTGTGGAAAACATATCGAGAAATAAGGAATTTGTTCCAGTTGATCAAAGAATTGGTGAAAATGAATTGGTTTTAGCTAATGCACCGAAAAGAGGGAGACCCAAAGGCACTATTTCTAGGACATGCACCCATTGTGGTCTTTTGGCCTCCAGTGTTACAAACTTGACTGTTCATATCAGACGAAAGCACAGTCATCAGTACAGCTATTTGTGTAAGGTTTGCAATTACTACACTGTAACCAAAGGAGATATGGAACGACATTGTGCGACCAAAAAACATAAAAGTCGTGTGGAAATAGAAGGACACGGAAAACAGAACTCAGAGATCGTTGTTAACCCTGAAGGAGGCAATTTTGAATCCATGAACAAGGTTAGCAGCCCTGTGACTGCTCTATGTGAACATGCTGAGGATGGTAGCCAGACATCAGATTTGGGAAATTCTGTCTTAGACAATCAGGAAGTTGAGCAAGGAGAGGCTGAGGTAAAAGCTGAAAATGCCAGTAGGCTGCCAGATTTGGAGCATGCTAGCAATTCAGTAAATATAAAACAACACATACTGCATGAACCAGCAAAGATTACCCAGGATGGTGACCCGTGCTTCCAGAGAAGAGCAATGGGTGCAAACGACAACAGGTGTATACATTGTGACTTCACTGCTCATTCTTCTTCTTCTTTGGAGTTGCATGTGAAACGAAAACATACAAAACAATTTGAATACTACTGCATGGCTTGTGACTACTATGCTGTTACTCGGAGAGAGATGATTAGGCATGCGGCAACGGAGAAACATAAAATTAGGAGAGAGTCGCATGTTTATTCTTCAGTGGAGGAAGCAGACGCAGCACGTATCACTAAAGAAGGCACTGCTTTGTCTCAAGAGGAGCACCATCCCAGTGCAGGAGAGATGAAAACTGTTGTAGATGAAATGAAATATGCCAGTGATGCAGCAGAAGGTGATCATGTGAATAAAAGCTTAACTGAGGGTATTGTCTCAGACGAAAATGCATCCCCAGAAACACCTAAAGAAGGCAGCTCCCAAACTACAGTAGAAAGTGGAGTTGAAGTGGAAGCTAAAAATGGAGGAGAAAACCTTTTTTGTGAAGGATTCCAGCAAGGTCCTCAGAAAGATAAAGCTGTTAAACTTGATGAAGAGGTATCCATTAAAGAAGCAGGCACTTGTGAGTTGCAGAGCAATGGGCATGGTGAGGAACTGCTCAACTCAGATGACTGCACAGCAGAAAATCAAAATAGTTCAGGTGGCACAGACTTGAATTCAGGAAAAGGCGAGGAAAGCTTGGAAGCAACTAGAGAAAACCCTGAAGTAGAATGTAGAAACACAGACGTTCTTGAAGAAATGCAACTGAAAGGAAATAACCCACTTATGTTAAGTCTTCCAGAAACAAAAAGTGCAGTACAGCAATCAAATTTTGCTGGAAACATTGCAGAAATGGTGCAAAATATACATAGTTTAGAGGGTGACAGAAGTTTCAAAGAGGATCCTACTGGGGAGGAGGAAGAAGCCCTTATGGAAGCACAACATGAAGCAGAAGTATCTATAAATAACAGTGTTTGGGAGGCAGATGGCTCAACAGCTGAGGGCATGCAAGAAAGTAGTAATGAGGCTTTAGGAACAGTTATCAGTGCTGATGATAAAGGAAAGGCAATGCAAAATTTTGGCAAGTTTGATCCTTCCATAGTGAGATTAAAAAGCAATCAAGACGAGGAGGCCATTGACCATTCAGATGAAGGACAAACGTCAGGTGGAGTGAGAGTTAGTGAGTTCGCAGTGAAAGCAGACACTTCACCAAACAGTGGGAAAAAAAAGAAGTCGGAAGGAATTTCCCTTGGGGAATCGACACGTATTCGCTGTGATGACTGCGGTTTCCTAGCAGATGGTTTGAGCGGACTAAATGTTCACATAGCCATGAAACATCCTTCAAAAGAAAAACATTTTCATTGTTTACTCTGTGGAAAATCGTTTTACACAGAGAGCAACCTTCACCAGCACTTGGCCAGTGCGGGGCACATGCGAAATGAGCAGGCAAGCGTGGAGGAGCTGCCCGAGGGAGGCGCTACCTTTAAATGCGTGAAGTGCACGGAGCCCTTCGATTCGGAGCAGAACTTGTTCCTCCACATCAAAGAGCAGCACGAGGAACTGTTGCGGGAAGTGAATAAGTACATTGTGGAAGACACTGAGCAAATAAACAGGGAGAGGGAAGAGAACCAAGGCAACGTCTGCAAGTACTGTGGGAAGATGTGTAGGAGTAGCAATTCCATGGCCTTCCTAGCTCACATTCGTACCCATACAGGTATGGAAACGCTCTCTTTGCAAGTGGTCTCTTTGAAACGGAGTGAATTATTACCATTGGTCTTTTTCTGCTTGTTAATCTCTTTAACGTTTCTTAGGAACTGGTATTCATACCGCCTGATGAGCCACTGTTGAAATTGAAAATTACCTAAAGGGGTATGAAAATATGGTGATCAAAGGGCAGAAAATGTAAGAACATTTTAAGCGCAGTCGCCCTTCTGCTTTTTGTTTCATATACAGAAATTTCCTTCCCTTTAATCTAAATTGTAATCATTAATTGGTTCTTAAATTCATATAATGAAGCAGTGCTGGTTTAAGAGAACAATTAGCTGTCCTTTCTAACGTCCTCTTCCTTGCAGTTGTTTAATATCCAAATTGTTTATTTCGTTTCAATTCAGTAACACTTTCAGCGTTTTAGCATGATGCTTCAGGATAGCCATTTGAGAATACATCATTCCTTAATAAATACCAATAATGAGCATCAAGAGTTTATTGTAGAAATAAGTTATGGGAATTGGAATAGGTCAGACTTTTTGGGAGGTAGCGTGTAATGTTGATGTGATGCACGGGGATGTAATATCTGATTAAGTTTCCGTGCTGATCACACTTTCAGTTCATTTTTATGTTTAATTTTAAGTGGAAAATTTAAAAAACATTTTTGTAGAAAAATGCATAAGCTGCAGTTCTAAATTTATGTAAAAATTCACTGCGATGTTTCTATAAACCTGCCATACATTCTTTATTTTAAATAGACAGCTTTTCTAAATCACTGAGCTCTGCTTAGACAAGTGGTGTCTCCATGGTTGAATTTATGAGTGGATTTGAATAATAAATTCACATTTCAATGAACATATTTTCATTAAAACTGTAAGGTTTATTTTACTGTACTTTTAAATAATGGCTTATTATGGAAGCTATAGTTTAAATTCATGCAGTATTTGAAACTTAGTGCATGGTTACAAGGAAGAGAACAAAAAGGTAAGAAAAAAGAAACATGGAAGTATGGTAATTCCTGGCATAATCCTAAAATAGTTTTGTAAGTTTTTTATGAAAAGGCAAGGGCATGACTGGACAACAAAGTTCAAAATTAATCTTGGGGAACATGGACATTGTATTTCAAACCTTTCAAAGCATTTTACTATAACTGCAGTATTCATGGATGCCAATAACTCACCTACTTAATACTTTCAGCGTTACTTCTGGCCTGTCAATAATGCAGTTATCTGGATTGTTGCAGCTAATGTCCAACTTCGAATGCAGCATTAAGTCTTTAGAGGGACAGTCGTGTTCACATGGTCAGAGCAGCTGTATAAGCCCTTAATATGCCCTCTTACAGCAGATAAAACTGAATAAAACTAAAGGGGAAGATGCTAATGGAGCTCTCTTTAGAATTCTTTATGCAACTGTCTGGTCAAGACATGTTGCTTATAATTGATGTGTCCATTACTTGAATTCTCTTGTAATTATAGTCAATAAGTCTTGTAAATGTGTTAAAGCTCACTAAAAGCATACAAATTCAAGAACAGAGTAAGGCTAATAATTTAAAATAATCAATGTAGGCATTTCAGCACTTAATTTCCCTTGTGTGTTGATAGCTGATCATTCTTAATCCATTAAGATTTATTTAGTCGTTTACAATGCAAAATAGGTTTGCACTGGTCACTTGTGCCATTTGAAAATGTCCACCAGGTTAAGTGCAGAATGTAGTCCATTAGTCTTCCTTGACTATATGTATTAATTGCATTTAAAATCAAGTTAATGTGGATGTGAAAGTGAGGTAACTATCAATATATGACAAAGCAACCCTACTTACATAAGTTACATCATTGATTGTAACATTTAGTAAAAGTTAGTGTACTTTTTACCATCTCGTGTGTAGGTCTTATCATGAAGAATATTTTCATCGTGCTTTTGAATGGCCCTAAATATGCAAAGCAGTAAAAGGATACATTTCAGTTTGCAAGTCACTTTTTGGTGGTGCTTGTTGGAGGGGTGTAGAAGGGTTACAGATGAGAGTTTAATCTGGCCTCTTTCTCACAGCACCTCTAAATGGATCGCTTTTCTGATGCTTTGCTTATTCGCATAAATAGCAATGTGGAGACTTTTATTAACAGTTAATGGGAAGAAGGCTTTCTCTTCCAATCCCCGTTTTCATATTTGTGATTTCCTTTGCGTGTCATAGAACCTTTCCCTCCAGTCTGTCAGATCACAACAGATGCAGCTGAATAAGAAACAAACATTGTGGGGTTATTGGGAGTGGTGGCAGAGGGAACTGCCCTACACCACCAGCTGTACATCCACTGTTGGTGAGGCAAAGCACAGTAGTATTTCTAGCTTCTCTCATCTCTTCCAGGGTAACATCAGGTGCATAACAGGAGGAGAAGCTGCAGTTATTTTCCAATCTATTGTTCTGATTATGTGCTTTTTCTCAGTCTTCAGCATCTGGATGTGCATATATGTATATAGATATATGTTTGTATGTATAACCATATTTAACTCCCTGTTTTTCTATTTTTTAAAAATTAATTTGAGTTATTGGTAATGGTTTTGGGGTAGGGAGGAATGGAAGGGAAAGTTGTGGAAAGAAACAACTAATGATTTACATTAATAGAAAAAATATCATTTCAAAATACTGTTAAATAATCTAAGAGATTTTCACGTTGCAAATGAAAGGAAAGCTTTGCTACAGAGGAGATAACAAGCAAGTCCATCACATGTTGACAAGTGAAAATGAGGAAGTGTAAAGACAAATAAAAGGAATAGTAGAGGTGGAAGACTTTTTAGTTTGCAATTGATGCAGGTCCCATAAACTTAATTAACAACCAACATGTGAGGAAAAATCACCTGCAACCACATCATCTTTGTTTCGTTTCTCATCAGATTTCCTCAGTTAATGGAAGGCTTGCCCAATGTAAGTGTGGCATCTTAATATCCATACCCCAACCGTAGTAGGAGATGGCACGACGGTGTTTCATGTGGCTCTGCTTACTTTGTGTTGGGCCTGAGCTAGAGGCACAGCTGTGCCTGCACATGCAGATGATGTTGGCTTAAAATAGGCAGTGAACTTTTGTTATAGGTTTGGGTTTCTTTTGTGTTAGGATTATTAACTCCTGTCATCTCGTGAGAAACAACAGCATGGTTTGTGTTATTTAGTCTCTTTTCATTTTTTTCCCGATTCTGTAGTTAAGAGTTAGTCTATTTTCATTCCCTCTCCCCCCCCAATTCAGTAGTTAAGAGCCTTATTGTTTACTGCTGCCTCTGAAAATGTACACTGTATTTCCATGCCACTATTCCGCTTGTGGATAAAGTAATTCCATGGCTTTTTTTTTTTTTTTTTCAAGTCATCTGGTTGGAAAGGTGCTGTATTGCAAGTATTTTTCTTAGTGAACTAAAAGCCAAATGTAAAGCCAGTAGTAAGTATCACATAAACACAGCAGATGAGAACCATTGACGTTTGTGATGAATATGGCTAAGAAATGTTTAATTGCTTCAATATTGTTTCAGATAGCCTTATACTAAATAGAGATTTTTGCCCCATTTGTTTAACTTTCAGTCTAATGCCTTCATCTTAAGCATATATATATATATTTTTTTCCATCCAAGAAGATACTGGAATGATTTTGGCATCAGCAACCTAAAGGGGAGAGGTACTGCTTTTGTTTCAGGTGATAAGTACTGACTGTAGCCTGCCAGCAAGTGAATTTTCATGAAGCTTAAATGGAGATGTTAACAGATATTCAGCTCTGGATGTGAGGAATAAATAAATAAATAAACCTCAAGGCCTCAGTGATTTTTGGATGAGAGCAGTCAACGGAATAATACATTTATGTATTGTCAGCACACTGTAGCTACGATTGGTCTGAACTACAGTTTTTCACAAAGGAGTCATGTAAATGGAAAACAGCAAAGGTCTTGTATGGAAACCCTGCGGGACACCTGCAGTAACAGAATGAGGAACGAATTTACAATTTAATCAGTAGGAGAGAAACTAAAGGAACACAGGATTGAATCCACCTGGTATTTGAATTCTGTGATATAAAACAGCAGTATAAACACCAATAGATTAAAAAGAAATCCTGACTGTGGCCTTGATATTATTAATTGTGCAATTAGTCTTTAAGATCATAAGTTAAAACATCAACTTTTAATACTCTTTTATTTAACGCAAAGATAGGCTTTTTTATTTGCATGTGTCTCTTTATAGAATGCGGTGTTGATTTGAAATGTCACCAAATTAATGATTAATTTAGTTTTATCAGGATCATTTAAATAAACTGGGGATTTTCAGTGTGATTGATAGAATGTGATTGCTGTTAGCTCCAGTCTCAACCTGCTTTTGACATTTAAACATATAAAGCTGACTAGATATAACCATTCAGGTGCTAAATATATTTTACATCTACTTCCAACAGTAGAAATGGAAGTATTAAGAGATCTGGCTTCATTGTCATTGAACTGTGAAATATTCAACCTTGTCTGCCCGTGCTTAGTACTGTTGACTTTTTTATTTCAGTTAGAAGATTAAAATTAAATGCTTCATTTTTCGTCAGCTTTTGGAATTAAATTGAAATTTAAGACTCTAAAATTTTTTACTAAGATCCTCAATTTCACCAGTGGATTCTTGGAGGAGATCCTGTTTCAAGGGCAAAGCAAAAAGGTTCATTGATCAAGTATGATATAGTGTAACATTTTTCTTATCAGAGCTCTTTATGTATATTTGTTAAAGATCACATATTTCATATTATGCTTAACTGTATTGGAAGATGTACTTCGCAAAACATATACTAAACATAATATGGAGAATCTGTGACCATATTGTACTTACTTTTAACTGCAGTTCTATGATTTTGATTTATTGGCTTAAGCATTTAGTGGTCAGAAAATTGGAAAGTGCTACAGCATACTTTAGAACAGTGTTACTGCCTAGTAAAATAGGGACTGACATGTGCCCAATTCAACTATTTCAGTAAAAAAAAAATAAATCTTTCCATACTATGGAGAGGATCCCTGATAATTAAGACAGACAAATAATTGGACTTTCTGCTGAACTGATGTGATACAAGAAATAGCCTGGTACTTTTTCCTTGGAGAAATAATTCTAAAGTTCTTTGGTCTGCACTAGACATTTAATATTAAAGTTTGTTCTTGAAATAAATAATAGCCAAAATGTCAATACTTCTGGTTTGCAGAATAATCATAAATTCTTGACCATAAAACAGTCATAAAGGCATAATATTTTATCCACTGTATATTCATACATTGCATGTCATTACAATGGCTAGGTGATGAATCATTTTCTGTGTGTGACAGAACAAATCTGAAATACCAATGCTAATGTGAAATGTATTCAAAGTCAGAAGACTTGTAAAATTACTTTACTTTAAATATACTTGCTTAAAAAAAGTACATTTTGAGTTTACACTAATATCAAACCAGAGTTTCTGTATTTGGAAATGGCAAAAGGTGTAGAACAACTTTTGTCATCTTGTTGAAAGGTTATTTGCTTCATTTTAATATTCTTTGTTTAAAAAAAAAAAGAAAAAAGATAGAAGTGAATGATTACTAAGCATTAGGAGAGTAGTTTCCGTGGTCCTGAACCTAAGGAAACTTTAATGAGTATATACCATCTGTGTCTTGGGCGTTATAAATTTATGTACGAGGTACTTTTTTTATTAGGCAAAAATCTCAAACAGGTTAAATGTGGGGTAGGCTTTTTTAAAGGTTATTTTTTCCTAGGAATTTTTATTTCTTTAACCGTGGGTGATATATTATTCTAATTCAACTCATATCTTATGCTAAATTTTACTTAGGATCAAAGCCATTCAAGTGCAAGATATGCCACTTTGCAACAGCTCAGCTTGGAGATGCCAGAAACCATGTCAAGAGGCACCTTGGGATGAGGGAATACAAGTGTCATGTCTGTGGGTGAGTAAATTGAAATAGTCTCCACCATGGTTAACCAGGAGAAGAGTGCAGGATATGCATTGTTTCAGAATTGAAAACTCTGATGTGAGCAAGAGTGGCTAAAATTATGCATGCATATCCTCCTTTCCATTGTTATGGTAAATTCCTTAAATACAGTTATGACATTCTTTTCCCACTTCTAATCCTGCACTGAAGATGAGCAATTTTATGGGCTACAAGGTCAATTTGAACCTGTAATCTGTAAATTGACTAAATTATAGGATGTTCATTCACATTGCCAGGGAGAACTGTAAATTCCATTTAAAGACATAAAAAATATATAATATAGACTTTACTGTGTGGGGTTTTTTCTTTTGCTATACTGTTATAATTTTAGTACCATTAACAGATTTCTGGACTCCATTAGGGTTTTCATTCTTTACGAAAACAAAACAGAAGACTGATTTTTCAAACAAATGGGTCTAAAATATTGCAGGCATAAGACTTTAAAAATAAATTGAAGTCTTTTATATATGCCTGTGTTCCTGTTTGTTACCAAAAAAATCTTGTTTTTCTTTTTTACTTAATCGTTATTTCCTCAGAAGGATCGTTCATAATGTTTAATTGTCCTTCAAATGTGTTGCATTTAATAGGAGGCATTGAGACTCCTTAATGCAAAACTAATTAATTTAGCAGAAATGTTTAAAAGGTTTTAAAATGCCATGGCATATATGGTACATCATAGGACATTCAAAGTTGGATTTTAATACCCTACTTCTGATTAAAAATATATTTTAATGTTATTATGCTACAGAAATTAACTAATATATGCATCATATAAAAACACTTTACTCAAACCTATGTAACCTGCTATAGCAGTCTTATGGCTAATGTGTAGAACAGCACAGGTTCAATTAGATGATGCAGTGCACACATGAATGGTGTGGTGTGCTGTTAGGGATAATATTAAGCAGGGAGGTTTTTTTTTCAGTCTTGGCATACTGATCCACTGCAGGACAAAGTGAGTTACACATTTTAAAGGACAAGTGAATCTTCAGCTGAAGATGCAGCTGAGTGATTTTCACTGATTCATCTCTCTGTTTTTCGAATAATTTTGCATGCAGCATTATGAGATACTTTGGATGTTTTTACTCACTTAAGAAAATTAATTGCTGACTTCTTGGAACACGAAATAAAAATGTATGAGCCTAATTCTTAAGTCCACTGAATATCAGTAGTAGAATAACTCGTGCTACTCTTTATTTTGCAGCATGCTTAAAATGAACTTTATGCACAGTAGTCTATTTTATGTTGTTTGAAAAATCTTATTTGCTGTGTCTGCTGTATGGATTACTGAGAATTTGGCATGGGAGATGGTTATCAACTACAGATCCACAAAACTGTTTAGCTGAGGCTAAGCTCTGTTCTTTAGAAGTTTTCAACAAACTTGACAATGGTTCTTTATTCAGTTCCCTTTTAACTTAGAAAGAAAAATCATGTTATTTAACTACGTAATCATCAAAGGCAAAGTCGAAAATCTTGAAACAGTTAATAGTGTATCTTTTATAAAATGAGAATTAAACTGATCAGGCTTTGGCACAGTTTCTCACTTTTCAAAAATCATTCCTTCCCTCCAGGGTTGACATGTTCTTAGAATATGTCTCAGAAAATACACAACTTGCTTGTAATTCATGACATGGATGATTTAAACAGTGGGCTTAAATGGTAGTCAGTTTGGGAAGCTGATTGCTTACTACGTGTTGCTGATATGTCATACCTGGTAGCCAAGCAGGTACTCATTTTCCATTTTTGTGTAGTATTGTATTACTACTAATTTGCATCAACAACATGAAGCTGTGCTATTTAGATATGACAAAACAATGAGCTGAAGAGACATACACCACGATAATCCGTGCTCACAAAAATCTGATTTATATACTTGTTCAAATAATCATCACATTTCACTTAATGTGCACCAAAAAATGTATTTTAAGAATTACACGTTAACATTGATTTAATTGGAAAAGACATTTTTATACTATAGCTAACAGACCTGAAGAATTGGGCAGGATTTGAGGGAGAAGGAATGACCAGAGCAGTTTGAACTGTAGTCCAAATAATGAATATGCCATCCTTTAATGTGGAAGAACAGAAAAAAGTGTAATAGCTTGTGCTGTGTTTCTGCTATTTTTAATGAAAGCATTGGGTAGTGTGTAAGTTAAAAAACATAAAGTGGCAACATAAAAAAAAAATTGCTAGGATTGGCTATCGGATTAGTGGCACTATAGAGCATTGGTACATTAACACCACTGACAATGTCAATTCATTATCATTGATGGCTAAATAATCTTAGAAATGCTCAGTGGACCTATTAGTTCCTGAACATAAGCAGCTCATGCTGCATTTCTTCATTAGCTTTAATTGCTATAAATTTTACCTTTTTAAAAATCATGCTTTAAAAGGTGAAGTGATCTTTCAGGAACATTAACTCTGTAATTTTGTCACAAACAGAAGGTCTTGCACTATGTTTTCTTTTCTGCAGTAGT